>NC_070574.1:658333-987500 GCF_026914185.1 Puccinia triticina | reverse complement strand
GCTTATATCGATACAAGAAAGGCGACTCCGTAATCATCATCTGGATACACGTGGACGACGGCATCGTGTTCAGCAATGACAATCGCGCATTACAACTGCTACGCGACAAACTGGAACAGAATCTCCGTGTGAAGTGGGACTCTCAGCCCGACAAGCTGGTCGGGATCAAAATTGAATACAACAATGGGGCCATCTATCTGAGTCAACCTCTTCTGACAGACCAAACAATATCGAAATTTCAGGAACAGGTACAATCAAAAATCATCCCGACTTATACACCTCTGTTAGGCAGTGACTTGGTGACATCAACGGGCGATCCTGTCGACGCAACTCTCTATCAATCTCTTATTGGTTCACTCAACTACCTGGCACTAGGTTCGAGACCGGATCTCAGCTTTGCAGTGAACTACCTTGCTCGGTTCAGCGCCAATCCGGACGAATCTCATTGGAACAGTCTCAAACATCTCATCCAGTATCTGGCGACAACTAGGGATAAACGGTTGAAACTTGAATGCATTGACGAAAAATTGGTCACATGGTCGGACGCGAACTGGGGTGGTGAATTTCAACGGTCGACATCAGGTTTCATTATCACTTTCCTTGGAAGCCCGATTGCGTGGGGCTCCAGACGGCAGAAAGTAGTGGCGACGTCAACCTGCGCGGCGGAGTTCATATCCATTGGTTCATCGGTTGATTTCCTTTTATTTCTCATTCCCATCATTTCCTCTCTCGACATCAATCCTGAATTAATCCTGAAATGCGACAACAGAGCCGCGGTTTTGGTATCCGACGACAATGCATCCAAAGGGCGGATGAAGAGCTTGGAGCAAAACTTCTTCTTTGTGAATGACGCGGTTAGGGAGCACAAGATCAAGCTTGAATGGGTGGCGACTTCGGACAACATTGCGGATTTCTTCACCAAACCTCTACGGGCCAATCTTCACAATGTTTCACTCAACAAAATTTTCAAATAATTCTTTTGGCCAGATCCATTCTATTATCACATCTCATTTCTTTGTATTGATTTTTTCACATGTTTTCATTCCTCTCTCAAATTATTTCTCATTTTTTTTAACTTTAGAGTTGTAGTTAGTGGTGTGGAGTTTGAGGGGGGGTGTTGTAGTGTGGAGTGGGCAAACTCCACATTTGGAGTATCCAGGGTTCAAGAGGCGGGCGGGGAGGAGCAATGCAGAGGAGGCAACCAGCCAACAACAGCCACATTGTGGATATGGAGGGAGATTGAAAGAATTGTGTTCAGGACTTTGTGAGCTGAGATGCAAAAAAAAAGACAAACCGAAACCGTTTTATCTCGTGCGATTAGCTGCTTCGAGTGGAAGTTTTCACAAGTTTCTTGTCACTCAAGCCAGCGGTTGACTGCACTCCTGTACCCACTGTCACTTGAAGAGAACCAATGCGGAAGGTCCACTTCAGATGACTGTATGCAAAGATCTGCCTCCAGAGTCCAGCTGAGTGCGCAAGCCTGAAGGTGTTTCCCAGGTCTCTGGATTTTCCAGTCACTTATCTTGTTAGCTGGCCGGGCCACATCCTCCAAGCAAGTGCTTGGGACTCATCTTGGATCGATTCATAGCGACAGGCTCCCGATGGCAGGTTGGGTTAGCCCAGGTACCATGAATTGATCAGGTCGTTCGACAATGATGAAGAAATGAAGTTGCTTTGTCAGATGAGTGACGATCTGTGTATGCTCAGATAGGACATCCAGTAAGGCGCGTCATCGATGCGCAAGATTGTTTCGAACGGAATCAGAGAAAACATCGAGCCTTTTGGCGGAATAATAGTCTGTTTCGGAGAATTACAAGTTCTATGCAAACTGATCGATCAATGTGTCCCGCATTCCCGCAATAGCCGACGTATCCTGGCCTTGCAGTTTGAAGGTCGCCTCGATTACCGAGACTTCCGTGGCCGATGTGTCCAAGCTGATGAGGGCACAATCCACGACCAGTCAGCATTCCATCACTCATATCGTTCCGCTCGAGAAAGTCCGATGCCAAACGTACCCGATAAATGCACACCAATCGTTGACTACCAAGCCGGCTCCTATCACGTCTGATCCCCGGTTGACCGTCCCAGCCTAGTGCAGGTTCGGAATGATTTTAGCAGGTTATACACAGCCAATGTGGCGCTCGTTCGAGAGAATATCGAATGGGCTAGAGCAGATGAGAGTGACTTACAACTAACGGGACCTGGAGCAAGCTACTCAGCTCATCCTGGGCTTGGATACTCGTCTTTGGGTGCACTAATGCGCCTTTATTTGACAGCGCGCAATACGATCCTACGAGCACGTTGTTCGCAACCGTCTGACGGAAGACTTCGACCTTCAGCACATCTGCAATGATCTCTTCGGTTTCCCTATCTATGTCAGGACTGGTGGGGGAGGAGTCAGCCCAAGTGAAGGGTATATATAAAATGAAACAAATGATAACGTCTGGGGGAGCAACTGACTGGACAAGTGCCACATAATCATTGCATGCAATCACGTTTCCCAAAGCCGACAGTCGCTCCTCGACCCGCTGCATGGCCACGGTGTCAGGCAACGAGTTCCTCAGGTGTTGTAGCTCTTGATCGGTAGTAGTAGGGGGGACCAAGAGACCATGTCGGTTGCCTGTCAAAGCACACAAAGCTTTCGTCAACATACGTCACAGGGCCTCTTTGGAGACGTTTTTTTTTTTCTTCTTCTTCGGAATGCAGGGAAAGCGGAAGTTTAGACGCACCACAAGTGAGTCTTCCGATGATCCTCGTCCCCGAAATTGTGGTGTGGATCACCGGAATTACCTCGCTAAGCTCAGATTCAAAGGTCGAGTAAAAGTTCGTTGAGCCAGTTGATAGTGAGGCCAGACAGTACGAATTTGTGAGATTGGCAAATACACCGACGTCAGAGGAGGATTCGAAGCGACACCGAACAGCCATCTTCTCTCTTCGATTGCGTCTTCCTTTCTTTCTGGGACCGTTGGATGGCTAGTTTATTTGCGATGTTGGCGCGATGGTTGGCTTCAGTTTTCTTGCGCTGGCTGTGTCTGCAATTCCGAGATCCGAGAAATTTGGTTGTCCGCCCCACATGCATCTTGCTTCCGGCTTATGCAAAATGGTCCCGATTAGGTTTCATCCTAGCTTAAACTACGCCTCGAACGGAGCGTTCGGGGGACCCCGCCCGGAGGCGAGGTGAGGCTAGCGAAGTCTCGCCCAGGAGGCGCGAAGCCTCTCCTTCACTAACGGCGGGAGCGATCGAGGACGATCCGGCCCGTCAAACCGACGCGCGGGCCGGTTTGACGGCGAAATCACCACAGATGCCGGCAATTTGCCAGATCAGGGCATTGCAGACGACGCGCTGCCCCATCTCTGACGGCAAGAGTCATGTCGCCAGGCTTGGAGACGTGATGATGGACGCCGGGCGCAAAAAACTCGTCTATGCGTCCTCATCCGTCAAGCCGGCCGGCATGACTCTGTCATTTGAGACGACATAATACCGGCCTCGCCACCTTCCCCCGGCCCTCAAGAGTCAAACAACCAGTGTCTGAGACAAGGTGAGATCATCTTGATGGCATGCCAGCCTTCACTGAGAGGCGCCAAGAAGGACACCTTTTCATGTGATCCGTGCTTGTGCTGACCCACTTTCATATGGTGCTCTCTTCGCCGGAAGCCTACACCATAAAGGTGAGCTCAATCCTTTGCCCCTCAGTCAATCTGGCCCACCCTATACTTCCATCCCCCCACCATGTCCACCAACCCACGTAATCTGCCTGGTTTTCCTGTTGTACTCAATTGACATGCCTACCTTCTCAAAGTTGTGGACTGGTATCATAGAGTCCAGTGGACCCATAGCAAGGCGTTACCGACTATGAATAGATATGAGACACTCCACCAGTACTGGCTTGGGCGCGCCGACCAAAAAGACCACCTCAACATTTTGCTCTGCAATATTCCATTGGATACTTGGGTTATAGAGTTCTGTGAGCTCATGCGGGCCTTCTTGGTAAGTTCAGTTTTTTCTTTGACCGGATATTGAATGATTTTTGAGATGCTTCTTCATATGTTTAGGCCATCAATTCACTCAACACAACCAACCCCAAAGACATTTTGCCTGGCATCCTAGTACATTACGATGTAACAAGAGAGTTCAGTAGATTCACTCTTGACTCCTGTTTCCAAATGCTCATGTTATGCTGACTCTTGGCTCCTAATCAGCTCTACCTCCGTCTCAAAGCGTGTTTTGACCGGGTTGAGCCCACACCACTCAACCTGGCTCGTGGTTTAATCAAGATGGCCGACAGGGACAAAACTGCGCTTGGCCGATTTGAAGATATTGGCAATGAGGCCATTCACAAAGCTGGCAGGACAGCCACCAACCCATTGCTCATCAAGGGCCCCCCACACCCAGCTCTGGGCAGCTCCTCAAGCCACCCCGTAATCATTCCTGACACTCCTGATCCACCAATGGCGTCCATCTTCATCACCAAGTCAATAGTTTGCAAACTGCTCTGTATGATGTTGGGAATTGTGGAGCGTTCCAAATCCCAGTTAGCCAACTTCAAGTCAAATATCAAGCGCAACAAGCAATCCTTCCAATCCTCCTACATGTCTTTGGTTCAAAAGCACAAACAAGAGATGGATTTCTCACTTGCCAGCCGGATGGCCAAGTTGGTTGTGCAGACACAGAAGCTGGCCCAGGCGCACCAGGAGATCCAAAATGGCAAAGTTGACCAATGCATTTGATTTGAGCTGGAGTTGTTCCACCCACTAGTCTTGCTCTGCATTGCTCCACTCATTAGTCCGCTTTTCACCGCTCCGCCCGCAAGTCCTGATTAACTTTGCTTTCCGTCTCATGTCAATAAGTAAAATATACATGTACCTTACCTTATCTTCATTCTCTGAATGTTAGCCCACTGAGCCTATCTGTAGCAAACATACTTGTGAATTAACCCGTGGCACCAGAAAAGTGGTGCCAGAGAGCAATCATCCATTAAACTTTTTGGTCCACATATTTGTCCAGTGAGGTGGCAAGACCAAAGAAGTACCATTTGAACTAGCTGCGCCTGGCATCATGCACACATCTCACAGAACCGGCTCAATTTTGCGGTTGAACATGATTGTACGGGAGCTGGCCCAGCGCTTGTCAGCCTTAGAGTCAACACAGTTGACCTAAAACTGCCTTTTATATGCATTTTATACCTAAATGTGTTTATATCTTATTATCCTTAAGACATAAGGTTGTTTTGACTTCAGATTCTGATTTCTCATGCAATTTTGACCCTAGTTTTCACTGATCACTTTCCAATATCTCTACTCCTTCATAGAGTTTGTGGTTTGTGACACGCATGAGCAGTGGCACCGTGTAGTTATGCCTGAGCGCTCCAAACCACATGTACATGTGTGATTATGTCATCCAACTTTGAAAATTTTCCAAGTCAGGATCCCCATGCAGCAGGAGGATCCACAGACTTCAGACACCAGACAACCAGCCAACCAGGACCACAGAACACCTTTAGGACAAACCCCAGGATCACCCACAGAGGCCACTTAACTCCCAGTATCAACACCAGATATTGACAGTAAGTTCCCTCTCTGACTGAACTTGTTTATCCAGAGTTAACTCTGTTTCTCTTGACTGCTTCTCTCCCTGTTTGATTTTGCTCTTCTCTTTTGATAAAAGGTCATCATATATCCAGACCTCTTATCCCAAGGATCCCTCTGATTGCATATCCTTCTTTTTCTGTGTTTTTTTTCAGTAACAAACCACATAGTTCCCTTTAAAGAACCTTGACTATCCACAGAGAAGTCTAAATAATTGTGGCTGATTAGACTTGTCTAATTCAGATACCTTCCACATTTCCATTGTGAGAAGAGGCTGTTGCAATCTCTGACACAGCTTGGCAGCACTCACTTAAGGAGTAGCATTGCTAGTGGATGTTAGTTCCCACCCACAGGTCAAAAGAACCTTGATTATCATAACTCATATCATCTCTTTCTTTCTCTCTCTTAGGGATGGCACTTCGCACCCGGTTACCCAGACGGGTGCGGGTACCCAGACAGAATTTCAGTAAAATCAGACACCTGCACCTGCACCCGCACCCGCCCAGCGGGTACCCGGGTGCAAGTGGCGGGTACCCGGGTGCTATTGAACTTATGACGTGTTCAGGTGATTCGTTACTCCTTTTAAGCTTTATTGTTACTACATACCTGTTACTTAGTTGTGCCGCAGTTCCGAAACCTAGTTGATCTCTTTAAAGTCCGCTCAAGTCATGTACCGGTTTCTTTCTCTTAATCAACTCAAGTGTTTCTTAACATTCAAACTCGCTCACACTAAACTCTCATCACATCGATCAGGTTAGTGATCAGCGTGTCGGTACTCTTTGTACAAAGGTGTAGATTCTCATATCACCACCTTCTTTAAGCTCTGAGTTCATTAGGTGCAAGTGGCCAGTACTGGGGTGCAATTGGTAGAGATGGTTGATTTGAGTCCGGATACCCACTCATGTTTGGGTATCCGAGGGGGTTTTTTCCCAATTCCTGGCATCCGCATCCGCTGGCGGATGCCTCCGTGTGTGAGTGGATACCCGCCACTCAAAA
Organism: Puccinia triticina; assembly: GCF_026914185.1. Classification (NCBI taxonomy): domain Eukaryota; kingdom Fungi; phylum Basidiomycota; class Pucciniomycetes; order Pucciniales; family Pucciniaceae; genus Puccinia; species Puccinia triticina. The sequence goes on along the minus strand of NC_070574.1, from coordinate 980,918 downwards.
GGCGACCCTAGGGGTGGCGCCTGTCCTGTCCGTTTCCATGGGACGCCATGTTTTGTCCTGTCCGTTTGCACACAAACGGACAGGACGCCGTGTTTTGTCCTGTCCGTTTGCACGCAAACGGACAGGACACCATGTTTTTTCCTGGCCGTTTGCATGCAAACGGACAGGACACCATGTTTTTTCCTGGCCGTTTGCATGCAAACGGACAGGACGCCGTGTTTTGTCCTGTCCGTTCACACGCAAACGGACAGGACACCGTGTTTTGTCCTGTCCGTTTGTACGCAAGCAAACAGGAAGCCGTGTTTTGTCCTGTCCGTTTGCGTGCAAACAGACAGGATGCCGTGTTTTGTCCTGTCCATTTGCACGCAAACGGACAGGACGCCGTGTTTTGTCCTGTCCATTTGCACGCAAACGGACAGGACGCCGTGTTTTGTCCTGTCCATTTGCACGCAAACGGACAGGACGCCGTGTTTTGTCCTGTCCATTCGCACGCAAACGGACAGGACGCGGATGTCTTTCCTGTCCGTTTGCACGCAAACGCGGACAAGACAGCCCCAAAAAGTACTCCGTCCTGTGCGTTTGCACGCAAACAGACAGGACAAAACATTGGCGTACTGTCCGTTTGCGTGCAGGACAAAACATCAGCTCCTGTCCGTTTGCGTGCAAATGGACAGGGGGGAGACCAGGACAAAAAATCGGCTCCTCGCAAATGGACAGGACAAAACATTTGCGTCCTGTCCGTTTGCGTGCAGGATGCATGTGTAACCCTTTGCATGCATATTGCTTGGTCACAACACTGGGTCGCTACGCTACGCTACGCTATTTCAGCGCTACGCGTTAGCGTAGCGGCAAAAAGCGCCCATCTATCTTGCATAGCGTTAGCGCGCTGTTAGCGCCACTACGCTGCGCTAATTTTCAGCGGCGCTAACAGCGCGCCAATTCTTTGTTAGCGTTAGCGCGCCGCTACAGTCGCTACGCTACGCTGCGCTGCGCTACAGCGCTTTTAGCGGAAAAAAAGCCCTTTTTTCCCGCTAAAGGCGCTGTAGCGCAGCGTAGCGCGCGCTCTTTTGCGCCCTACATGTTTAGCGTTAGCGCAATTGCGCGCATCTGCGCTAACGCTACGCTATCAGCTAAAATAGCTGCGCACCGCGTGCGCGTAGCGTTAGCGCATATGCGTGCAATTGCGCTAACGCTACGCTAAAAAATAGCGCATTTGCGCTGCGCTACGCTACGCTAACCGCTATGGTTAGCGTAGCGACCCAGTGTTGTTGGTCAGATAGGCGGGTACACGCGCGGGTACCCGGGTATTGGATTTTTGGCTAGCCCTGACACCGGCACCGGCACCCGGTATCCGCTGGCGGGTACCCGCGCCAGCCACGGGTACCCGCCAATGGATACCGGGTACCCGCGGCCATCCCTGCTCTCTCTCTCTCTCTCTCTCTCTCTCTCTCTCTCTCTTACTGTTTGTTATTTCTTCATCCCAAGAAATCCAAGCAGTTCCCACCCATTTTTCTTGTGTCCCGCTGTCACTTAAGAGAAAAATCCTCACAATATAATACCCAGTTTTTCTATATGATCATCCCACGTTTTAGAGAAGAAAATAATATCATTGTTGATGTAAACCATTAGCCACCCTTGGCAAATAAAATCTCCAAGTATGCTATCCATCATCCATTGAAAGTTAGAGCCAGCATTCTTGATGCCGAAGGGCATGCACAAGTATTCAAAGTGGAAAATAATTCACATGTATTGCCTGCTATCAGGTTCTATGGGGATCTGGTGAAACCCTTTCAGAACGTCCATTGTGGTGATTTATTTTGCCTGCGCCAGGTTATTAAGGGAATGATCTATTCTCCAAATGGGGTAATAATCAGCTTTAGTGTAGTTGTTCAATGCCCTTAAATCTCCTAACATGCGGGATTTTTCATTATGCCAAGCTATAAGGACTGGTGTCGTGATGTCAGCCTTAGAGTCATCTCAGCTGACCTAAAGTCTGCCTTTTTCTACTCTGTACATATGAATTACTTCATATCCTTTTTATCTTGAGAGATAACCCTGTTTAGACTTCATATTCTGTTTTCTCATGCAATTTTAACCCTAGTTACAACTTACCAATTCTTTGTAACTATACTCCTTCCCTGAGTTACTGAGTTGTGGCGCGCATGCGCAGTTGTGATGTGTCAGCGCTACCAGGCGCGCCAAACCACATGTACATATGTAAATTACATAAGCAAACTGTGAAAATTTTCATAGTCAGGATCTGTCAGCCTTAGAGATACATCAAGTATCCAAAAGACTGCAATAACTTAGTAAATAATAATAATTATTAAATTATTATTGCAGAATCAGATTCCTCATCATAAATTAAGGGGGGTCACCCACTTAAAGTACCCCCTTATTCCTATTCCTTCATGTACTAATTGTATAAATAAGAATTGGCCCCAGAAAGCGCCCAAAAATAGTATTACATACATAAATTTAGTAAAACAAACAATGTACATAAAATTAAACTGTTGTACATTAATGAGTAATATTACTCGTGTAAAAATACCCCGTGAAAGTATTATGTAGACTTCTACTGAAGCTCTTTCACATGACAATTGGTTATAAACATGTCATGTGACAGAGTCAGGGAAATTAGTCTATTACAATACAATTAAATTACCCACAGCCAAGCCCTTTTCACGGCTACACCCCTGGATACTCCCATAGGGAGAAAAGGACTCAGTGTTTACACCCACTGAAGTCCCCTCTATAAATAGAGGCCTATTTGGCCCTCAGGAAAAGATCCCCCAGACCATTCACCGCCCATAAACTGTAAGTTTGCCGTGAATATTCTCCCCTGCTACTATTCTAGCCCCTTTTCCCTTTAAAAACCGTCCCCTGCACGTGAAATCCACTGGATTAAAACCTTTAAATATCAAAAATCCCTTATTAGTATATTTACAAGCTTTATCCTTATAAGTAGTTGCCGTAAGACCCCCGCCTCTGACAAGTAGCCAATCAGTTTAAGCGCTTACCACCTACTTTTTACGCCAAATTTATTCCCTGTAATTAATAATTACTAGAGGCCAAAGCGGCTTCGCCGCTGCAGGGCGCAGCCTCCCTTTTTCCTCAGACATCGAAAAAAGCCAAAACATGACAAGATATGTGTATTGATGTACATAACATACTCAACTGTTGTAACTCATTTTACATCTATTGTTTCACCTGCCCCCTTCTCAAAAGAAACTTTAAAGAAAGAATGACACACACTTCAGATCAATGAAACTGGAGGACTTCCCATGATTCTGGGATTCCAGATTTTTCACATTTTGCAGGGAAATCTAGGGAAACCTAGGACCTAGAGTCCCAATGCCCAGATTTTTATGTAAAATCTGAAAAAATATGAGTTTCCAGATCAAAAGGAAGTCCTCCACTGACTTGGCATCAGCTCCATCCATCAAGTTTTGCACAGTGTGACATCAATTGTTTCTAGTTGTAGTACTTGGCAACCTGTGATAGTTATTCATTTTTGCGGGCAATGAATAATTACATATGTGGAACAGTATTTCTGATGCATTTGGCATATGAAAAAACACTTGCATTCAGTACAATATGGTGATTAACACCCATACACTTTGTTGAATTTTCATGGTACACTCCAAAATCGCAGCCTTCATTCCCTTCAGCATCTACAACAAGGAAACAGAGGAGGGGGGGACTAACTTGTCCAATCATGATACAAGTCGTCGGCCAGATCAAAGATTGCAATGGGGTGATTGTTCAAAGATATTTGGATTCGTTGGCACAAGGAGAAGTCGTCGTCGTTGAGCTCGGGGAGATAGAGTGTGACAAGCATTGCGAAGTTCATCACTCCCACCGAGACAGCAACAAAGGCCGTGCTGTCCTCAAAACAGGGACAATCGTCTACCGGTTGTGGATGGGCAGCCGTGAGGATCAGACCGCAGACAATCAAAACGAGGGGGACTGATGCTTGCGTGCTCGTTGCCCATCGTTCGACAACTTCACCAAAGACTTGATGGATCGTCCATGCAAAAACACCTATCGTCCAGCCGCAGGCCACATCCTGGATCAAATGCATCTCGCAGTATACCCTCCCAAAGACCAACAAGAATCCATAGAGGATTAGGCCAAGAAAGAGCGTCAACTGCTGGACGATCAATTGGACATGAAGGGTGTATTGGAGTCCCATGAGAAATGTGGATGCAGAAATGGCAGAATGACTGGACGGGAATCCGTATTTGGAGGCGCAATTGCTGATAGCAAGTGGAGCAAATAGGGGCGAGGAATACAGAACAGATCCTTGAGGATCCCGGTGAAGTAGACGGACATGCCGAGGATATATACTGGGGAGCGTTCGAAGTGGTGGTCGCCAAGCCAGAAGATCAGGGGTAAGGCAAGGATGAAGAACTGGTGAGAGCCAAGCCACGAGGAATGGACCATCAGTCGATCAAGCGGGCCGGAGCGGTAGCTACGCTGGATTGATTCTAGAATTGTCATCTCCTTGTTCAGCGTCACTAACAATGCCGACCGGATCTTGAAACGCCAAGGTGACAACTGAGAACGGTAGACGTGATCTGGCTGGAGGCCGACTGGGCCTGATGAGCTCGGTGCACTGCTGACATGGCCGGGTTGGCTGCGGAGCTTGGTGGATGATGATACTGAAGAAGAGTGATTGCCGGGGGATGGGCTGAGTGGACTGAGTGGGTTGTTAATTTAGATGAGTCGCGATGATGTCGAATGATGCCAAAAATGATGCACTCAAAAAAAAAAAAAAAAAGATTAGGTACGCGGCTCAACTGACGAGTGTGATTGGTTGCAGAGGCCGTCTTTAGACAAATCTGTCCGTTTCAATTCATCACCAGTAGCTAATTATTCCTGGAAAAAAAAAACAGAGAAGGAGAAATTGACCAACGGTCATCGAACCGAGCTCCGAGAGCAGTCAGGACATTGGCGTCCGGCATGGCCAAGTTAGCATAGGCTGAGCCATGCATACCGAGCATGTGTAACAGGCTGTGTAGATTGGTAGCAGGGGGGCTTACTTACGCCACCCGGGTTGGCATGAAAACGCGCCTCCGCCAGCGCCAGCAAGTCAAGCAAGAACTTGTCCTTCAGGAGCTCTGGGATCGTTGGGCGTCTGTCCTGTTTGTAGCGCATACGGGCTTTGGCGAAGGGGAAGGCGGTCACAGTCGCTGCGCCTGGCTATTTTTTACAAAGTGGGTCAGCATAAGCGCGTAGTGGTGTGGTAAACGCCACCGACCAGTGTTGGCAGGATTCCGCGGGGTGACGAGTGGCGCGGTCATGGAAACAATACGGTATAGAGGTGCGTTGCGTCAAGAGGGTGGGCAGGGGTTTGCCTTGGCGGTGGTTTTGGTAATCAACAACAGGGCAATTGTGTGGCTGGCGGTTTTGCATGTTGAGAGCTGGAAAGGTAGGATCGTGGGCAGGAGACGGTGGCGGTACCAAGGCGGAGACCGTTGGCAAGGGTACAAGTCAAGCCACGGGGGTAGGAGTGACTGAGTTGCAGAGTAGGTTGGTCGAGTTGATTGCCACAAGGTATAAAGGGGGGGGGGGGTCGGGACGTTCTATTGATACGCAGGGGATTTGGTTTTGTTCCGCCCCCTCCCTGGGAGCCACCTAGCTGCTTGGTTAGGCCCTCCCTGGCTAGTTTACCTGCTTGGTTAGGCCCTCCCTGGCTAGTTTACCAACCGGCCCTCTTTTGCTTGTTGCTCCGGCACAGCTGGAGGGTCATCCATAGGGCCTTCGGGTCTTCGGAGATTTTTCAACGTCTGATACCTTGTGTAATAGATTTAATTATTTTTTGACAATTGTATAGGCCAAAACTTACATCTAAATGTCCAGGATTGTGTGGATTTAAGATAGTTGGATTTACAATACTTTAACAATGTGTTTCAGGCTGCATTTGCAAAAGCCAGCCTGTAACTGCTGTTTTCAGGGGTATTCATTTATCCCTCAAGGCTACGTTTAGCTAACTATTGTTTTTGATATTTTATGATATGCTACAGTTATGTGTAAATTTAACAGCCCACCGTTGTAGCACATAATCAACTCATGCCAAGGGCTGTCATGGCCTTGCTTGGCAAGATCACACACCCACTACAGAGTGTTGTTTTGAGCTCAAATCTGCTCATGATGATTCATGGGTTTGGCTCAGGAGTTAAGCAGTGCAGCTTTGAAACATGCAGGGAGAAAATTGACCAAATAGTTCCCAAACTTCGCTGGAAAAATCAATTTTTTTTTTAATTTGGAATGAGCAAAAGGTACATCCAAAAAGAGGGACCATCAAAAATTGATCAAATGGTTAATTAATCAACACTAAAGATCACAGAAAATCAAAAAAGGACAAGACAAGGATATACCCAAAGGGGAACAATCAACATTTTATTCAGAAAGATATCAATTATTTAGCTGTGATCTTTATCAAAATTGATTTTCTAAAAGTGGATAATGCTTTAGATTCATAAGATAATTTTTGAGATATAGAATCATTTTCAAATTATGATCCTCTATAGGTTGAGAATGCATAGGGACTCAGTAAGAGTGGGATATATCCACTCGATGACCGGTGTGTGCCGGTCATCGAGTGGGTTGTGTATCCACTCAATGACCGGTGTGTGCCGGTCATTGAGCAAGCTGAGAGCCACTCAATGACTGGCGTGTGCCGGTCATCAAGTGGGTTATGTATCCACTCAATGACCGGTGTGTGCAAGTCACCGAGTGGGTTATGTATCCACTCAATGACCGGTGTGTGCAAGTCACCGAGTGGGTTATGTATCCGCTCGATGACCGGTGTGTGCCGGTCATCAAGTGGGTTATGTATCCGCTCGATGACCGGTGTGTGCCAGTCATCAAGTGGGTTATGTATCCGCTCAATGACCAGTGTGTGCCGGTCATCGAGCGGGCTGAGACCTGCTCAATGACCGGTGTGTGCCAGTCATCGAGTGGGTTATGTATCCACTTGATGACCGGTGTGTGCCGGTCATCGGGTGGGTTATGTATCAACTCGATGACCGGTGTGTGCCGGTCATCGAGCGGGCTGAGACCCACTCAATGACTGGCGTGTGCCGGTCATTGAGTGAGTTATGTATCCACTCGATGACCGGTGTGTGCGGGTGCCTGATGTGGACCTCCCATGTCCGCAGCGCCACCGCAGCGCAAGGGAATGACGCCTGCCCGACCATCACAATGGGTTGGCCTGCGGGACGGGCGACCCGAAGTCGTCCAGCGTGGCTTACAACAACCTGATTGTCAGCCTTAGAGTCATCACAGCTGACCTAAAAGCTGCCTGTTCTACCTTTGTTACACATAAATTACTTTATATCTTTTTCATCTTAAGAGATAACCTTGTTTTGACTTCAGATTCTGTTTCCTCATGCAATTTTGACCCTAGTTACAACTTATCAATTCATTGTAACTATACTCCTTCCCTGAGTTACTGAGTTGTGGCGCGCTTGCGCAGTTGTGACGTGTCAGCACTACCTGGCGCGCCAAACCACATGTACATATGTAAATTACATAAGCAAACTGTGAAAATTTTCGTAGTCAGAATCCCCCTTGCCTGAGGCGGATCTACAGACTTCAGCACACCAGAACCACCACCCAGATAACCCAGGATCACCACCAAAGAGCCTACTATACTCCCAGTATACCTACCGTCACAGGCGCCTAGGATATTGACAGTAAGTAACCTCTTTCACTGAACCTTGTTTATCTCAGAGGTACAACTCTGTGTCTTGCTTGATCTGCTCTTTCTTCTGGTTTTGCCTCCTTCTTGATCACAGGGCTGTCCCTCCAATTCTACAGGCCTTTGCCTCTATCTTGATCACAGGGCTGTCCCTTATTATCCATTGGCCTTTGCCTCAAATCTAGGTTTCAGGGCTGTCCCTCAGGTTTCCCTTTAAGAACCTTGACTATCCAGAAGGAAGCTAAAAAATTGTGGCTGGATTAAACTTATCTAATCCAGATACCCTCCTGAGAGGAAGCTGTAGCTCTTTCTAGCACAGATTAGCAGCACTCTTCTGAAGAGTAGCATTGCCAGTGGACGTGCATTCCCACTAGAATAACCTAGTACTCTTCTTCTTTCTTATCCTGCTTGGTTTCTCTCTTTCTTTCTCTTTTTCTCTATAGTTGTATTTTCTTTATCCCAAGAAATCCAACTATTGCTCCCCCCATTTCTTGTGTCCTGCTGTCACTATAGAGACTCAGGCTCACACTGATGTGGGTCCTGACGCCACCTGGCCTTGAGCGCCCCGCCCCCTATCACCGTGACGCCAAGCTGAGCATGGCGCCGCGGCTTTCCCCAATTAGTCCGGGTGTGTAGTTTGCATCCATATGAAGTCACTGCCGCGCGGGTCAAAGATGCATCAGCGGCGTGGCGGTGGCATCGTTGCCAAGGATATGCACTTGGTATGCAGGGCCAAGTTGAGGAAGCCAATGCGAGTTTGCTGGGGGAACTGGAACGTGTATAAAAGAGGTGCCCTTGAGTTTGGATAATCCCCAGGGCATCCTCTGCCGCTGTACTTCCAGCGTGCAGTTTGTCCTCACCCCCTCCGCTGTTGCACTTGCGCAGTTTGAGGGGCTAAACTCGATGGCCCCCCTTTGCATAATGCCTTCGATGCGGCGCGCTGGGGGTCATCCTCTCACTGTTTTTTAACCCTGCTAGACAGGGATGGACAGTGGGCCATGGTGCATCAGCTTGCTGATGTTAGGTGGCTGGTTGCAGGTTATAGTTGTATTTTTTTTGTTGTAAAATTATGTTTTTTTGTTGTTTTGGCATTTTTAGAGGGAAAACCCTTTATGTTTTTTTTCTGGAAGTTGTAGAGGGGAAACCCTTGATTTTTTTTTCAAATTTTTGGATATTTGTAGGGGAAACCCTTGAATTTTTGTTTTGTGATTCAGAGGCTTTAACAAACTTGGATATATTATTAATTACATAATAAAATCCTCCTCTTTTTAAAAAGAGTGTTTAAAACCCTTGTAGTGGTCTTATTTACCACGTAACAAGTTTAGTAATTTACATTTCTAGTGTTTAAATCAGCACAGCTATAGTGCTAGGGCCCAAAACCCTTAATTTTGACGGGTTTTTTTGCCCTAAGCTTCATAAACAGAGCTGTCAGGATCCCCCTTGCCTGAGGCGGATCTACAGACTTCAGCACACCAGAACCACCCCCAGATAACCCCAGGATCACCACCAAAGAGTTTACAACACTCCCAGTATACCTACCGTCACAGGCGCCTAGGATATTGACAGTAAGTAACCTCTTTCACTGAACCTTGTTTATCTCAGAGGTACAACTCTGTGTCTTGCTTGATCTGCTCTTTTCTGCTGGCCTTTGCCTCTTCTTGATCACAGGGCTGTCCCTTCATATCTGCATTCTTTTTCTGTGGTTTTTGCAAGAAACAAACCACATAGGTTTCCCTTTAAAGAATCTTGACTATCCAGAAGGAAGCTAAAAAATTGTGGCTGGATTAAACTTATCTAATCCAGGATCCCTCCACGTTTCTTTGGTGAGAAGAGGCTGTAGCACTCTCTAGCACAGCTTGGCAGCACTCTTCTGAAGAGTTAGCATTGCCAGTGGATGTGCATTCCCACCAGAATAACCTTGAATATCTGCTTATCTTGAATCTGCTCAGTTTCTCTCTCTCTTTCTCTCTCTCTCTTATATTTGTATTTTCTTTATCCAAAGAAATCCAAATATTGCCCCCCATTTTCTTGTGTCCTGTAGTCACTATAGAGACTCACGCTCACAATTGGGGGCCTCATTGGGAAAATTACTCACCTCTTCATAATTCTAGACTGCTATAAAGCCAAAGGACTGATCATCCTGACTAAATCAAACAAAAAACTCTTAAAAATTTGAAAAAATAACTTTAAAAAAATTTCTACATATCTTACTAACGCTAAAAATCTTCCAAAATTATCCAAAATTGCTTTTATATTGATAAATTTCCTAACTGAACCCTTGGAAAAAAAAATTATGTCCTGTGTACTCGTGAAAGTGCAGAATTGCGACTCTTCCGCACCGCTATTTATCCCTTCGTCGGACTTATCCTCCCCAGAACCCTCTATATCTTTGGACCAAGAAGAGATAGCGAAAAACGGAGTAAGCTCAAAAGATTCTCCTCCTTCTTATCTACAATTATTGCAGTTGACTGTAAAAAAATTCTTGACGGCGCAGACTAGCGCAGACGAAGAAAACTACGACGAAAAAATAGTAGCAAATCCGTGTAACGGCAATTTGATCAGTAGCACCGCGTGGACTCCCATAGCTACCGCAAAAGCGCTGAAAACTCGACGAAAAAAAACTTTGATCTCTTTAATTTAGCCAAGTGGAACTCTAATTCCTCAGCGAAGTCAAGCGCAAAGGAAATCAAGAAAAAAGCTTCTTCTACTACGAGAAAAAGCAAAAGAATATCTGCTAAGTCTAAACCAGCAGGTATATACCTCTCAATAATTGCTTTTTCAATTATTCCCTCCATCCATAACCGTAATAACCATGCCTCCCCACCTTAGAAATGGCAGAGACCTCTCAGAAGAACTGCGCCACAGATACCGCCTTAGCCCAGCCGCCGAAGAACGGCTTCAAAGGGCTAGAAGCAGCCTTGCCGCCTCTACAGGAGTACTTCCTCAAGCTTCCGGAAGAGGAGCCGCTCCCCCCGGATACAGGGATCCCTCCGGCGTTGTATCACCCGAGAGAGACTTCTATAGCTCTAGCTTCAAGCAGATCCACCCCGGTTCCACGCCCAATAGACAGGGAACAGATGGATTTAACGGTGGACATTCCTCAGACGAGTCAACCGCCCTCCCAGCCTACCAGCCCAGAGGGCATGAGACCCACGGCGTCGCCCAATCTAGCCCTCCTTCCGTACACTCAGAACCCTCGACGGGAGGCGTCCTCCGGACCTATGGACCTTGTGGTGGTGTGGGGTGTGCAAACTCCACATTTGGAGTGTGGAGAGTTCAAGAGGCGGGCGGGATGGAGCAATGGATACTCGAGGATTCTAGATACAACAGATTAAGAGTCCCCGATCTACCAACGGGCTAGCCTCTATCAATTGACTTCCAGCAGCATACGACCCGGTTTATGGTAAAAACCCGTTGAGACCAACCGGAATTATCGGGACCTCTACCTCCACCGACGAGAGAGAAACGTCCAAAACAGACAAAGGCATACAAGGCGCTTTTGAAGCTACCTCCATTACCTCCATCTCCAATCAAAGAGAAGGCAGATCCTTTAGACATCGAACGTCCTCCGTCTCCGTTTCTATCGGCTATGTCATACATCTTCTCCAAAACAGTAACTCGGCACATCAACGAAGGGCTCTCGACTTTGACTTTGGCTCCGGCTCCCCTAAACCATCACACCGTACCAAGTCCATTTGGATTACCAATAACCGTCCTCATTCCTGTGGCTGAGTATCAACCAAATATAAACGCACCCCGAAATATGTCACCATCCTATTCACCCTCAGATACGTTGTCAACGGAAAGTCTGTTGAGAGTATCTGAATTTTCGTTAGATTCAGGATCCCCAATTGCTTCCATGTCACAATCAACATCCGAGGTATCTCCGAAAACAAAATTTCTGCAACAACCAGGAATTTACAAGCAAGACATTGAACCCCTGGCCGCTGATGGGTCAAACTTTACCAAATGGAAGCGAAGCCTCAACCGCGTTCTGCTCCTCACGCTCAACATCCCAAATCTTTTCAACAATCCAGCCAATTACACCAAAGTCAAGAGTCAGGAAAACACCAGCATCTTATACCTTATTCAGATCACCATTCACGATGAACTTCAATCAATCACGGACCGCTTCGTTACCGGCACCGAAGCTTTTGATGCCCTTCAGACCAACTTTCAAGGAACGGTACGATTCCGGCAAATGGAGCTCATCGACAAACTGCTTGAGTTTCGAGTCACTGGTCCAAATACTGATCCGTCTCAGGTCCAAGGTTTTTTCAACAAACTCTTCAACACATTTGCGGACCTCAAAAAGGTGGGGGCTCCTATATCCCCCTTGGTTGAGAGCCTCATTCTCCAGGCTGTTTCCCTGGTACCTCCTTCAATGTCACGTTTGCAAATGTTCCAAAACATCTCACTACAACTCGGTTCAAAAGAGGGTATCACAGCGAGAGATGTTCAAACCATCATCACCTTGGCCTATGGCGAAAGCATTCGTTTTGATTCCAACAGTCAAACAAACGTATCTGTCTTCTGATCTTATCCTGCTCCGTCCGGCCCTATTGTTCCAATGTGGAACAATACCCCACAACCGCCCTGGAATCAGTCCCAACAACAATCAACAAGCCAACCTGTCAATCGTGGCGGTACTGCGAGTCAAACCCGACAAAGTCCGCATCCAAACCAGCAACCCTGTCAGCCTTAGAGTCAACACAGCTGACCTAAAGTCTGCCTTTTCTACTCATTACATATGAAATTACTTCATATCTTTTTCATCTTAAGAGACATCACTGTTTTGACTTCATTTTCTGATTCCTCATGCAATTTTAACCCTAGTTACAACTTATCAATTCTTTGTAACTATACTCCTTCCCTGAGTTCTTGAGTTGTGGCGCGCATGCGCAGTTGTGACGTGTCAGCGCTACCAGGCGCGCCAAACCACATGTACATATGTAAATTACGTAAGCAAACTGTGAAAATTTTCGTAGTCTGGATCCCCCTTGCCTGAGGCGGATACACAGACTCAAGCACACCAGAACCACACCCCAGATAACCCAGGATCACCACCAAAGAGACTACCACGCTCCCAGTATACCTACCGTCACAGGCGCCTAGGATATTGACAGTAAGTAGACTCTTTTCACTGAACCTTGCTTATCCAGAGGGAAACTCTGTTGCTCTTGATTGTTTCTTCTTTTCTTCAACTCTTTCAATCTTAAAAGATCAAAAGGTTATCTCTGGTTAAGACCTACAAAACCAGAGCAGAGTAGTAACCCTACTTCTGAATCCCACCAACGTTTCCTTGTTGTGAGTGGAGGCTGTTGCACTCTTTCTTGGCCTTGCACAGCTGGCATCCAACTTTTCTAGGTTGAGAATAGCCCAGATCAATTAATTAAGACTTAAAGTCTAGGCCTGATCTTCTCTTACTCTCTTTCTTTCTTCTCTCTCTGTTTGTATTTCTTTATCCCAAGAAATCCAACCAGAATCCCCCCATTTTCCTTGTGTCCTGTTGTCACACAAGAGACACAGGCTCACAAACCCCAACACCCTAACGTGGGCACACCGGGCAATCCCACAGTCGATGACATCTTGGCTGTGCTCAATAACATTCGTAAAGGCAACCAAGGCCCAAGCGACCCCAACATCTACAATGGCAGGCCATGTTCTTACTGCAAGGCAATGGGTCATTGGCGTTCTTCTTGTCCAACCCTCCGCAGCAATGCCAAGCTGCCGCCACCCAACACGGTCATTGGTCGCCCCGCTTCCGGTTACGCCCGTCAGGCCGCACCACCAAACGACCCACCCACCGGCATTGATCAGAATGCGGCAGTTCGATCAGCGGTGGGCGCGGATGCGAATGGTGCCGCCGGCGCAGGCACGGTTTTGGATTCTGGGGCAACCCACCACGTGAGCGGATCTTTCCATTTATTTTCGTCTCGTTGTCCTCTTAAACCAACCATCAAACTAAATCTGGCCTCTTCTTCTGGTTCAATGACGGCAACCTACAGTGGTCACCTGAAGATGGCCAATGAGGCTGGTACCCTAACCATCCCGAGAGTGCTGTTCAGTCCGGAGATGTCGGGCACGCTTCTTAGCTTAGGACAACTTATCGACTCGGGATTTTGACCGGCATTCTTGCCGAATCATGACATTCTTTTAAATTCCTTGTTTGCTTTGATTACCGCACATTATATCAACCGATCTTGGATCGTTAATGCCGACTCTTTCAAGTTTTTTCATCCTTCTGTCTATCAAGTTTCCACTTGATCCTCGTCCAAAATCATTTCGCCGTCATACAATTGGCACTGCCGATTAGGCCATGTATCCAATTTGGTGGTGAAAGATTTTCTCCGGCGTTTTGTTCCAACCTTCAACCTAAAATCTTGGCAACCCTTCATTTGCGAAACATGCAAGCAAACAAAAAGTGAACGTCGAAGACAATCTCTACCTGAAATCATCCCGCGAGAAAACCGCCTAGACCTTTTAGTCTCTGATGTCATGGGCCCGTTTGATCCAGACAACTCCGGTAACAGATTCCTCCTCACGGTGCAGGACCATGCGACCACATATTCATTTGTTTTTCCATTAAAGTCACGATCTGAAGTACCACACATAATAATTGCTCTTGTGAAGAAGATTGTACTTCATTTTGGCTCGGCTCCAAAGTTTATTCGCTGCGATAACGCCAAGGAATACACAGTCCAACACCAGGAAAAAAAAATAGTCACTTGATGACAAGTGACATCATGCCAGCTCCAGCGGGCTACCCACCATCTACCCACCATCTACCCATCATCTACCCACCATCTACCCACCATCTAACCACTTTAAGAATTTCCACAGGAGATCCTCAGTTTTTGCTGGGCACCACTGATCCCCATTTCTGGTCAGCTGATACTCAGCTTTAGCTCCCAGATTATGCTCAGCTTTGGTGCCCAGCTCATGCTCAGCTTGGTTGCCCAGATCAGAACCAGTCCTGGCCCAGCTTATTTTCAGCTTTATTCAAGTCATGGCTCAGCTTAGACTAAGATTAGGACTATCATTGGCCCAGCCAATGCTCAGCTTTGGACCAGTATTGGCTCAGCTGATTTTCAGATTTGGAGAAATCTCGGCCCAGCCAATGCTCAGATTCTGAGTCTGACCACTCCTGTAACAGCTTATGCTCATCTTTGGACCAGCCTTGGCTCAGCTGATGCTCAGCTGTGGACCAACCTTGGCTAAGACAATGCTCAGCTGTGGACCAGCCTTGGCTCAGCTGATGCTCAGCTGTGGACCAGCCTTGGCTCAGCTGATGCTCAGCTGTGGACCAGCCTTGGCTCAGCTGATGCTCAGCTTTGGACCAGCCTTGGCTCAGCTGATGCTCAGCTGTGGACCAGCCTTGGCTCAGCTGATGCTCATCTGTGGACCAGCCTTGGCTCAGCTGATGCTCAGCTGTGGACCAGCCTTGGCTCAGCTGATGCTCAGCTGTGGACAATCCTTGGCTCAGATGATGCTCAGCTGTGGAACAGCCTTGGCTCAGGTGATATAAATCTTTTGAATAGTCTCAAAAAATTTGATACTCAGCTTTGGAACAGCCTTGGCTCAGCCAATGCTCAGCTTTGTACCAGCATTGGCTCAGCCAATGCTCAGCTTTTGAAAATTTTTGGCCCAGCTGGTGTTAATCTTTGGAACAGTATTGTCCCAGCTGATCCTAAGCTCTGGACAAGCCTTTTTCAAGATGATGCTCAGCTTTGGACCACTGTTGGCTAAGCTGATGCTCAGATTTGGAATATTCTTGGTCCAGCTGACACTTGGGTTTGTTTCAGGCTTGGAATATCCAATGCTCAGCTGTGGCCCAGGCTCAGCCAATGCTCAGCTTTGGCCCAGGCTCAGTCAATGCCTACTGCTCAGCTTATGATGAGCATCAGCTGTTCCTGGGAAAAAATTAGGATCAGCTGAGTGTGCCACATTGAGTTCTCTGGTGCAGTCCTGCAAGCTCTACAAGTGCTGGTGGAGCAGACTTGGAGCAGCGCTGGAGTAGCTCTGGAGCAGAAACCAAAGCTGCATCATGTCACTTGCCATCAAGTGACTATTTTTTTTTCCTGGTGCAACCCTTGATAAATTACCTTGAATCCATCGGCAGAAATCTCATTTTTACCTCACCTTACACTCCGGAACAGAACGGCGAAGCCGAACGACTCAACAGGACCCTTGGCAACATTGCTCGGTCGACGCTCGCCCACTCTGAACTGCCGTCGAAATTATGGTCTTATGCATACAGATGTGCATGCTTTCTCATTAACCAGATATCAAACCAGCGCTGCAAAACAACTCCCCTCGAATTGTGGTCTGGAAGACAACCCAATGCTACAACTTTCTACCCATTTGGTGCTTGTGCAACAATACACATCCCAAAGGAACGGCGTCGAAAATTGGACCAACGGGGATGGACAGGATACCTGGTGGGATATCAAGATGATGAGCGCGGGTGGTTTTTTTGGAATCCTCTTTTGCAAAAGGTGGTCAATTCAGAGTGTGCCACGTTCCTTGATTTCCAAGGCAAACCCTTATTTCCGGTTCCTGCCACACTTGCTAACAATCTTAATGTTTGTAGAGTCTTGACACTTGGACAAGAACGGACCAAAAAAATTTGTGATGATCAAGACAACCAGGTGGAACATCTACAAGCCATCTCCGACGCAGACATACCGACAACATTAAAAGCCGCACTTAAAGCTCCGAACTCCGCCGAATGGCGCAAGGCGTGCCTATCTGAGTGGGCTCAACTGGAAGAAATCGACACATTCGAGATAGAAGAAAAGGAAAAGAAACACTCAATTGGGACCCAATTTGTTTTAGACATCAAGCGGAATCCGGATGGTTCGATAAACAAACTGAAAGCGCGTTTTGTGGTGCGTGGGTTCAAACAGCGACTTGGAAGGGACGTGCGGTCAACATTTGCTCCAACGGCGTCGCTGTCTACTCTGCTACTCAATCTGGCGATCAGGAACAAATGGAACATTAACTCCTTCGACATCACCGGAGCTTTTGTTCACAGACCTATTGACGAAACAATTTACGTTGACCCGCCAGTAGAGTTATTTCCAAACCTTGCGGGAAAAGTTCTTTGATTAAAAAAAGCGCTATACGGCACTCGACAAGCCAGCCGTTGCTGGTGGAAACACTTCAAAGGGTTGCTCCACGGTTGGGGTTTTGATTGTGATGAAGTGGAAGAATGTCTCTACAGGTACAAGAGAGGTGTCAGCCTTAGAGTCATCACAGCTGACCTAAAAGCTGCCTGTTCTACCTTTGTTACATATAAATTACTTTATATCTTTTTCATCTTAAGAGATAACCTTGTTTTGACTTCATATTCTGTTTCCTCATGCAATTTTAACCCTAGTTACAACTTATAAATTCCTTGTAACTATACTCCTTCCCTGAGTTACTGAGTTATGGCGCCCTTGCGCAGTTGTGACGTGTCAGCGCTACCAGGCGCGCCAAACCACATGTACATATGTAAATTACATAAGCAAACTGTGAAAATTTTCGTAGTCAGGATCCCCCTTGCCTGAGGCGGATCTACAGACTTCAGCACACCAGAACCACCACCCAGATAACCCCAGGATCACCACCAAAGAGCCTACTCTACTCCCAGTATACCTACCGTCACAGGCGCCTAGGATATTGACAGTAAGTAACCTCTTTTACTGAACCTTGATTATCTCAGAGGTACAACTCTGTGTCTTGCTTGATCTGCCTTTTCTTCTTGCTTTGCCTCCTCCTTGATCACAGGGCTGTCCCTCCACTTCTACAGGCCTTTGCCTCCGTCTTGATCTCAGGGCTGTCCCTCATCATCTCTTGGCCTTTGCCTCAAAATCTAGGTTGCAGGGCTGTCCCTCAGGTTTCCCATTAAGAACCTTGACTGTCCAGAGAGAAGTCTAAAAAACTGTGGCTGGATTAAACTTATCTAATCCAGATACCCTCCTGAGAGGAAGCTGTAGCACTTCTAGCACAGATTAGCAGCACTCTTCTGAAGAGTAGCATTGCCAGTGGACGTGCATTCCCACTAGAATAACCTAGTACTTCTCTTCTTTCTTATCCTGCTTGGTTTCTCTTTTTCTCTCTCTCTTTTTTCTCTTACAGTTGTATTTTCTTTATCCCAAGAAATCCAACTGTTGCCCCCCCACTTCTTGTGTCCTGCTGTCACTATAGAGACTCAGGCTCACAAGAGGCGACTCGGTCATTATTGTGTGGATTCACGTCGACGATGGGATTGTCTTTGGGAATTGTCAGCAAGATATCAACTTATTCCGCGAGAAAATGGAAGGCAGTCTACGTGTGAAGTGGGATTCCAAGCCCAACAAACTAGTTGGCATTCGGCTAGAATATGAAGATGACTGTATTTTTCTAAGTCAACATTTACTCATCGACCAACTTGTCAATAAGTACCGGGACAAAGTTAATCCAAACTTGGTTCCCATGAACACTCTGTTACCTGGCGAGAATCTCACGACATCGTGGGGGGGACCGGTATCAGCTACATTGTTTCAGTCTCTCATAGGCTCGATCAACTACCTCGCCCTTGGAACTAGGCCCGACATAAGCTTTGCGGTAAACTATCTGGCT
Source organism: Puccinia triticina (assembly GCF_026914185.1). Classification (NCBI taxonomy): domain Eukaryota; kingdom Fungi; phylum Basidiomycota; class Pucciniomycetes; order Pucciniales; family Pucciniaceae; genus Puccinia; species Puccinia triticina. Next base: position 962,602 of record NC_070574.1, on the reverse strand, counting down.
TGGTTCAGTTCTAATCCGAACGAGTCCCATTGGAATTCTCTGTCTCATCTAGTACAATACATACATACGACTCGGTCCAAGCGTCTCCGTTTAAACCCACTAGGCAACAACTTGACCACGTGGGTAGATGCAAACTGGGGCGGAGAATTCCAACGTTCGACTTCAGGCTTCATAATCACTCTTTTTGGTAGCCCTGTGGCTTGGGGTTCACGACGTCAAAAAGTGGTTGCGACATCAACTTGTGCGGCGGAATTTATATCACTAGGTTCATCGGTCGATTTTCTTCTGTTCCTCATTCCTATTATTAAATCACTTGACATAAATCCGACACTCAAAATCTTATGTGATAACCGTGCGGCGGTTCTGGTTTCTGACAATAATGCTTCCAAGGGACGTATGAAGAGCTTGGAACATAATTTTTTCTTTGTCAATGATGCAGTCCGGGAACACAACATCCAACTCGAATGGGTATCAACATCGGAAAATTTGGCGGATTTCTTCACCAAAACACTCAGGGCAAATCTACATGCAACATCATTGGGCAAAATATTAGTATAACTACAACAATCTTAATTCCCTCATCTAGTTGTTATTTTTTCTTCTTCTCTTTCCTATATGTCATGTTTCTACTCTCTCTCAAAAAATCCCTCAACATTTCATGTTTTCCTCATTATTTTTTTCTTTCTTCTTCTCCTTATCAACTTTGTATTTAGAGGTGTGGAGTTTGAGGGGGGGTGTAGTGGTGTGGGGTGTGCAAACTCCACATTTGGAGTGTGGAGAGTTCAAGAGGCGGGGGGGATGGAGCAATGGATACTCGAGGATTCTAGATACAACAGACCTTATCCCGGAAGAGGAGGAACTATCCAGCCTCATCAGCATGTTCAACGAGCAGTTTGACCTATTTAACCGCGCCAGGGAGGCGCAGAACATGTTAAACATGGGGCGCCTCCTCTCCCAAGCTTCTCTGACCCAAGAGATGATAATAGAACTCGTTGGGAGGAACGACAGTATCCGTCTCTGTCAAGAATGGATACCCAGAGACAAGCTACACAGCGTGGAAGCTTCATTAATGATTCAGAAGAACGGCCCAGGACCGCAGAACCCTACGGCGCAACTAATCCGGCCTCCTTCGCAGCTAGCCATAGTGCCGCACGCTAGTCAGCAACCTATTCTAGCGACGCCAACGCCAGAACCCACGCGCTCTCAACTACGAGCTATGGCGCAGGATTTCCAGGGTCCTATCCCCTCCAATCAGCTTCAGTTTCAGCCACAGCCACAATCTCAGCCGCGCCTAGAGAACCAGAATTACCAAGGACCTCCAATGCCACAGCCCCCACCGCTGCAGACGCTCCAAGTGAGGCAGCCACCAGCTTCTATACCGCGAGAGGTGGTTCAGTTATTCCGCCCCAGCCTGCATCTTCAAACTGGTGGGTACAATCCACACCCTTATCCTCACATGCCGCAAGGATTCGCAGACCACAACCCCCCTCATCCTCAAAACAACTGGAGAGGATCAAAGAGGAACTGGAGACGCCCACGGAACAACACTCAGAGGGTTCTAGAAATAGGAGAATACCTGATGAGAGCCACAAGAGGAGTGAGGAGAGGCTATGGACGCGGGAGAGCCAGGGGGAGAGGCCCTTATTAGATGAATCTTTGCCTAAAAGTTCCTTAAGTAGTGATTCCCCATTAGGCCTTAGTTTAGATATTGACAATCTCTCTGATCCTTCAAATAGAGAATTTTTCCTCAATAATCTCAACACTGAAATGTATAGAAATGGTCCTTTGATTTTAGAAGAAAAATTACAGTCTTTTTCTCTAAATTTCTCTCTGAATTATCTGGTACTGTTGAAACCATACCTGGTACTCTTCTTGAATCTTGTGTCAGCAATTTTAAAGATGTCTTGAATCATTCCATTCTTGATCTGTTTAAGAATGAATTCATTCCATTTTTACTTGACCAAATCCTGAACAACATAGGTGAAAGTGCCAGAGAGAAATTCACAGTGAGTAACAATGTGTTAGACCAACTGAAAAAACACATAGATGAGAAATTTGAGACAGTTCAAGATTTGATTCTGGTAAATGAATCTCAATGCCATTCTAACATGGATACAATTGGTCAAAATCTGAAAGATTTTGAGGAGAAAGTGAACAACAATCTTTCATCCATTGGTAATCAGATCAATGATATTCATGCAAATGAACACAACAGATTTGAACAATCTAAGAGAAGATTCAGTGAAATATCTTCTGTAGTAAATTCTGTGAGCTCAAAGGTGGATTCCTTGATAATACCAGATGACAGAGAAAAACCCCCACATCTCTTATACAATAATCCTTTTCAGAATGTCCATCATGAGCAACAACAAGAACACAGAGCCCCTCCTCCTGTTCCTACTCCTGAACCCCAGAGACCATCAAGAGATAAATTCCCCAAGCCTGCAGGCAAGACTCCTGATGCAAATACTCAAGAAGAATTCCCCTACATTGATCATGGAGCAGTAGACTTTGAAATGAGGAAGGAATTGTGGAAAGGCATTCCTAAGAATGGAGACTGGGAGAAATTCTCTGGAGAATTGCCTTACAATCATGAACTTTGGATTAAAAATACTGATATCCTTGTCAGAGACTACTTGATGCTAGATAATATGATAATCAGTAGATTAACAATCTTGTTAACTGACACTGCAAGGAACTGGTACCTAGGCATCAGAGATCAGTATGGAAACAAATCTTGTCAGCCACAGAGTACATGTCACAGTACCTTACACGTACCAAGTACCTGCAATTGTTCACATTACATATAGTACATTCCTTTTTACGCCTTTATTACATATGTATATCATTAGATACAAGCTTAAGAATGTACTCCTGTTATACATTACATTACAGATAACCATAGTTAAATACAGTTACCATAATGTACTGCTGTTAAGAGAGTTAAGTTACGTGCAACAGTAAGATTACAATACATTGTAATATTACTGTACACGTGAAATACACCAAGACAGGTATCACTCATTTATCCCCTGTTACGCCTCAGTACCTATTTAAATAACATATTGGTTATGATATAAATACATAAACAATACATGATGTAATCCAATTCAAAGAGCACTGAATGGAATAAATGATTGGTTATGATCAGCTAGTGTACACAGCTACTGATCCAGGATCAGTACTGATCATTACACTGCCCTGATCATTTCCAATGTTGATCCTCATGAGGATCTGCTTCCCTTGAGCGCTTCCAGTTCCCCCCTGGTCCTGAAGCGCCTCCAAGCGCCTCATGTTCCCTCCTGCTCATTCCCTTCTATATAAACACGCCCCCCAGGACTGTTTATCCCTCAGAATATTATTACAGCAAAGTTTAACCCATACTATAGTTAAACAGTGCTTTCATTCTCACCTATCATTCAATTCAGGAATACTCTCAACTCTTGATTACCCTTACCTTTCTGTAGGTAAAACCACAAACCCAAGTTGAGTTATTCCTTGGATGCCTATTAACACCCTGTGTTGATCTGGATGCGCCTTAATTGAGCAAGCCTCTCAGTCAAGATTACTGATAGAGTGAAACCTTTTACAGGTCTTACCACGAACCCATTGGCCCATCCTTGGCATCTTACACCATCATCTTGATAGTAACAACCCTCTCAGACACGGTTAGTTACAAACAGGCTGACAAATCTTGGGCTTGGTGGAAGAATGCCATCAGAAATAAGTTTGGCACTGAGAACTGGAAATGGAAAATGCAACAGGAGTTTGAGAATGATCACTTTGCCTATGATGGGAGAAAAATCCATAAATGGTTTGGTAATCAGAGAGAAAGACTGAAAGCTTATCAACCTGAACTCAGTCAGTATCTTATTTGTGAGAAAATCTTAAAGCAATGCCCTCCAAACCTTGAGCATGCTATTAAAAGCAGATATAAAAGAGATGCTACTGAAATGAGCTTTGAGGATATGGTTATAATTGCTGAGAAAGTCATAGACAGAGTAATGAAAAGGAACAAACCTGTGACAAACAATTATAATACTCCAAACAGATCCCAATGGAGAAATAAACCTTCCCCTGAGAAAATTGATAAGCCAACTGACTCCTCTGCAAAAAGGAATCCTGTCTCTGCCCCTGAGAAGGAAAAACTTGTATGCCATTTCTGCAAACAAACTGACCACTTCTCCAGGGAATGCCCTAAAAAGAAGAACAGAATAAATAATGTAGGAATGGATGATGATGATGATCCCAAGAGTGACAAGGGAGAAGATCAAGGTGAACCACACAAGTCTGAATCAGAACTAGATGAAGAGGAAGAGAATCATAGAACTAACCACATGATCCTTGCCATGGACAATGGAAATGGTGCCAACTATGATCCCTTAGTTGACTTTGATTTTGGAGCACATGCTGTAGAGTGTGAAATAAACCAAGACTTCTCCATAGCTGAAATTCAAGCTGAAACTCATCAACCTCAGACCTGGGACAAATCCTGCCAGTCTTCCCATATAGAGGATGCTAGACTGATGAAATGTAAGCCTGATAGAGGAAAAGCTCAGCTTACTGGAAAAGCTAATCTCACTACTGTCCTCATTGAATCCAGAGAACACTCATGTCTTCTTGATAGTGGAGCTTCTTGCTCAATCATCAGCAACAGATTGCTAGATTCTATAATACCAGAATGGGAAAACAAGCTCATGCCAATCAACCATGCTAAATTCCACAGCTGTAGTGACCAATTACAGCCAATGGGCATAATAGAAATGGCTTTGATTTTTCCCCATACTAAAGGTTCAATAAGAATTCTAGCAGAATTTGTGGTGATGAAAAATTCCAGAATTAACTACCTTATACTTGGCAATGATTACATGTCTCTGTATGGTTTTGATATCACAAACAGTAAAGAGAGATTCTTCACCATTGGGAATGAGAACAAGAGGAAGAAATTCAGTTTCAAATCCCATCACCTAGAAAAAATGAGTCCTTCCAATCAAATCTCTGCTGTTAAGAAGTCCAATCCCCAACTGCAACAATTTATTGCAGAGGAACTTTGTGAAGCCAAGTTCAGTGACAAGCTAACTATTGAGCAAAAAGAGAAGCTGTTTGAAGCTCTCCACAATAACAACCTTGCCTTCTCTAACACCAATCAGCCCCTTGGTGCCATCAAGGGCCATGAAGTTCACCTCAAGTTGACAACTGAGAGACCCTATCCCCCCCTGCTTAGGAGACCTCCTTATCCTGCCAGCCCCAAAAGCAGAGAAGCTCTTGAGCAAAACATTGAAGAGCTAGTAAACCTGAATGTTCTGAGGAAGGTTGGCCATAATGAAGTAGTTGAGATCACCACTCCTGTAATCATTGCCTGGCATAATGGAAAGTCCAGAATGGTAGGAGACTTCAGAGCTTTAAACTCCTATACTGCCTCAGATAGGTATCCCATTCCCAGATCAGTGAGACTCTGAAAAACCTAGCAAAAGCTAAGTATCTGACTAGTATGGATGTAATCAAAGGTTTCCACCAGAATGTCATTGCAGAAGATTCCAGACACCTGCTCAGGATTATTATGCACAAAGGGATCTATGAGTACCTGAGAATGCCTTTTGTGATCAAGAATACCCCCTCTCATTTCCAGAGGATGATGGACATTGATTTCAGAAAAGAGATTGATGAGAAGTGGGTCATTATCTACATTGATGATATCATCATTATGTCCAACACTTGGGAAGAACACCTCAATAGGATAGACAGGATACTTAAAGTTGTAATCAACATGAACATGAAGATCTCCCTGAAGAAGTGTAACTTTGGATTTGATCAGATCAAAGCTCTAGGCCATCTTGTCTCTGGAATTGCCATAGGAATAGACCAGAACAAAGTAGCTGCTGTCCTCCAAAAGCCTGCGCCTAGTAGTAGGAAAGAAATGCAATCCTTTCTTGGTTTTGCTGGTTACTACAGACAACACATTGAGAAGTTTGCAGAGATAGCAAAACCTCTAACTGAGCTTACAAGGATTGATGTGATATATGAAATGACTCATCATAGGATAGTAGCATATAACTTGACAAAAGAGAAACTGACCACAGCTCCATTACTACTGTTCCCTGACTAGGCCCATCCTTTCACACTCTATGTAGATGCTAGTATGACTGGTCTAGGTGCTGCTTTACATCAAGTCCAAGTCATTGATGGAGTAAGAAAAGAAGGACCCATTGTTTTCATATCCAGACAACTAAAGAACAGTGAAACAAGATATGGTGCCAGCCAACTTGAATGCTTATGCCTGGTTTGGGCCCTAGAGAAACTCCATTACTACTTGGATGGCAGTGTATTTCATGTTGTAACAGACTGCACAGCCTTGAGACCACTGCTGAACATGAAGACTCCCAACAGACACATGCTCAGGTGGCAGATTGCCATTCAGGAATACAGAGGTAACATGACTATAATCCACAGAGATGGGAATATCCACAAGAATGCTGATGTACTTAGCAGATGGGCCTTGCCAAATGATCCTAGTAACCCTGCTTATGACCCAGAAGACAAAGATGATGATAGATTCCCCATCATGGGCATCCATGTCTCTACTTTCAAGAATGAGTTCTTTGACTCAGTGAGAGAAGGTTACAAACAAGATAGAAACACTGCTATATTGTCTGAACTTTTGCTGAAAGATGCTAAAGATGCCCAGCTGAAAAATTCTCTACAAGATCCTTGGAGAAAGCTATATTGTGAGCCTGAGTCTCTATAGTGCCAGCAGGACACAAGAAAGAAGGGGGAGATAATTGGATTTCTTTGGATAAAGAAAATACAATTATGAAAGAGAGAGAGAAAGAGAAAGAGAAACAGAACAGGATCAGGATAAGGAGATATTCAAGGTTATTCTGGTGGGAATGCACGTCAACTGGCAATGCTACCTCTTCAGAAGAGTGCTGCCAAGCTGTGCTAGAGTCGAATGCTACAGCCTCCTCTCACCAAATAAACGTGGAGGGATCCTGACAGATATGAAGGGACAGCCCTGTGACCAAGAATGAGGCAAAGGCCAACAGTCAAGAAGGGAAAGCCCTTTGGTCAATAAGAGGCAAAGGCCAGCAGTTATAGAGGGACAGCCCTGTGATCAAGAGAAGGCAAAGGCCAGCAATTATGGAGGGACAGCCCTGTGATCAAAAGAAGGCAAAGGCCAGCAGAAAAGAACAGATCAAGCAAGACACAGAGTTGTACCTCTGAGATAAACAAAGTTCAGTGAAAAAGGTTACTTACTGTCAATATCCTAGGCGCCTGTGACGGTAGGTATACTATTGGTGCCACAAAGCTGTTTTGGAGGAGTAGTCCTCCAGCTTCTTCCCACGTGATTTTCAGCTGGGTCATCTCGGCCCAGACCTTGCTCCAATTGGCTAGACTAAGGTCTGTTCCCGCTGATTGGTCACCTATGAGGTCGGCGAATTGATTGATGACTGCCAACTTGTGTTGCCTGTCCAATCGGTCACATTGGCTCTTCAAGTGAGTGAAGATAACCCATGGATCATCCGAGTTCAATCCATCGACAATATCTAGCAGAGTTGTCTCAATCATTGAGCGCAAAAGACACAAAATAGCCGCCTGATCTTTTGCCGAGCACAATTTGAAGTTGGCTTCAAGTTCAGTAAACGTGCCTCTATTTTTGAAAACATATTTTAAAGTTTGGTTAATTTCACGGTCCCAAACTTTGAAATTGGCCTTGCCTTTTGCAAGTCAAGTCTTCTTTGGATTGTGCATGTAATGCAAATCAAGGGGCTTTTTATGGAAACTAACAAGGACACTGTTGATTCCTTCAAGAGGGGTTGGCTGAGCCGGTTGCCTAGTTGCCAAATTGTTAAGCAGCTCTTCAAGTCGCTGGAACTCAGCTTTGAGTTGGTAGAAATCTTCGGCAGTGGGACCGGTCGCCATTTCTGAGTAAGTCGAGGATGATGGGATTGGTTGGTTGTTCTTTTCATAAAGTTTTTGATTGTCTTCTTCAATTCTTCTGATCGTCTCTAGTCTTTTCTGTTCTTCTATGTCTCTTTCTCTCTTCTGTTTCTCTAGTGTATCATTTATTGCTTTCTCTTTAATCTCTTTCAATTTATTTCCTTGACCGACCATTCAATCTATGGTCTCCCGAACGTTGAGCGCGAATCCCAATGACGGAACCTGTAGCCGGCTTTTAACCTATTAGAAGCTGGGGCACAATGTGGTCTGACGAAAAGATCCACGTCACTGATTAGCTCAGGTCCGCTCGGTATTGGTTCAACTTGGTAATTGATTACTAACCTGACAAAAAGATCCACGTCACTGATTAGCTCAGGTCCGCTCGGTATTGGTTCAACTTGGTAATTGATTACTAACCTGACAAAAAGATCCACGTCACTGATTAGCTCAGGTCCGCTCGGTATTGGTCCAACTTGGTGAGTAAAAGAGTTGAACCGGTACCGCGCGGCCTGACTGACTACATACAACTGCTGCGCATACGCAGTGACTAGTAGACACGTGGCGAACTCTAAACTACAAGATGATTAAGGTTTTGGTAATGTAGATTTAGATTAGATTTGCCAAGTTTGTAATCGTGGCACCCTCAACTCCTAACAGGCACCAGCCAGGATCCCGCTCGTCCTGACGCCTCCTACACAGCGGGGCAGATTGGGCAAAGTCAATGCGTCCAGCTGGCGTCCCAGCACTCCATGCGCCACGGTGGCGTGACAGGGACCCAGGGCCGTACAGGCGCCACTCTGTCATGCTAGGGGGCGCCACCGGGACTGTGGGCATAGGTGGCGCCCCTCGGGCGCCACTGAGATGCCACCAACCTGGGCGCCAGATGGCCGCCCCGGTGAGATGCTAGTGTGACGCACCGGTAGGGGAGGCGTCACCGCCGGCTGTCACGGGGGCGTCCATGCCGGTCGCCTGGCTGACGCAGGGGTCCAGATGGCGCCACTGGTTATGGGGGCCGCCACTGCGTCCTGGGGTCGCCGGAGCGGCTAGGACGCCCGATGAGCGCCTCCCGTCCAGGTGTGGGTGATCAAAGGGCCCATGAGCCGCGATCCAGTCGGCTTGGCTTCGGCCGGCTCGCGTCATGGAGTGTTGGTGGTCCTTGACCCGACTCCCCCTCAAATGCCTCACCAAGCCAATGATGAAGCTCGGAGACATGCACCAATCCCCCTCATCCTCCTCATCCTCAATGAACAGCCAAACTAAGTTCTTATCCATCTCGGGCGCTGCCGCTTCGACACCGTTTGCTAACTTCAGTAAGATCGGCAATCCCTCCGGACGGCTCAACTTTGGCGGAAAGGCCGTCGTCCATTCCCATGGCGTTGACTTCTCTGTCATGGCTGTAAAATTCAGTGTAAACAATTTTTCTTTCTGCCTTTTTGGTGCGAGGGGTGCGGCCAGGTGCGGCCTGCATCCCCAAAACCCCAATGCCCACTCCCGATCACAATATCACAAGGTTGTATTTGCTAGCGATGGACTAGGGACCCCATCCCTGACTCCCTGAAGACCGACGGACCTCGGATTATTGGGGGATAATCCGAGGATCCCCTCCTTTTTTCAGTAGTGGCGACAGGTTGTGGGGGCCTCGACGTGCTCTGAAAACTCAATCTTCTGGTGGCATGGGACGATGAGCTGGGCTTTCCGAAATCCAAAGCATCATAATCCTCTTCCCAATCTCTTACTATGTTTTTCTGCCCTTTTCTTTCTTAGTTTCCTTTATTCTTTCTGCAAAGTCCTTTATTTCAATCCCTCCTCTTTTTTTCCTTTATTTTTTCCTCTGTTTTATATCTTCTTCCTCTACTATACACCATAGCTTCACACATTATTGGCCGCTTCATCATTTAGTTCCCTGGCGTGCATTTGAATACTTTAGAATATTATTTGTATATACATAAAACATAACAGATAAACAGTGCGGTATGTGAAATCAATAGCACTTTAAAATAAAAAAAAACCAATGCAGCGGGGCCCATTGCTAGGCCCCACTGATGCGGCAAAGCAGGTGCTTGTCCTGCTGTGCCCCAGACCTTACCCTGACCTGGTGATATATGTATGTATCACCGTGCTCCAATTCAGCACATCCCTTGTGTGCCCAAAACGTTTCCCCCGACTTTTCCCCCATACCAGCAACTTCTCTGATATCATGAATCCACCCCCCCCCCTACTCCTAAGGTAAGTCCCCACACCCCCCAGGTAAGTCTGACCTAGTAAAAATCCCCTCCTCATCCTGCTCCTGCCTTGCCGAGTATTAACTATGAGTTAAACCTGCTTCTGCCCCAGTTTATTGTCAATCCCAGCTCCTGTCACCCTGACCGGCCCGCCTTCCAATGGAACCAATTGAGCACTGGTAAGAGCTAAATCTCTTCCCTCGGACAAGGTTAGTAACCCTCCATACCAATCCCCTTTTACTGCAGTCAGCAAACATGACATTGACCCCCCTCCTCCCTCAGGAGATCATTTGTGTAGCCACCCGCAAGGCACCTCCTTGATGTCACAGGTGGATACGCCAGAAGGATGCGGAAATCTTTGGCAAGCCCCCCATTTTGGAGGACTCCGATACATCCGCTTGTGTGTGCCTCACCAAGGACAACATCAGGGCCCTAGCTGCTGAGATCACCGATATGTACTCGTGATCCCCTCCCCACCATTCAGCAGTCCTCTCGAAGCAATCTTGGCTATGTTTGCTCCCTCTTCCCACCCCTCAATCTCTTGCACATCTCTCGCCTATTCCCCTCTACTTTGAGTGTCCCTCCTGTTGTATCTAAATAGATTTCCCCGATCTTCTTGCTCTTGAGAATTATAAGATTTTCCAAACGTTAATGTACCCTGTCCGCTATTGCCCGGAAAGCTCACCCATGGGCCATACAGTGTCCGCACTGACACAACGGCAGCCTCCACGACGCCCCACAGATGCCACCCCAGTCAGCTTCTATGAGCGCTGGCGGGATCATTTAGCGTCTGCCAGGGGCGGTCCCGCCCCCTGGACGACCTTTGTGGCCTCAATAGCCACATCACGTGCGCGCCTGCCCGCTAGCCCACGGCGGCCCCCGAGGCATCTCGATGCATGTCTTCCTGGTGACCGCAGAGGCGGGAGCATGCCGTCGAAGAGACCGTCTGCCTCGCTTCCCCGTAGGCGCCGTGAGGTCATCCCCAGACATATGTCCCGAGGATCTCGGCATGGACGTCCACGGGAAATCCAGCCATGGCGCACTGAGGTCGCCCCCCCTGCGCCTCGGTCGGGGTGGCGCCCATCTGGGCTGCCCTAGGTGCGCCACCAGAGATGGCGGCAGGGCGTGGCTGGATGACGCCCTGGCGGCGTGTGGCAGAACGGCGGCATCAGGGCGTCCGACGACTGCGGGGCCCTGCTGGCGTCCGGTCGGCCGCCCTCCTGACATCCCACTTGTCCCGCTGTGTAGGCTCGGGCGGACCGCGGTGTATTACGGTGGCAGCGTGACTCCTGGTCACGCTGGCGTCCTGTAACGCCCACCTGGCGCATGTATGACTCCTGCGTCAGGTGGGCGCAGGGGGTTTTCCCGATTCGCCCGGGTGTGTATTTTCAACTCCTCCCACCCACCCAACTAGAGAGACATCAAGATACACACCGCCACAGATGGCGAGTGGGTCAAGCCACTGCTTCTGTTCCAGGGTGTTTGCGCACGCCCTCCGGCCGGCCCCCACTACGGTGGGCTACCTACCGGTCCGGCGGACTCGGCGGCTACGCCGCCGGGGACTGAGAGCCCTCTTAGCGGGAGCTAAGAAACCCCGACCCGTCTAGGGTTAGGCGCGTTCACCCCACCTACCCACACTCGGCCCTCTTGGGAAGCACGTCCGGATAGGACCGGCTTCCGGGAGGTCCTAGGCGCCCTTAAGAAGGCGCCGAACGAGTACAGGAGCTACAAGCTCGCAGCAAGAGTTTGACGCGGGTTACGGCCGCGTACCTAATTGTGTTACATACATAATTACCTTGCGTCTACACAAGCAATTGTCATTCCGAAAACATGTGAAAATAATTCTCACAGTTAAAACCCCCTGCCGATTGCCCCGCGCGCGGTAGAAAGGAATGGACGCCAGGTATTAAGCCGCTCGTCGCCAGAAAGATTACATATTACGGTATATGTACATAAATACATGTGCCGGACTGTATACATATTACATGTTTTTCTACAACGCACGCACGCAGAGGTTTAATTGCTGTGAACACAGCCTACAGTTTGAGGCCTTCACGCCGCCATGAGTCGCCGGAATGCTGTTTCCGATGGCACGCACTCTTGGTCTAAACGCAATACACCTTTTAAATCGGCAATCCTTCAACGCGCCGCCCACCTCCTTATTCGTATATACATCAGAACCCGACAAGTCTTGTCGTAAATCAACTCCAGATTAGATCCTCAAGCCTCATCCTGACTTCCCATCCACACATTCATCGGACTCCCTTTGTTGGTTACAATTTTACCATGCAGTTCCTGAAATTAAGCGTTTTCACATTTCTCGCGGCTACCCTTGGACCAATCCAAGTTTTGGGTAAATGTACCTCGAAATATCCGGTCAGCTGGTGCATGTCGTATCGTAATATACCCCAAGGCCCAATGGTTCTGGCTGGGGAATGCAAGTGTACGTTTTAGCTCTTTGAATTTATCTTCAGGATATTTAATTGGATATTTGGCCGAAAATTTTGGCTGTTTGCTTTTAACAGTGCAGCGGACCCCTCGTGACGGATGCGTCAGACCGGCCGAGCCGCGGTCTGTAGGCCGGTACTGCTGCACACATGCTGTTGGGCCCAATCATGTTAGCAGTTTTATATTTACCTCTGGGATCCCATGTCAAATCAAGCGCTGACAATCTTCTTCTGGAATCTAAATCTTCATTCCATTTAATTCTCCTTAATTCAAAACAATAGGACGGGTCTGTAGATTGTGAAATGTTCGGTGGTTCCAACTCAAATGGAAATTGTGAGGAGGAATGCGTTACCTGCAAATAAGGCTAAAATGGTAGATGAAATGCAAACCTAGCTTCAACAAGCCCCCCCCCCCCCACCAAAGCGCGAGGCTTTGAACTCCAGCAAGTCCCTCCTGGGTGCAAAGCGCCCTCCTTCGAAGTGCCAAACAACGAGTTATCAACTCCATGTGTCAACCTTCGACATTCAGGGTGCAAAATGACCTGCGATCTTCTGGGTGTAAACGGGTCGTTTTGGGCCGAAAAACAGCGCCTGAACACGAATTGACATTTCTGACATTCTGCCGGGTCGGGTCTGGTCGGGTCTGGTCGGGGCAGATTTGAAAATATGCTTCCCAAACCCGACCCGCGAAGATTATAAGTTAGGAACATGGCGGGGGTACTTCCTGCCCCGCCCGTTCTTGGAACCGACGAGAGGAGGGTAATCCGTGGATCCGACAAGAATCAGCTCGGTAACCCCTTGGTAAGCTTGTTGGTTCCACGAAATGGGTTTTTTCCACGTGGAACCAATGGGCTTCACACTTTACCCCTTCGGTTCCACAATGTGCTTTCCTGGCACGCGTGGAGACCACGTCAGCTCGTTGCTCACGTCGGTTCCACGGCATTTTTTTTTTTTTTCACTTGCAGCCAGGACCACCTCAGGCTGGTCCTGAGGTTTTGAAAGTCCAAGGAAACTGAATTTTGAAAGGGAGGAAGAAAAAATTTGAAAAAAAACTTAACAAAAAAACTGATTGCAAACCCAATTGCAAACCATAGTTTAGGGGGTTGATCTACTGTAAAGAAGCAAGGAACAATGTGATATGGCTGAGTTGCACCACCAGCAAATGGGTGACGTAAACCGGATTTTGTCACGCTGACGTAATCCAAATTCAAATTCAACTTTGCCCCCCAGCCCAGTCATCACCTGCCATTCTCACTGGCGGGTGCAAGAGCAAAGCATAACACCCTCAATGGCCAGTTAGCACTGGCCACCAAGAGGATATGCACATTTCCCTTGATGGACCGTCCGTACCGGACATCATGAGGAACACACTACACTGTGAAGCCCCCGCGTGCTGTAAAGCTCAAAAGTGTTCCTGAGAACCTTTTGCTGAGTGCGGAAAGGGATGAATGAGGTTACCTCTGCCTTTCCTGGGTCACTAGACACTAAAACAAGCCCCCAATCTACGATTGGAAGGTTGATGTAGTGATAGTGGAGGTGTATTGAAAGATAGCCTACGTCAAACAAGTGGCTTAGGGGATATTGGTGATGTAACCGGTGCTGAGTGAGTTGTGAGTTGATATGGTCCCTGTGTTGCCGCAAAGGGGGTTGTGGAACACCCTGACAGAGGGGTTAATGATGAGTGATTGATGTAATAGAGTTGTGATGTGTATGTAATTTGTTATGTAATAAGGGTAAAACCACAATATAGTGGGGGCTAATACTGTAGAGTGAGCAAGTGTTATACTGTTATGGGGTAAGCTGAGTGCAAGTAGTTTGCTGAGAGAAATTACAACTGGGGGGAGGAGAACCCCCTTAATAGAAAAGAGTGAGGGATTTTAGCTCCAGGGGAACCAGGGAATGAGGGATTTTAGCTGCCCTGAACTGTCAAATGAGGGATTTTGGCTGGTGGTACAGCCTAGATGAGGGAATTTAGCCCAATTGACAGGTCACATGATGTAAAGATGAGGGAATTTAGCTGGTGAGAAAGTGGAGGTGAGAGGTTTGAGTTTGGCCCATGATGTCATTGACATATGATGTCATTGGGTCATCTGATCATCTGTACTGCCCCTGTCTGTCACCTGCTGTCAAATGATGTCATATGAGGGAATTTAGCTAGCCTGAGCTGTCAACTGATGTCATGTGCAAGCTGCATGAGGGGTTTTTGCTAGCCTGAGCTGTCAACTGATGTCATGTGCAAGCTGCATGAGGGGTTTTTGCTAGCTTGACACCTGCATGAACTGCAGCCCCTATTACACTAGTCTGCATGCACCTGCATAAGCCTGCATAAGACTGCATAAGCCTGCTTAAGCCTGCATAAGCCTGCTTAAGCCTGCATAAGCCTGCATCTAGTGTGCATGACACTGCATGACACTGCATGATACGTGCATAATACAATGTAATGAGTGCAGCTGATGAGGTAAAGCATATGTGAAGGGTAGACAAGTGTCAGAGTGGCCCATGTAACGGATTACATGGTCCTGGGTAAGGGTGGTTCATGTAACGGATTACATGACCTGAGTATGGTGTTTTGTGTGTATGAAACTGACTGATGGTATCTTGAAGGGGTTGCATCTCCTGATCCAGAAGGGATTAAGGTGTGTTGTCCATGGTGTCCTGTGTAGTTTTAGCCGTAGAATCCAGTGATACCACTGTATTGGTTGAGTTGTGAGTGTACATATGAGAAAATGGAAAATTTTGAAATGGGCTAGATGGGTAACCATAAAGCATACCACAGCGCCGTGAGGTTTCACAAGAGGAATCACAGAAACCCCATCCGGCCACGTATATCTCTTAGCTCTCACTTCCCCCTCCTAGCCGGTAGAGATCACCGCGACCATATCTCTCCTGGCTAGGTAAGCCGTCTTCTTCCTTTTCCTTTTCCTCTATTTGTCTCTTTCTCCCTCCAGCTTGTTCATGTACTTACAGAGAGATCACCGCGACCATATCTCTCCCGGCTAGATTGTCCCCCATCTGCAGTATACAGCCCCGTGAACTAGATCTCCTCTTGAGGTCCCCCCCCTCTGTGCCCCACTTGACAGACAGTGAAGGACTCCCAACTGGAGTCCTTACATACACACTCTTGATGGCCGGTTAGTACCGCCAACAAGAGTAAAGCACCACCTGTACTCTCAATGGATGGTACTGACCAGCCATTCAGAGGTGATACACACACACCTCGATGGCCCGTCAGTACGCAGGACATCAAGAGAAAAGCACTGAGCTCTCAATGGCCGGTACTAGCCGGCCATCAAGAGGAAAGCACTAAGCTCATGATGGCCAGTACTAGTCGGCCATCAAGAACAAAATTTTATAGCCAATGTTTATACGCACCTCTATCAATGGCCTGTCAGCACTTGCCTTTGAAAGGAGCATACTACAATCTTGATGGCCTGCACTGATTGGCCATCAAGAGGAAAAGCAAGATGTGTATGTCCTCTTGATGGGCAATCAGTGCAGGCCATCAAGAGTGTGGTATGTTCCTCTCAATGGCCAGTACTGACGGGCCATCAAGCAAGGTGAGTATAGTTTCAAAGATCAAATTTTTCTCTTGATGGCCGGCTAGTACTGGCCATCAAGAGCTTAGTGCTTTCCTCTCAATGGCTGGCTAGTAACAGTCATCAAGAGCTCAGTGCTTTCCTCTCAATGTCCTGCATACTGACGGGCCATTAAGGTGTGTGTGTATCACCTCTGAATGGCTGGTAAGTACCATCCATTGAGAGTACAGGTGGTGCTTTACTCTTGTTGGCCGGTACTGACCGGCCATCAAGAGTGTGTAGTATATTCCTCATGATGTCCGGTACGGACGGTCCATCAAGGGAAATGTGCATGTCCTCTTGGTGGCTGGTGCTAACCGGCCATCAAGGGTGTTATGCTTTGCTCTTGCACCCGCCAGTGAGAATGGCAGGTGACAACTGGGCCGGGGGGCAAAGTTGAATTTGAATTTGGATTAAGTCAGCGCAACAAAATCCGGTTTACGTCACCCATTTGCTTGCGGTGTTGTGTGGCACTGCCCCACATCCAGGCTCTCCATCCGGTTGTGGGTTTGAATCCTACTTCTGTCAGCTTTTGACGGGCTGTTCTCCCGCTCCATTTTTAAGCCAAGCCACATGGCCACGTGGATTCCACGGGTAGCAATCTGTAAGTATCCGTGGAATCCAAGGGATGATCACGGGGTGGCCACGTGATCCTCCCAGTGGTGACCCTGTGTTTCTCTAGACCAAAAGCCACTGGTCAGACCTCGCCCACGGCTACCACGTGGAGTTCTTGTGGACTCCCAGTGATTTCCCTGTGGATTGACTACCTGGGTGTAGTGTTGGATTTGATTCATGTTTCTAGTCGGCGCCCTCACCCTATACTCGCCGTGGATTGCTTTGCCGCAGCTCTCCGTGGCAAGTGCAAGCACCTGACCGGTCCCCATTATTATGACACATGATTTCATGTGTCATTCATTTCACATATTTCACACACTTTTTATGGGTTTTGGTTTCTCACTAACCCAAATATGTACATACTTTTGGCCCATGAATAGTGATGCATACGGAATATATTTCCCCTTGGGGGAGTTTCTCATCTCATTCTCATAGGTTCCTGATATCTCTGCTCTTCATCCATAACCCCCCCCCCCCCCCCGAAGCATAGGCAGAGGCTGCGCAGGAAGGAGCCTTGAGGGGTGTACATACAACGGACCCATAAAAGCTTGCAACTTTTGTCTTGCGCTTTGAAACTTTCTGCCGCAGCGGCCAATCTTCTTGCAGCAGAAATGGACCGCGCGCGCGGGCCGTGCTCAGGGGATCACGGGGGGATATGCCTGCAGGCCTGCAAGCGCCCAGCCAGTCCGTCCCACGACACCCAACCACCCTCACCTTTGCCGTTGCTGTCGCTGTTGCCGTCACCGTTGCTGTCGCCATCACTGTTGCTGTCGCCGTCATCGTTGAAGTTGCCTTCACCGTCACCGTTGCTGTTGCCTTCACCGTTGCTTTCGCCGTCACCGTTGCTGTCGCCGTCACCGTCGCCATCACAGTCACAGTCACCTCAGGGTGTAAATGGGTTGGGCCAACCCAAAAACAACCCGAGACCCGTTGGGTTGGGTTTGGGCACGTTCTTAAAGAAAATGGCATGAACCAATCCCAACCCAACCCGTCTTGTAAAATTGTTGGGTTGGGTCCGGGCAGCTTATTTCCTAATCGGGTCAGCCTGCGACCCAACTATAGCGCCTCCAACAGTCAAGTTGGGGGGTTTTGGCGCCTAATAGGTCAGGTTGACCCAAGACCCAAACCAACCCAACCCAAAATAGTATGACATTGGGTTGGGTTTGGGCAGCATATTTTAAAATCTTTCCCCAACCCGACCTGCGCTAAACATTGGGTTGGGTTTGGGTGCTGTTTTTGGACCCGAACCCAACCTGTTTACACCCTGACCGTAACCTTCACCGTTGCCGTCACCATCACCGTCACCATTGCCTTCACCATCACCGTCACCGTTGCCATCACCGTCACTGTTGCCGTCACCGTCACCATTGCCATCACCATCACCGTTGCCGTCACCGTCACCCTCAACGTCACTGTTGCCATTACTGTCACCGCCGGATCAATGTTGTCATCTAATCCATCCTGTCCTGCAATTTGGACAATCCAACACAAATAAAACCAATCCCAGCTGCCAATCAGAACAATGCAACACAAATAATTTGTCCTTCTCCATGATCCTTATGTGTAGAGAGCCCCATT
The DNA here is from genome assembly GCF_026914185.1 of Puccinia triticina. Classification (NCBI taxonomy): domain Eukaryota; kingdom Fungi; phylum Basidiomycota; class Pucciniomycetes; order Pucciniales; family Pucciniaceae; genus Puccinia; species Puccinia triticina. The sequence goes on along the minus strand of NC_070574.1, from coordinate 944,227 downwards.
TTCATACCCAAACTGATTGTCTTGCATATTTTCCCGCAGGATGAACCACAGATCACGTAATGGTTTGATCTCTCCATCCAAATATGAAGAATGGTTCCATCACCCATTGAACCCACCCTCGGAACGCCACGTGCCAAGCTTATTTGATGGGACTAGCCATCTAGTTAAACTACAAAATCGCCAAAATGAAGCCTTTGTGCAAAGTCAGCCAAGAGGATTGGTCCTGGACCCATCACTCTTTGGCCCAGTATCACCGGCACCAAATTGATCTTTTGAGTCAACCACCAACTCTCAACAAAGCTAGCTTACCCACTCTCAACAAAGCCAGCTTACCCACTCTCAACAAAGCCAGCTTACCCACTCTCAACAAAGCCAGCTTACCCACTCTCAACAAAGCCAGCTTACCCACTCTCAACAAAGCCAGCTTACCCACTCTCAACAAAGCCAGCTTACCCACTCTCAACAAAGCCAGCTTAGCCAATCTCAACAAAGCCATCCTTGTTTGGATTCAACCTCTGGCCACCCCAAGGTTCCAATTGGGATTGACTTCATCTTCTTTTTCCCCGCTTCTCCCCCAACTTCTCCTGGAAACTCTTGCAAGCAAAGAACCCTTGTTCCTGATCCCCCACCATACAGAAAAATCAGCCCCAATGTGGGTAAATTAATTGTTAATTGGTCATCTCGTAATTAAAATGTTGATCGCTTCAAAGATGCTGTGATTTCCTCAATTCAAAAGAATGAAGATGAGGACGCTGGAATCTTTGCTCAGGAATGCAAGGATGATGGGAAGATCACTTGGTACTTGATCATCCCACATGGAGGCCCCTTTGCAGCAGCCCAGAAAAAGCGACTTGACTCTCCAGAAACATTCCGGCAATTTCTCATGGCCACCAAGGGTACTCCAGAACATCGCCAGATTGTCTGTTGATTATTCCAGTAAGATCTCAATGTCATTGCTAACATAAGTTGTATTTTTTTTCTATCTAAAGCTGTTATAACTCATCTTCTCATTTTTTGGACAAATTACAGAAAGTATTGGCATACAAAGACCTCAAGACAGCTCGTAACGGTGGAGCTTCAACTTCTCCCGCAAATCCCACCGATGGACCCGCTCAAGTTCCCCAGTCAGCCACCTCTAATTTTGAATTGGTCAACCAGCTCAACAATATTCATGGCCCCGCGGAGCACCTTCCTGGAAGTCACGAAGGCAATGTTTACATCAATCCAGAAAACCCTGATCAGCATTTCCACTTGAATATGGGCCAAGCAACTTCGTGGGCAAAGGCAATTGTAAGCTTTTTTTTTTTTGAATTTTTGGTTACAATAATTTGCACTGACTTTGCCTTTGAAAGAGAAAAAATCCTCTAGTAACCCTCCTGGTTCCGCCAAAGTCAGACCAGTTCCAGTACAGGACCAAGGGCAATGAACCACTGCCACCAACTCTGCCTCCCCCGCCTCCATTGGCGCTGATCCCAGTTGCAAATCCATTCAACTTCCCTGCAATGTTCTTCAACCCAATGAAAATGTTGACCACCTCAATGAATATTCCCACCGCCAATGCTCCAAGGACCCCCAACCAGCCAGCACGGGCTGTGTCTCTGTCAGCCAGCTACTAGATCAGAGCTAAAACTGACCAAGAGAAAATATAATAAATGAACTCCCCTTTTTTCCCTAGCAATAATAGAACGGACTTACTTCGCGCACTGCAAGAAACTCTTCGCGCACTGTGGGGGTCGTCGTCTTGACGTTCCGCCCCCAGTGCGCGCTTTCGCCAGGGCTCTTCGCGCACTGTGCATTCCCCCCAAAAAACGGCTTGCATTTCTTGAGATATTTTTTGATGAATCAATAGAATGAATTTTTATGATCCCCCTAGAAAATAATCAAGTCATTTAGGGGTCTCCTTGAGCCTAGAAAAAATTGACATGAAAAAATCATATTTTAACGCGGCAGGGACCTGAAATACCGCTTCCTGTGCCCCAGTAGCCCCAAAGATTTCAAAGTATCATGGTACATGTGCAAATTCATGACCTGATAATTTTCAGAATTTTCACCAGCTTTCCTTTAGCCTAAATAGGTATTGCGTTTATTATTTTGCCTATATGTATAACTTTTTTGTTACACACAACAAAGGTACAAAATTTTGAGAGCACAGAGAAATATGCTTCAAATTAATTCCCTGAAATTCCTAGCAATAGTGTGTCATTATAAAATGAGATATAAGGGGTGCGCGGCAGGCTTGGTAGGAAAATTACTGCTAGCTGTATAGCTTTTTTGTTACACACCCAAACAGTCCCAAAATTTCAGAAATGTTTTCATTGTGGATATTCTCCGCGCCATGAATTTCTTGGCAATAATGTGTCATGATAACATGAGATATAAGGGGTGCGCGGCGGGCTTAGTAGGAAAATGGCGGCTACATGTATAGATTTTTTGTTACACGCTGAAACAGTCTGAAATTTTCAGGAATATTTCAATTTTGCATATTCTCCGCGCCATAAAGCTCTTAGCAATAGTGTGTCATTAAAACATGAGATAGGTTAGCAGTCATGTTCCAACTAAGCCTGCCGCAAAACATCTCATGTTATCATGACACGCTATTGCCAAGAAATTGATGGCGCGGAGAACATCCACAATGAAAGCATTTCTGAAATTTTGGGAATGTTTGGGTGTGTAACAAAAAAGCTATACAGTTAGCAGTAATTTTCCTACTAAGCCTGCCGCGCACCCCTTATATCTCTGGGAAAAATTTGGAAAATTATCAGGTCATGAATTTGCACATGTGTCATGATACTGTGAAATTATTGGGGCTACTGGGGCACAGGAAGCGGTATTACAGGTCCCTGCCGCGTTAAAATATGATTTTTTCATGTCAATTTTCTCTAGGCTCAAGGAAACCCCTAAATGACTTGATTATTTTTTAGGGGGATCATAAAAAGCCATTTTATTGATTCATCAAAAAATATCTCAAGAAATGCAAGCCGTTTTTTTGGCGGAAAATGCAGTGCGCGAAGAGCCGTCGCGGAAGCGCGCACTGGGGGCTGGACGTCGAGACGACGACCCCCACAGTGCGCGAAGAGTTTTCCGCAGTGCGCAAAGTAAGTCCGTAATAAAAAGAGATAAAAAATCTAAGTATAAAAGAAGAACCATCAGCGCAGTAGTGCGCAGATGCGCTGAAAAGCTATATATAATAAGAATAGAGCAAAGTCAGCTCGATAGCGCGCGCATGCGCAGGAAAAAGCAGATGAAACAGAATTTAGAACGCGCCCACGCAGTAACACTGCGCGTGTGACAAAACATCGACTAATAACTAAGCGCTCATCATAGATGAACAGTACCCTGTAAAGGTAAATTACAAATTAAACAAACCGCTCATCCACGACAAGAAAGACGGTGATCCTCTCTGTCTACGGTGAGCTCATGAGAAGAAATTGGAAGAATAGTACTCTATAAAAAGAGGACTGTTCCTGGATCTCTGCCCCGCATCTTCATCCACCCCGACTCCTGACGCCGTACATTCTGTTCCTTGACTCTTACCTTGACGAATCTATACAGTTTCAGAAGCCAGTACCAGGTCGAAGTTCTAACCTTCATGACACTTCTCAGTGAGCGCCCTTTTGATGTGTTTCTTTTTGTTAATCTAAGGAATAGGACTATGGTGTTAAAAGTGAGTCCCCCTTTCCTTAAATATCTTCCAGAATATTCCCAGATTCCAGACGCCGTTATCCCAGCAAACCACACCTGTAACTCAGGCCCACACTGCTTCAGGCAATCTAAAATACCCCTTCCCTGCAGGCTCTGAAATTCTAAACAGAGGGCACTTAGGCCCCGTTTGGAGCCGATATGATCCAGGCAATATATGATTTTTTTTGCACAACATCCTATGTGACATCTGATCAGGTCCGCCAAAACTTGATCAGATGTCACAAGTTTCCAGATTATATCGCGCATTTATATCGGCTCCAAACGGGGCCTTAATGTTGAGTTGTCTGTTAGTCTGCTACCATGATGTATCACCACAGTATGGAGGGCTGTCGGATTGACCCATGAGCACTACAAACCAACCACCCAGCTGGCAGCTGCAAGGGTCTGTAGCCTAGTTGGTAAAGGCAGCACTCCAGTATGTGTCTCAGCATAGCTGAGGTTGTGAGTTTGACTCTCACCAGACACATCTTCATTTTACAGTCTCTACACTTAAATACCCTTGACTTTTCACTGAGTCAAGCCCCTCCGTAATAAAGTATATAAAAATTATTTTCTAAAAATTTCCAATGGTGATTATTATCTACCAATCACCTTACCCTTTTCTACATAAATATCCGCATAAATACTCTTTGCAGCCGGCGTAGCTAGAAGAACGGAGTCTTGGTATTGCCGCCGCTGACAGTCTCCAACAACTCTGCCACACGACATTGGTAACATGTATGTTTTTGTTCCAATTTGCTCATATCAATCCCAATTCCCCCAAAGTCCATGATGGTATGAGCACCCTTGGGATCATGCACTGGAAACTTTTCAAGCTTTTCACTGTGGCGGATGTCCATGAAAAAGGGATGCCTGAAGGTCCAGCCCAATCCATAGCTTACTCGGCTAAGAAGTATACTCATCACTTGATGAGGGGGTGTAGAACCCAATGAAGAGAATAATCAACTTTCACCAGGAAAAAACAATGATCACTTGTCTACAAGTGACATAAAAAAGTACAAAGGGGCCTTTATACTTTGCTATGTCACTTGTTGACAAGTGATGATTGTTTTTTCCTGGTGTTTGTTCTTTTTTTATTTATTCTCATTGTATTTTTCAAACTAATTTGGTCATTATCCCCCTTCCTTCTACAATTATTTCCTTATTTTCCTGTGATTCTTTCTTTATGTACAGTGGGTAGACAATTGTATCCACCACACCATTTTTGGACCATAGAAACTCAACCAACCAACTTCAAGTCACTAGTATTGGTGAGATGGTCCAAAATATTCTTCAAAACACAAATATGAAAAAATAAACACAAAAATCAAAGTTGTGTAATTTAAAAAAATTAAACAAAAAAACCAAAAAATGCAATAATTTTCTCAAAAAAATTTGAAGATTGAGGAATGACTAAAGGCCAAGGCGGCTTTGCCGCTGCAGGGAAGCAGGTAATGCCCAATCCCCCCTGTCTTTCCCATCTTCAAAGTCAATCTAGATGCACCGGCCCACGGTGGCATTGATCTTTGGGCTGACGCTGTGTGAAGTTTTTCGCGGGCTGAGCTTGGTTGGACAAGGTGGGGGAAGGTGCGGGAGGCAGAGAAACCGGCTTGATTGTGGAGCTTGTGGTTCTCTACGTAGGCAAACTTGGTGATCTCCTTCCGTTGGCTTGGGACAATGGTTTTGGTGTGGGCCTTAGCCCCACCCTTCTTGACGATCCAGGCCTCGCACTTGGCGGCCAAGGTGAGCTGGGAGGGCGAGTGGGAGAGGGTTCAATAGGCTTTGGTGATCACAGCTGAGGGGCTGGAGCGGTCGGGTTGAAGTCAGAGGGGCGTGAGCGGCGTGGGCGGGATGAGAAGGAGCGGTTGGGGATGATGGCTGGCGGACAAAGCTGGGTGGCTTGTTTGGGTGACCTGGACCGTACGCTGTGATGGTGGTGCGGCAGTTTGATCAGCCTTCAGTGTCATGTTTCTGTCCATGTCAGTGCCAAGGCCCCAAGGTTACAGTTGTCGGTGGGCATTGGTGGGGTGTTGACAAGGAGGTTGCGGCGCTGGATGCGGCTACGAAGATTCTTGCAAGAAGGGTTTCTTGTCAGGGCTTGCTTCATCTTGCCTGGATGCCTGTGACGGTTGAGAAGCCAACTGCTTGATTGAACAAGAATGGCCAAGGCGGCGGAGACGGTGCGTTGGGGTTGGTTCTGTCCATGGTGTTGAGTTGAGCTGGGAACAAGTGCGGCTGGATAATACCCAGTGGAAAGAGGTTGAGTGCTACATACATATATAAGAGCATCCTTACCGGTCGAGCTATGTTGGCGCGAGTTTTGACTCGCAGCTGTTGCAAACTAACTTAGTGACAGCGATTCAGCCGTATCGGTTCGGCTTGCGCGGGGTGGAGCTGAGTGGTGGGCGCGGGAAATGGCAGTTAGCTTTGAGCTAACCGTCACTAAATGTAGTGGCGGTTAGCTGAAATTCAAGATTCTCACTTTAATTTAGCTTGGGCTTAGCTACACCCGGTGTGTTGAGATTGGTGGCTAAACTAGCTAATTTCGAGCTAAACTAGTCACCGGTAAGGATGCTCTAAGGAGGCCACCATGTCTGGCAGGAATGTCCCCCAGGGGTTCCGGTTTTGTCCGCCCCCTCCCTGGAAGCCCCCTAGTTGCTTGATTAGGCACCTCCTTGACAGCTCTTTCACAGATTTTCTCACAACCGGCCCTTTTTTGCTTGTTGCGCTGGCACAGCTGGAGGGTCATCCATAGGGCCTTTGGGTCTTTGGGGATAGTTTCAACTGCTGTGTATATTGTCCAAACTGTGTGCTCTTCTGTTGTGTTATATTTTAGATTAGAAATACACCAAAACTTAGATCTAGGTTTCCACGTTTGTGTGGATTTAAAAAACTTGGATAGTATGAGATCTGAAATGAATGATTATAAGTAAAAAAATTAAAAAAAAAAAATTGATTCCATGTGGTTTAAAAGATGTGCGCAGTGAGTCATTCATCAGCATACCTGGCATTCTGGCTGTAAGAGTCCAGAATGGGACTCTTCACTAAAGGATCAAATGAGGGCGCTGAGAGTTTGTCTCTAAGTTTCAGGGCCCAAGTTTCATGTATTTCTGAAGGAGAAAAACTAGCAAGGAGAGAACCATGTCTCTTCAGTATCTACAACCAGAATGAAGAGAGAGGAAGAGAGGAAGTGAGAAATGGGAGAGAGGGTATACCTAGCAAGGAGAGTACCATGTCTCTGCCGAGCTAGCTAGGTGGTGGAGGAGTCAGGAATATATGGGTCCCGCTCAGGGTCTTGTGACATATGTGTGACACCCTAGGAGGGGGCTCACACTGGCACTGTAATTTCCTGGCAGCAGGAAGCTGAGGATACTTGGCATTAGAAACTTCAGCAGTGAGAGCACTGCTGATCATTTTCACTTCTACAGGGATTAAACCTTCAACAACCTCAAATAAATTTCATGTTGAGAAGCAACAAGCAAGAGGAAAACATTGAGCATAATTGGATGAAGCAGTACAACAAGATGGAATAAAATGAAAAACAAGATTAAAAAAAGCAACCAGGTAGCAAGCTTATCCAGAAGTTTCGGGCAGATCAGATGTGTTGTTGTCAGCATGTTTGGTGATTTCCTGTTCTTCATCTTCAGTTTCCCATTCTTCTTTGTGTTCCTCGTTTCCTCTTGCTGTTTTGTTTTCTTCAAATATGAGATTTTCAAGCGCATCATTGATGTTTGTAAGATCCCCTCTTGTAAATTGGTTCTTGACAGTTCTAATTAAATCAAACCAGGGATGCTTGCTTTTAGTGTGTTGGCTACAAGTCTTCTGCCAAAGAATTTCAATATCAAGCCTCCACCCTGTCATGAGACGCTTGTGCTTGTGAAGGTGATTTCCTTTCATTGGAAAGCTCGGAAGGATTGTTAAGAATTGGTTATTCATATCAATTGTTTCTTTCGCCGCAGTTTTAATCTCAGCAATGACGCTTTGAATACCCTTATGAAATTCACAAGCCCAAATCATTGCTCAATCCAATTCTTGAGTTAGAAGTTCCATTTCCTCCGCGACTCGGTCCAGGAACAAAACCGACTTCACCCCTTCCTCACATTTGGATTGATTGCCCAAGGCACACGTGCATGGTAAAAATTTCCGTTGTTCCAGAGAGGTTCATCCAATTCCATGGCTAGAAATTGAGAGAAAGTGAGGTCTTGGGCAGTGAAATTCAAGATGTATCATATTTCAAAAAATAATCTTTTTGTCACTGATTGAATTCTTTCATTGCCTTTTCTACAGGAGCTTTGCACCGCTTGATAGCCCCCAGAATTTTATCCTTGAGTCGTGTACCCAATATATTCCCGGCGTTAGTGTTGTGAAGCGGCTGCCTTGCTGCTTGGACAGCAACAGCCTGTGCATAAAAGTCTGATTTTGCTTTCCATAGAAGAGTCAACATCCCAAGTTCGGTTTTGTGGTTTCCGCGTAGTTTCTGATAGTTCTTTCCTAAGCTTGCAGCCAGTTTTGTTGCTTGTCCTCTTTTGCTTTGATCAGATTGATCTCCTGTGTTGCCTTGGCCAATGTTGCAGGCCATCTACCTTCTTGTATTCTATCCCTGTGTAAGTGGTATCAGTCATTTTATACTTGAGTAATAGAGATTCAAGGCAATACTACCTGTGTTCATTCAAAACCTCTTTATTTTAATACAGCTAACGCGGAAAAGCTTGCAGCCAGATTTTGGACCGCTGATGTAATCAGCCTCAAAGCCTCTATGGCTCCTGTAGGTCAGAAATGCCATCCACTGCAAGAAACACTCTAGAAACTGCTTGCAGTTGAGATGCAGCAGGCTTTAATCAAGCCTCAGCTCAAGCTGGATTCAAGCATCCAAATTCTGTGCTGGTGCACCTTGAGTGTATACCTTGTTCAGAATCCCAATGCTGACCATTCTGTAGTGATCATGCAGTAGGCTGAGGCAAATGTTCAACCTTGAAAATGAGCAACCCTGTGAAGACCCCGCGCACAGAAAGGTTTCACAAGAGATATTACAGGCCCAAAGGCCCTGGTTTACTTAGTTCAGCTCCTGCTTCCACATCCTAGCCGGTAGAGATCCTTGTTTTCCCATCTCTCCTGGCTAGGGAAGTTAATCCATTCTTTTTCTTTTCCTTCTTCCCTTCTTCTTCTCTCTCTCCTCCATTCCCCTTCCTAGTCCATTGAAGTTTTACTCACAGAGAGATCCTTGTTTTCCCATCTCTCCCGGCTAGCCCTTGCCTATCTGCAATTTCAGAGACCCGTAAACTAGAATTCGTGTCTCTGTGCCCCTCTCGAGCCATCCAACAGTGAAGGGGATCCCAACTCCTTACAATCCCCGTGAGCACCCTTTTATTTTATTTTATTAAACACTCCATGTGCCATTGAATCCAGCCAGAATAACATAAAAAGGGTGTGTACACATGAAAGGGATATGTATAAAGAAATGAATATTTAAGCATGAAAGGGGAATGTGAGAAGGTGTATTAACACATAAAAGGGATATTTGCACATGATGAAAGGGGTTTGTATGTATGAAAGGAGTATGTGCAGTAAGGGGTATTTGCACATGAAAAGGATATGTAAAAATCAAAGGGGTATGTCAACCTGAATGATGAAAGGGGTATTGAAAGGGATGTAAAAAACTCAAGGTACCGGCTAAATGCACGCCAATTATTCACTATGTGCACGCCAATAGTTTGGCGTGCCAGTGAGGCCACACCAACTTATTGGTGTGACATTGAGTCCACACCAAGAGAATGGTGTGGCTGCGAGTCCACATCAAGACACTGGCGTAGCTTTGAGGCCACACCATTAGATTGGCATCTCCTAATAAACACGCCAAAGGTTTTTGGTGTAAAACTTGAGAACCCTCTCTGATTTTCCTTGATTGACTGGATTGCTGTTTGGCACAATTATCGGATTGAGATCCATGGAAGCGGGTGGACTATTTGGAGCTGATTGAGTTTCCTGTTCTTGTCTAGAAGGTGTACATTGAGCCAATGGAGGCTTGGCAGAAGGCGGAAATAAAACTGCTGGGGAGGGTGGGGCCGCCGGTGGAGCTGAGAGGGCTGGGAATAACATCAATAACTGTTGCATTTGAGTCCATATCTCCGGAGGGACCGTCACGCCAGCTCCTGATGGGGTTGTATGGCCAGCGTTGGACGGCGTTTGCGACATTTGGGTTGATTGGATGGTGTTGTGAATGTGTGCTGGCCTGGGAGGCCTTTGCTCAATGGTTGTGGCGGTGACGTGGCTATTGGTTGATATGGATGGAGCAGGTTGCTTCCGCGGACTTGGTTGAAATCTGCTGATGCAAGGGGCTTGCAGGACCTGAGCACGCTATCAAGATTGGCGTGCCCTGCTGCGCAATGGGCATCATGGGGCAAATCTGGCGTGGAAGCCATGCATCATAGGGCAAATCTGGCGTGGACACCATGGCCCCCGCTCTTTCCTGCGGTCCAACCGTGTACACGCCCAGGACTAGGCGTGGGTTGGTTTGTACACTAGTTTTTTGGCGTGCCACCTTTTTGGGGTGGATGTAGTAAATAATTGGCGTGCATTTAGCCGGTCCCAAAATTCAAGGGGGACATGTAAACATGAAAGTTTCATGAAGGCATGATGAAAGGGGTATGTACACATTGTTAAAGTGATACACGCACATGAAAGGGATACACACACATGAAAGGGGTATGTGCACATAAAGGGCTATGGACACCAGGAAAAAAAATAGTCACTTGATGGCAAGTGACATGATGCAGCTTTGGTTTCTGCTCCAGAGCTACTCCAGCGCTGCTCCAAGTCTGCTCCACCAGCACTTGTAGAGCTTGCAGGACTGCACCAGAGCACTCAATGTGGCACAGTCAGCTGATCCTAATTTTTTCCCAGGAACAGCTGAGCAGTAGGCATTGACTGAGCCTGGGCCAAAGCTGAGCATTGGCTGAGCCTGGGCCACAGCTGAGCATTGGATATTCCAAGCCTGAAACAAATCCAAGTGTCAGCTGGACCAAGAATATTCCAAATCTGAGCATCAGCTTAGCCAACAATGGTCCAAAGCTGAGCATCATCTTGGAAAAGGCTTGTGCAGAGCTTAGGATCAGCTGGGACAATACTGTTCCAAAGATTAACACCAGCTGGGCCAAAATTTTTCAAAAGCTGAGCAACAGCTGAGCCAATGCTGGTACAAAGCTGAGCATTGGCTGAGCCAAGGCTGTTCCAAAGCTGAGTATCAGATTTTTTGAGACTATTCAAAAGATTAATATCACCTGAGCCAAGGCTGTTCCACAGCTGAGCATCAGATGAGCCAAGGCTGGTCCACAGCTGAGAATTAGATGAGCCAAGGCTGGTCCACAGCTGAGCATCAGCTGAGCCAAGGCTGGTCCACAGCTGAGCATCAGCTGAGCCAAGGCTAGTCCACAGCTGAGCATCAGCTGAGCCAAGGCTGGTCCACAGCTGAGCATTATCTTATCCAAGGTTGGTCCACAGCTGAGCATCAGCTGAGTCAAGGCTGGTCCACAGATGAGCATAAGCTGTTACAGGAGTGGTCAGACTCAGAATCTGAGCATTGGCTGGGCCAAGATTTATCCAAAGCTGAAAATCAGCTGAGCCAATACTGGTCCAAAGCTGAGCATTGGCTGGGCCAATGATAGTCCTAATCTGAATCTAAGCTGAGCCATGACTGGAATAAAGCTGAAAATAAGCTGGGCCAGGACTGGTTCTGATCTGGGCAACAAAGCTGAGCATGAGCTGGGCACCAAAGCTGAGCATAAGCTGGGAGCTAAAGCTGAGTATCAGCTGACCAGAAATGGGGATCAGTGGTGCCCAGCAAAAACTGAGGATCTCCTGTGGAAATTCTTAAACTGGTTAGATGGTGGGTAGATGGTGGGTAGATGATGGGTAGATGGTGGGTAGATGGTGGGTAGCCCACTGGAGCTGGCATGATGTCACTTGTCATCAAGTGACTATTTTTTTTTCCTGGTGGGACACATTATGAAAGGGGTGAATGCATAAAAAGGGATATGTGCACATGAAAGGGGTATGTGCACATGAAAGAGGACTTTGCACAGGTATCAACTCAGTATTTTGGAGCCTGTACTCATTTTTTTGGAGCCTAGACTCACTCTTGCATAAATTATGAAATTTGCATGTAACAACACTGGGAAGTTACGCTATCCAGTTTGCTTGGATGTCATTTAGTTATCCAGTCCTATGTGGTGTGAAAAACAACATAAATAGAATCTGTGGGTGTCAGAAGAAAGCTTCAATGTTTCTAAAAATGATGGGACCTAATTTATTTGAAGAAATTCATTTTTTTGATTTTGAAATATCACTTTTGTCATCAAAAATTAGTTATCTAGCCTAAGTTACCCAGATAAATAATTTTTGTTCACAAAAATGATATTTCAACATGAAAAATAGCCCGAGTTTCTTGGAACAATATAGGCCTCATCTTGTTAAGCAAATTCAAGATTTCTTTTGAAACCCACAGATTCTATTTATGTTGTTTTTCACACCACATAGACACCATATAGGACTGGATAACTAAATGACATCCAAGCAACCTGGATAGTGTAACTTCCCAGTGTTGCATTTAATTGAATAGTGCTTGATTCTTGCATGAGGCACACGTGCTTTCAGCTCTTGCATCTCAACTGCAAGCAGTTTCTAGAGTTTTTCTTTCAGTGATCAGAAGAAAAAAACTAGTGTCTTTGTTTTCCACTTTGGTGCCTTGAGGGCCCCACCATTGGATTCCTGGAGCAACTTTACCCTGATCTGGCTATTTGCCTCTCCTTCCTCCCTTGCCCCTTGCCCGGCCCAGCACCCATGTCAAGCAATACCAGCCGGCCAAACGGGTTTTGACTGCATGTACAGTGAAGCTGTATAGGCCTGTAGCTGAAATGCAGAAAACATTTCAGCCACAAAATTTGGCAAGCTTTTCCTTGTTAGCTGTATGATTCTCTGACTCAGTCACTTGATTATGTTATGAGCCGTGGCGCGGGCTCCGCAGCACAGACTCACATCTACATAGACTACACGTACATGTCACGGACCATACTCAAGGTTCAAGAGGCTGGAGATCCAGGCCTCTTCCCCATCCTGCAATCTACCATCTTGGATCCAGAACCCCCAGACCCCAGAATCCATCTTCCTCTCCCCAGATCAACAGACCATAACAGATTACATGTCCAAGGAGCGGACTTAGAACACACAACTAGAGAGCGCCCCATCAAGATCCAAAGGGGGGCCTATGAAAAAAAAAACTGGACAACAAGACAGGAAAGGAGGACCACTTGGTCAGACAGGACAGGAAAACATGGCCAGGCAGGACAGGAAGAAAAAGACCACTTGGTCAGACAGGACATAGAATGACCACACGGTCAGATAGGACAGGAAACAGAAAGTGAGCGGACAGGCTCTTATTCTGACAAGATCAGAGGATGAATCCCACTCAGGTGTGATGACTGGTCATCAAGTGGGGTGTGTAATCCTCTTGATGGCCATTCTTGGGTGGGCACTCCAAAAAAGAGTGGCATGGAGTGCAATGTGATGCACTCCAGTTGACATTGTGCCAACTAGAGTGCATAGCCAAAACCCTTACCTGAAAAGGTGAGTGATTGGGTCTGCACTCCATGTTTTGGGGGTGCCTGCACACCCTTATTTTGGTAAGTTTTGGCTTACCCTGGCCTGTACTCCAACAAACATGGAGTGCCCATATGGAGACTCCATGTTTTGGGAGGGCAAAATCACACTGGCAGCACTCCAACATTTTTGGAGTACCCCTCCCCCAAAGCCAAAAATGTTGAGTGCATGAAGTAAATTTTTGGAGTGCATTTAGGCTAAATCTAAAAATAAGATATGTTTGTTGAAATTACCTTCCAATGTGTTACAGAAATGGGTACAGAAAATTTACAATGCAATAGACCAATCTTAGCTTAGGACTGGTTTTTCTTTTTTTTCTTTTTTGAAAAAAAAAGGTAATCCATGGTTTGCTTGATGGATACACAGGTACCAGGAGTCCCAGGGATTTTTTAAGTTCCCAGGAATGTTTTAGGCCCCTTTTGGAGCCAATATAATTGCATGATATAATCTGGAATTTTTTGACATCTGACCAAGTTTTGGCAGACCTGATCAGATGTCACATAGGATGTCACGCAAAAAACTCATATATTGCCCGGATTATATTGGCTCCGAACGGGCCTTAAGATACATATTCATGTGGTTTACCCCACCTCAGACCACTGTATATCAACATGTAAAACTTCCCCTGAGGTCTTTCACACAGTTTACTTGTTGATTAGATAGAAAGTTTGAGAAAGTGTAATCTGCATGTATTTCAGGACCAATGTACCAGAAATACCTCTTTTGTTTCTGTCAGAAGGAGGAAGATCTTTCCAAATTGTAATTCCTTTCAAGTGACATGTTTTACATAATGTTAATTCCCATCCACTTGGTTAAAGTTAAGCTGGTGTTTCAGGAGTCTCTGGATAGGTCATTTAATCTCTTGAATTATATTTTGAACCCTCCACTCCCTTCCAAAAGAAGATCCTACTACATACTGCCAATTCTCCTTTGAATCTATTCAAAATCAACCAACCTGAATTATTTCCTCTAACTCAAAAATAAACCAAATAAATAGGCCTTTAAATATTAATTACAATCTAAGATTAAAATGTTGAAAACAATCATAATATTCATTGGATGCTTCATTATCAGCTTTGCCTTTGCTTCATTGAATAATGGAATTTCCAAGATTTTGTACGAACCCCCTGTGTTTACACCACCACCAGTTCCCTATATGACCCCCTCAAAAGCAAAGAATCAATTAAGAGGTCGCAAAATCATTGATCAAGATCTCACTCCTGCAGCCTCTCCCAATTCCTGGCACTCAGGGCAGACTTCTGAGGCACCTCAGCCTAATGGCCCCAACCCACCAGAAGAAGTTGGTGAGGTGTTGGGACTTGCTGGCCTTGGGTTTATTTTTCTTTTGCTCACTTCTTGGGCAATTTGTTATTGTGCTCATGGAGGACGATAGATAGTGGCTGGTAAGCTTCATCATTTGAAACTTCCTCTCCAAATGAGGCATCCACCTAGATAACACTTTTTGTTTATTTCCTGGTGTTTTCAAAAAACAGGATTTCAGCTCCAAAGTTTCTTATTTTTGTTACTAGAAGGTCACATGGTGATTTCATAAAGGAAAACATTCCAAGATTAATTGAATTATTCCTAATCTTTTGTTTAAATCTCAGTTTCCGTCTATTTTTCTCTAAGATTTCTTCTACAGATTTTATTATATCTCCTTTTTAAATTTAACCACTACTAGAGGCCAAGGTGGCTTTGCCCCTGCACTTCCAGGTGTATCTAAGCTCTATGGAATAATTTTTCTCCTCATGGGTAACTCTCTGGATTGAATTCTATTATGATGCTGACCAATCCCACCCCCCGTTACACTCCTGTTAAAAGAACACACCGCCCGCACCAGCTGGCGCCCGCCAAGGCAGTGCCTGGTGCAGGTTTCTATCTCACAGCCAATACCGGGTAGGGGCCGAATGTCATCTTTAAATGAGTATGACAATTATTGATAATCAAATCTACTGCCAGTAAGCCCGGGTACCTCCACCTCTGAGCCTGGGCACCTGCCGGTGCGGGTGTCAGGAATTGGCGAAAAATCAGGGGCGCCACGGGTACCCGGGTGCCCACTTGTTTGCTGCTCTGTCATGACCCTTGGCCATTTGGGTGTATTTTCACTTACATCACAAAAAAGAAAGTTATTTTAGCCGTCGTACTAGTGGCACTTTAGTGTCTCCATGTTTTCAGATCAATGTTTCATACGTAATCCTATCCTGAATCCTTCAGCAAGAACGTCAGTAAGAAATTCAATTAGGATGGTTGGTCAGCCAATCATACTTTTTTGAAGGAAAATAACAACTGGGATAATATTTGCGACTACAAAAATCAAACAACAATAGTTTAGTTTGAAGACTGACCTTGTTTAATTCATTGTCCCGGCAGACTCATCCTCGGCATCTTCGATGCTCCATTTGGCAGCCACAGGGACATCCAGCCCCGAGGTTTTTCCGCGCACCAGTTTATCAATTCCAGTCCAGGCTACCATGGCCGCGTTGTCCGTACAAAACGAAATCGGCGGGATGTGCAGCTTTAGATCGAGATCGATTGACCGGAGTAACCTTTCAACCCTTTATGATCAAGAGAAAAAAAGGGAATGTAAGAATTCGGACTGGTAGAGGTCTCTAGACAAATGATGACGGGTGTAATTTGCAGACGGGAAACGCCGCACCTGTCTCGCAAGATCTGGTTACTTCCGACACCGCCACTGATGACCAAGCCTTTCAGTTTGATCGCATGGTTGGAAGAGAGCTCAAGGATCCAGTGGCGGATTTTGCCCTCGATCTGGCCGAAGGCGGCGTCGAAAAAGGCTCTCCCGATTGCCCGCTTCTGTGCACTCGAAGGATGGCCGTCCGAGATGGCGTCGAGTCGGCGCATCGTGGCCGTCTGGAGGCCGCAGAATGAGAAGACCGAGGGCCCTGTTCGCAGCGCTAGCGGGAGCGGCGCCACCTCTTCCTGCGCCTCTTCGCCCGCCGCTGTCACAAACATCTCCAGCGCTGACCCCGGGGAGGCACTTCCGTCCGGCCATGGCACATCCAGTGCTCTCGAGATCTTGTCAATCGCGAGTCTGTGGTGGTGTTCGATTGGAAGCTGATCAACATGGTTGAACCAACGAGCGCAGGGAAAGGGGATGGAGAGACTAACCCTAGCGGCTTGTCGGCCGTATTCGCCAAGATTTTGAATTCACTGGATGAGCTGACCAAGACCAGCATGGTATGACCGCCTGATACCAGTAGTGTCAAGAACGGGTATGCGAGCTCCTCCTGAGTCTGGGTTAGGAAAGGCGTAAGAGCATGAGCTTGCTGGGAATAAAACGAGATAAACCAGCCGATCGGTCGAAACAAGGATTGTCAGTTATAAAACCTTTTTGCCACCATGGATCCCAGAACTCGACCGCATCAGAAATCTTGGAGCAATTCCTCACCATGTGGTGAACAGCCAACAAGGGTACCCCGGTTGCTGCCGCTAGACTTTTGGCCGCCGTTGCTCCTACCGCCAGGCAGCCCGCCATTCCCGGTCCACGGGTGTATGCAATTCCATCTAGTTCAGTGAGCTTGATGTCTGCTTCTTTTAACGCGCGTCCAATGGCGATGGGCTGGAAAGATCGCGATGATAAATTTGTCAATCTTTAGGGCTGTTGGGTTTTGAATCCGATTTGGCGAGGTGACGAGGAAGGGTCACTAGAGACACTGACGATGTTGATCTGGTGGGCATGGATAGCATGGTACGGATGGATGCCATTGAAAGCCTTGTGGACGTGGTTCTGGCCGAGCCGGACGTTGGAAAGGATCCGCTTGTCGGACGCGACGATGCTGGCACACGAATCGTCGCACGAAGACTCGATCCCGAGGACTCGGAGTGTACCGGCCAGGATCCTCGGCCGACTCGCAAATTCTACCGAGCTGCCAAGACCACGACCGATCGATTGCCTCTTCAGCTGCCTCCCGTGATGTATCGAGCGGAACAAACCCGCCAACATTGAAAGTCGGTTGTTCCGTAAGTGGGCTGGGTAGGTTTCATCGCTCTCTTGTCATGAAACATCTGGCGGCATGAATAGTGGTTATGCAATTTGTGCTCTATAGCCTCAGGCCGACCACACCGGCCATATGTAGAGCCACGAATTAGAGAATACGCACACTGTCCTTGGACCTTGCAGCGACACTGGAAGGACAGATCCATGTCGCCATGTGGGGCATCTCCACAAACAACTCTCACCCATATAATTCATCCATCAATTGTTGATCGGAATACCCGCAAGTCCCTCAGCCGAAAACCATAGCACAATACTACAGACAAACTTGATATAACCTCCCTTGGGAGACGCACAATTCTTAACCCAGTCAGAAAAAATCAAAAATTTATTGCACAAGCAACCTTCAACCCACGTTGGGTGCGTTGTAGGGGAGTCGAACCCCTGACGAGGCCATGGCAAGGCCCCAGTTTACCGCTAGCCTAACAACGCTTGCAAGGGTGTGAGAAATTGAACTATCCCTCGGAGGTGACTGCAGAGCGCAGCTCCAAGGGCCCCGGTGTCCACGCAGCCGCAGAGGCACGCCAGAGGCTACCTGAGTCGAAGTTCTGAAGACCCGACAGACCTCAGATAGTTTGGATACAGGATAGACTAGCGTCATGCCTGTGGGCAGCGTGATTACCATGGGAGTATCCCAGAGTGGTGATGACGCCATGAGACCAGCGCCGGTTCAAACCAGCGAGGTCCAATTTCAGAGCCTAGATCTTTCCTCCTGGGAAAGCAGAGAGCCTTCATAAGGAGGACGACCCAGAGGCCGGCGGCGGCAGGTTTCCCTTCACGCCGGTCCAGCCTGTCTTCGTCGTGCTGCTTTCCCTGGAGAAACACTTTCCTTTTTCGCACCACCCACCCACCCGTCAAGACACAGTCCAGTGAGTGGGGCTTAGCGCCTCGTCCCCCACTCCCAGGACGTTTAGTTGCTGTTTCTGCTCGGAAGGTGTCTCAACACTACCGGCCGTGCCACACAGGCAGGGAGAGACAGCTTTCCCCTTCGACCCACACACGGCTAGGCACATCGTGAGACACGGGCTCCCCTCCCAGAAGGAGGGTCGAGCCCATAAGCCTAGCCGCGTCAGACTCAGTAGCCTGCACGGGTGAGCGGCGCAGAGACAGACCACGTGCCGTAGAGCGCACGGTCTGCGCGCCGCTCCTACCAGGCGCACCACTCTGCGAGCGGCGTGGATTCTCTGCAAGTTATGAGGGCAATTCTCCAATGGCAAGCTTAGAATAAGGAGAAAATGGGTTTTTCCATTCTTACCATTGTCATTGCTAAAGATTCATTTGGTCTAGTGTATATCCTACAGTGTTATTCTGATCAATCTGGACAATCATCACAGGCGCAACCACCACTGACCCCCAACACCCCCTGTCTTTTGCCTATGCAGTTCATTTAATGCAACTTGCCTCTCCCATCCATTTGATCGGGGGTTTCAAAGTTAGCCAGGTGCAACTTGCATGCACTTTTGCAAGTCAGCATGCCAAGTCAGATCTTGAACACCAAGTTGCAAAAGTGCATGTGAGTGTGAGCCTGTGTTTCTATAGTGACAGCAGGACAGAAGAAATTTGGGGGGAATTCTTATCATATTGCAAGATCAGAAATATAACAAGAATAAGAGAGAGAATAAGAGAGAGACAAATGGAGACCTGAGAGAGTATATCCAAAGTTTGAATGATGACTGTTGGGTAGTAACTTCCACTGGCTATGCAATAACCTTAAGGGTTGGCAGCCAAGCTGTGCTTAGTGCTAAATA
Source organism: Puccinia triticina (assembly GCF_026914185.1). Classification (NCBI taxonomy): domain Eukaryota; kingdom Fungi; phylum Basidiomycota; class Pucciniomycetes; order Pucciniales; family Pucciniaceae; genus Puccinia; species Puccinia triticina. Next base: position 925,132 of record NC_070574.1, on the reverse strand, counting down.
TGTAAGAGCCTCTTCTCACAATGAAACGTGGAAGGACTCTGAATTAGACAAGTCTAATCAGCCAAAAAGTTTTAGACTATGTAGTTGATAGTCAAGTTTCTTTACTAGAGATTGTTCATTTGCACCCGCTGCAGGTTCCTTCCAGTGTGTGTGGATGTCTGAGATTCCAGGAAAAAGCTGGCAGGTACCCAGGTAATTCAATCCACACCTGCCCACCTCTTCAAACCAAGACCGCACATATTACGCTAAATTACATTAGTGCCACTACAAGTGTAGCTTAGCGGTTTCCCGCTAACAGTTTTTGCTGTTAGCGTTAGCTGTAGCTGAAAAACGCTAATTCCAGCGCTAGGGTAGCGCTCCTCCCGCTACACTTCCCAGCCCCCCTCTGTAGCTTAGCAGATTGGCCCTTGCTAACGCTAAAAGAATTGTAATTTAGCGTTGTAGCTTTTTGTGGCGCTAAAAATCCTACTGCGTTCAAATTAGCGGGCAATCTATTACCAATTTCTGGTAGCAGTTGATTCACTTCAGTTTAAACCTAGCGCAGCATGCTACCATTTCAAATGCGCAGTTAAAATAATGATACCACAACCACTCCCACTTGCAATGGTTGCACAACATGTCTTGGCATGCACGAGAAGCTCGGCCATGGTTGAGAGGACGCTCTCAGCAGCGGCTGATGTGTGTGGAACCGGTAGGAGTGTCCTATGTGCAGCGACCATTGAGTAATGTGTCAGCAGCCACATCTGGTTGCAAAAAGGGGTGAAGGCCGGGGGTGATTTCACCAATTGCCAGATCGTTCTTGATGCAGCTGAAGCTAATGCAAAATTTGCCACGCATGTTGGAAACCTCATCAACAAAAAAACCAATAAGATTAAACATGTTGGAGATCCAGAGAAATAGTGTCTCTTCCCAAGTTCCAACTACCAAATTGTCTTCTCTCTTGATCTCACCTCATGTATTGTCACTCTTTCAATCCAATCTCAAGTCACTCATTCAATATTAGAATATAAAATTTTCAGGCTGCCTTTCCTTTTTTTTGTCTTGTCCGTTGCCTCCCCGCTAAGTTAGCAGATCATGCTTATCAATTACACGTTACGTTAGCGCTTAGCGCGCTAAGAACAGCTGAAGTGCAGCGTTTTGGGCGCTAACAGGCGCTACCATCTAGCAATTAAAGAAATAGAAAAATTGAGTGGCCTCCCCGTAGCTGTAATTGAAGCGCGAGGGTAGCTACAATTTAGCTTTAGTTAAGCGGCACCCAATTTTGCTAAATTGCAAAGCTACAAAGCTACATGCAGCGAAATATGTGCGGTCTTGTTTGACCAGAAGTGTTGGAATTTCACATCTCTGTCTCTTCTCACTCCCTTTTCCCACATATGTAACTTTTTTCATTTCCTCTGTATGAATGTGCATTTCACCTTCTGTCCCCCAGTTGTATGAGCTTAAATATCCGGATAGGTTAGGAATCAAAAACCATTAGTTCTCTGTGCCCTTTTCCCTGAGACCCAGTGATTCTCTTGTAGTGAGGAGCCTTCTTCCTCATCACAGCTAGCAGCCAGGCCCCTTTTCCGGGCTTCTTGTTCTCATTCTTGGCCTCAAGATTTTTCCTAGGGCCGCTGTTTCCTCCTCCCTTTGACTTGGAGGCCATCATTTCTTCAAGAAGGCCTGATCCCTTCCAGTTTCCAAGGTTTTACATTTACTGCCTTGGCAGGCAGAAAAACCCGCCTGGTTGCCAAGAACATACAACCTCAACAACCGGGAGGGACTCCTTCCGGTAGCCGGGGCTTCATCTTGGCAACCAAAAGGAAGAAAACACTCCCGGTCGCACAGGTTATAAAACCTTGGCAAACAGAAGTATATTATCCTTATCACAAAGGTCATACAACCTCAGCAACCAACAGGAAATCCTCCTGGTTTCAGAGGTTAAACAACCTTAGCACAAAAAAAGAAGGCAGCCTTGTGAGCCTGTGTCTATAGTGACAACAGGCTTAAGAATTTGGGTGGGACCTATTTGGATTTCTTGGGATAAATAAATTATAAATACAAAAAGGAGAGAGAGAGGGGGAGATAAATGAAGATTTGAGAGAGTATATCCTGAGTTTGATTTATAACTGGTGGGTACTAACATCTACTGCCAATGCTACTCCTTAAGGGAGTGATGCCAAGCTGTGCTAGAGAGTGCAACAGCCTCTTCTCACCAAGGAAATGTGGAAGGATCCTGAATTACTCAAGTCTAATCAGCCACAATTTTTTAGACTATTTAGTTGATAGGCAAGGCTCTTTAAAGGGAAACCTATGTGGGGTTTTTCTTGGGGCAGGCTAAATCCACACCAAAGAATTACTTCATCCACTCCAAAAATGGAGTGAACATTAGTCCACTCCAACTTTCATTGGAGTGAACCATAGTCTACTCCAAATTTTGTTGGAGTGAACAAAATTACACTCCAAAAAAGCCTTTTTTTTGGAGTGTCACCATGATGCACTCCAAAAATTTTGGAGTAAACCAAATTCCACTCCAAAAATATTTTTTCCAAGCAATTTTTTTTTTTTTTTTTTTTTTTTTTTTTTTTTTGGAGTGCACAGATGTTCATTCCAAATTTATTGGAGTGGATTAAGGTTTCTCAAATTCAAAAAAAGGCAATTTTAAATCTGTACAATTGAAACTTGCATGTAATTTTGAAAAATGTATATTCCAAGTTCTTGGGGTGGAGTACCAGAAAAACTTTAAGGCAGTAGTAGGCAGGTGACATGAACCAACCAAATTTAATCCCCTTTAATTTATTTCTGGTTCAGGTTTTGGTCATTGTAGAAACTGAAAACATTTTACATACATAATTTTTGATGTATTTTAAGTACACACTAGAGGCCAAGGCGGCTCTGCCGTTGCAGGGCACCAATCTTTCCTCCTTTCCTGCCAAAAAGCTCCCCAAGTCACCTCATTAGCCCTTCAATATTTGGGTCTCCATCCACTGATATTCCTCCCCCACCCCCCCCCCCCCCCCCCACTGGCCTATCTCAGCAGAAATCAACAGAAATTTTTCCTGAAGCAGGGCAAGCAGGGACTGGGTGTGTCACAATTCAGGAGACTTGAATGCATTCATTTAAATCATGGTTCTTGAGATTTTCAAACTTGGCCTTACAGCAACAGAGGAAACAAGCAAGCATTTCACCTCCCCAATTTGGAGTGTTTGACCCCCTTTGCTATCCAAGCCGTTTTAATCACATCTCATGGAATAGCAGCCACATCAAAACACTCCTCATATGGTATTTAGATTTTAAAAACTTACCTCACCCAGAATTTTATTCCATACTCGTTATTGGAATGTTGTCAATAAAAATGCTGCTTAATTTCTAATGGTATAATATTTGGAAGTTATCCAAGTTTAAAATGGTAGATCTTTCTACACAATAAACAGTGCAAAATTATAAAAAGCCAAGAAGAAATTCATGTATTTATGATCAGATGTATCAATACCACAGAATTTGGAAACAAATTATGAACTCAGCGCTCATCTGTGCACAGCTCAGCCAGCTCAGGGTGCGACTACACATGCAAATGACCGGTCTGAGGGGCCTCGGTCTTCCATCCATCCCTAAGACCGGTCATCGCAGCGCTATACATGCGGATGACCGGCCTTCTGCAGGCCGGTCATCACAGCACTACACGTGCGGATGACCGGCCTGAGGGATTGAGGGACGACCAAGGCGGATCATCCGCACGTGTAGTCTTGCAATAACCGGCCTGTGGAAGGCCGGTCATCCGCATGTATAGCGCTGCGATGACCGGTCTTAGGGATGGATGGAAGACCAAGGCCCCTCAGACCGGTCATTCACATGTGTAGTGCTGCAATGACTGGCCTGAGGGATGGCTGGAAGACCGATGCCGGTCATTGCTGGGTACACATTGTGCCAGTCATCGGGTCTCAGTCCACTCAATGACTGGCGTGTGCCGGTCATCGAGTGGGTTGTTTACCCTCTCGATGGCCGGTGTGTGCCGGCATTGAGAGAGTTGTGTACATACTTGATGACTGGCTTGTGCCAGTCATCGGGTCTCAGTCCACTCAATGACTGGCGTGTGCCGGTCATCGAGTGGGTTGTGTACCCACTCGATGACTGGTGTGTGCGGGCATTGAGAGGGTTGTGTACCCACTCTATAACCGGCGTGTGCTGGTCATCGAGTGGATTGAGACCCACTCAATGACTGGCTTGTGCCAGTCATCAGGTCTCAGTCCACTCAATGACTGGCGTGTGCCGGTCATTGAGTGGGTTGTTTACCCTCTCGATGGCCGGTGTGTGCCGGCATTGAGAGGGTTGTGTACCCACTCGATGACTGGCACAAACTGGCTTGTGCCAGTCATCGGGTCTCAGTCCACTTGATGACTGGCGTGTGCCGGTCATTGAGTGGGTTGTTTACCCTCTCGATGGCCGGTGTGTGCCGGCAGGTAGGGTTGTGTATAAGACCAGAAGTCTTTGATGAGATGAGGCACGGTTAGACACAAGCAAGAAGTGGTGGCAAACGGGCAGAGGCGAAGCAAACCTTTGATGAGATGAGGCACGGTTAGACACAAGCAAGAAGCGGTGGCAAACGGGCAGAGGCGAAGCAAACCTGAAGACAGAAGTCAAGGGTGAGCAGAGTTTTTGAGCGAACAGTAGTTGAGTGTTGATTTCTTATGCAGACCTTTGATGAGATGAGGCACGGTTCGACACAAGCAAGAAGCGGTGGCAAACGGGCAGAGGCGAAGCAAACCTAACAAACAGCATAAGATGAGACAGGAGACTGATGAGACAAGAAAAGATAGAAAACGGACCTGAAGACGGAAGTCAAGGGTGAGCAGAGTTTTTGAGCGAACAGTAGTTGAGTTTTAAAGAAACAAATGAATGGAAATGAAAACAGGCTTTAACAAGGCAACTAGGTTAGATCAGAAACTGCGGCGGAATACATGTGAGAGTATAACTAGTGACATGTAGTAGAAAACCCGTGAAACCGTCTAATATTGTGTACCCACTCAATGACTGGCTTGCAGTGCCAGTCATCGGGTCTCAGTCCACTCGATGACCTGCAATGACCGGTCTTAGGGATGGATACCAAGGCCCCTCAGACCAGTCATTTGCATGTGTAGTGCTGCAATGACTGGCCTGACTCAGGCAAGTCATTGTGCCCCGTGGCGACGACCGCTGGTGCATCGAGGATAGGGGCGCCACCGGGGCAGTTACGATAGGAGGAGGGTGGCGTGGCCGTGGTCTGGGTAAGCGGGCGGTGCAGTTGGATGGTTATATAAGAAAGGGGATTTGGGATTCATTGATCCGCAGGGGATTTGGTTTTGTCCGCCCCCTCCCTGGGAGCCCCCTAACTGCTTGGTTAGGCCCTCCCTGGCTAGTTTACCAACCGGCCCTCTTTTGCTTGTTGCTCCGGCACAGCTGGAGGGTCATCCATAGGGCCTTTGGGCCTTTGGGGATATTCAATGTGCCTAGTGAGAAGAATGGGGCATTTTTGCCCCATTTTGTGAGAAAAAAACACCCCAAAACTTAGATCTGCAGGTCTAGAATTCTGTGGATTTAAGAAAGTGGGATATGATGCTGACATAAGTTTTCATTCCTCTTTAAGAACCCTGACTTATTTTACTGCAATACTGTTGAAAACCACTCCAATAAATTTGGAGTGAAAATCTGTGCACTCCAAAAAAATGAATCATTTTACCTTGGAGAAATTATTTTTGGAGTGGAATTGGGTTTACTCCAAAATTTTTGGAGTGCATTATGGGTACACTCCAAAAAACAGGCTTTTTTGGAGTGTAATTTTTTTCACTCCAACAAAATTTGGAGTAGACCAAGACCGAAAAGCTGCGCTACGCTGCAGAAAGCGGCGATTTTAGCGCAGCGCAGCGGGCGCCGCTAACCCCCCAGCCCAAAAAGCTGAAGCGGTAGCGTCCCCGCGCTGCGCTACCGCTTTCTGCAGCGAAACACCGCTATTTCCTTGGATGACATAGCGTAAGCGCAGCCAAAAAAGCGGCGCTTTCGCTGCGAGAAAGCGCAGCGATAGCGGTGTGCGCTTTCAACCGCTACTGGGGCGCTTTTGCGCGCTGCACCACTTTTTAGCTGATAATTCTTCCGCACTTTTGGCGCTGCGCAGTTAATTCAGCTCAAAAAGCAAGCGCGATTATCTTGCTTGCGCAGCTAGCTCAGCAACGGTGGAGCGCACCTTCTCAGCTGCCGCTGATGTTTGTTCATCAGGGCGGGCCGGACTTGCAATACAATCAATTGAACGTGCTATCAGCAGCCACTTGTGGTTACGCGGCGGGGTCAGGTTGGGTGGGGTTTTTCAAGATTCTCAGGCTGTTCTGGACGCTGCCAAAAAAAACCCCAAGTTATCTTCTCCGTCCAACATCAAGAAGACTAAACAGCCAAAAAAATTGACCAAGACTCAGGGGGTATAGATCACTTTTTTAGTTTCTGTTTCTTTTTGAGTATATTTTCTCTCTATCGCGGCAAACATGCAGTAATATTAGCTATGCTGCACTAATAAAGCGCGAAAAGCGGAAAAGCGCGCAAAGCAGGAACCCAGATTATAAAAGCGGGATTTGCCGCTGCAAATCCCGCTTTTCTAGCGAAGTGCCGCTGCGCTGCGCTACCACGCAGCGGTTTTGCGCTTCTGAGGCGCTTTTGTGGTCCGCTAAAAAAAGAGGAATTTTCCCTCCGTTTTCAAAAAGCTGAAGCGTCAGCGGAAAATCACTATAAAAAAGTGCAGCGCAGCGAGCCCATTTCTGCTGCGCTTTGCGCTGCGCTGCACTACTTTTAGTGCAGCGGTTTCAGCCTTGAGTAGACTATGGTTCACTCCAATGAAAGTTGGAGTGGACTACTGTTCAATCCATTTTTGGAGTGGATGTAGTAATTTTTTGGTGTGGATTTAGCCTGCCCCTTTTTCTTACAAAAATCACAGAAAAAGAAGGATGGACTTGTTGTAACCCAGTTACTGGGTTACCATCTGCAGCTCACTAGACACCGGAACATGAGGTCCCAGCCATGTAGTTTGTTCCATACACATACATTTCTATCACAAACCACCACAGGTCATGAGCCCTCATCTCCAATATTGTCTCTCAACAAGCTCAGCGTAGGGCAGTTTTTCTTCTTTTTTCTCCTATACTTCTACATCATTGCCAGAGTAGGGCCCCATCACATCTATCTTTGAATTGTTGCCCAGCGTAGAGTCATCCTTTCCTATCAAATAAACTCAATCCACAAATTTTCTTTGTCATCACAGTTATGTTGAATAGTGGAATTCAAAGTAGACTTGCACGCGCATGCAAGTCAAATTGCATGTTAACTTGCCCCCCGCCAAACTTCCAACTTACCTTGAGCACCCCACTTTGGGCCCTTGTCTGGCAGAACTCCCATCCAGTTCATGTCACAGACGCATATGCCTTCAGCATGTTCCACATCCCACACCACCCATCCAACCAGTCTTCAACCCTCTCCAGCCATTGACTGGTTGTACCATCAATGACAAAAGGCCCGACCAACCTATTGAATGACCGGTCATCTAATTGAATGACTGGTCATTCCATTGATGACCAGTCATCTCATTGAATAAACAATCATTCTGTTGATGCCCGGTCATCTTATTGAATGACCGGACATTCTATTGATGCCGGGTCATCTTTTCAAATGACTGGTCATTCATCAATGACTGGGTCATCTTATTGAATGAACGGTCATCCTATTGATGACTGGTCATCCTTTTGATTCCGGGTTGTCTTATTAAATGACCAGTCATTCTATCAATGACCAGTGTGATGAACAAAAGTGGTCACTGCGTAGAAATGTCAGGACCCCGCCGCTCCAAGATGATTCCCAGGTAAAGTTGGATGATCTGGAGAAACTCTGCTCCACAGCTCCGCCACGTTGTAGGGCTCTGGGTGGGATAAATAAAGTAAAGCACGTAAAATAATCTAGCTCCGCAAAGTAAACAGTAAAATAAAGCTCCGCTGCATAAAGAAGATAACTCTGCCACAAAACTCCGCAACAATTGCAAGAAAACAGCCGTAAAGCCAGCACAAAACTCCGCAAAGCGCAACTGTAACACATAAAGCAAGTCCGCAACGTACGCAAAGTAAAAGAAGCACAACAATCCGCAAAGTAAAGTAAAAAACCATAAAAAGAGAGTCTGTGGGGAGTATGATGATACAGAATCCTCCCTCCACCACTGTGGTTTTCTAGAGAAAAGGAAGAGAACTAAAAGATATCCTCCCACGCACGCCATCCGCGAACTCCGTTCACACACACACACTCATCATCCGCCAAGTGCTATACACACACGCACGTCATCTGCCAAGCTCCGCTCTCACTCAAACTCCTGTTGTCTCCGCCGCTTGCCTTTGACCGCTGTCAAACTCCTCTCTCTAGCTTCCACATCCCTGTCTAGCCTATGATGTCAGGATCCCACACGCCGCCCTTCTGGCTGCCACGGCTTCCCCCAATCACCACCTCCGCTATCTGGTCCGCGCTGGCCTGCTTAGTCTGGTCCAGTTCCGCCGTCGAGCTCCGCGCGCCGCCGCCTTCAGTTGTGCGCTCCGCTCTGCTCTGTTCCGCACCGTTTCCACACCGTTTCTGCACCGTTTCCGCACCGCCTGTGTGCTGCGCTGATTGCTCCGTGGAAAATTTGACACAAGTTCCAGAATTGATCACCACATCCGCCACCCATTTTGAAGTCCTGTCCCCAGGACTTTCCGCACAAAGAAAGCAAAAGAACCCGCATGTAACAAAACCAATAAAAAAAATAAGAATAAACCACACCATCTGCTGGTAAAAAGCCCATAAGTGATAAGCCGTAAATAATGCGCCTGGTCCGTCACCACCCAAGACCGGCGCCAAAACTCCGCACACATAAGCCAATAGTAAGCTGCCGCCTTCAACGCCGCCGCCATAGCAAAAGATCCCGCCCAATGCCCGATGAAGAGAACACCGCACCGTTGCGCCGCCTTCCGTTTTAGCTCCAAAACGCCTCCACCGCCGCAAAAACCATGATTACGCTCCGCTGAAGAAAGTAAGAAAACCGCTAGTCTAAACGCCGCCATACCCCACCCCAGACTTGAAACTGTCAAGACTCGGGCTTAGGCCCTGAGCACAGGAAGCGCATGGAGCTGAACCCTAACCCCGCAAGGGGGACAGGTGAGTTCGCGCGACCCCCAGGCGCATGCATATGCATGATGCTCCCAGGCAGATGGATTAAGCTAACGCTAATCCTCTGCTCCATTTCAGCCACATTGACACAAGACGAAGTGCCTAAGCAATACAAACAACCTCTACCAAATTCAAGGTATGAAGATTGTTGTATTGTCCCAGCTAGGTCAAGCAGTGCTGACAGGATCTCTTCTCCGTTACAGCACGCTTGCTACCAACACCAATCCAGACCTTAAAGGTTCCAGCCTCAGCAATAGAATAACTAAACCCACCTCAGGTGGTAAGTACTTCGCTGCAGAGCCTAATAGACTAAATCAGAGATCTTACCGTGAGGTTAATGATGAAACAGATAACATCTGCTCCGGAATTCTTGCAAGTTGAATTGGCCCGTGTTGAGCGCTCTGCCGTTTGATCTTAAGTAAGAGACTCATCTCTTACAAGGCTTCCATAAGGGAAGAACCTGTACTGACTGCTCAAGAAGCTGCACTAACCAGATGACTCCGTCTTAATCACAAACATGTGATCTCAGCTGCATTGCAGTCATCCCAGCAATCAAGTCCTCGTACTTTTGTCCATACCAGAGTTGGTCAAGATCCGATCTTAGGTACCTATTGTTTTCCTTTGTATTTCTTTCTCTAAGTCTCTGGACATGCCAGATAGACCTTTCTAATCAAGAAATACATCTCATTTCTGTGATTTTTCTCAGAAACCGCCGACCCCGGCGGACCCAAACGCGAAGCCAAGAGCCGAGTTCCACCAAACAAGATGACAAAACCGGCCAGACCCCACTGAAATCACCCATTCTACTTGGCTTTCAGGTGCGGAATGCCCGAGTCAGATCCGCACTGGAAATCGGAGGCCTGCAGGCATTGATCCCAATCATCAAGAGTTGCACCAGTGACGATGAGACTGATGACGAAATCATTCCAGCCCCCGAACCCTCTAGCTCTTCGTCTTAACAAGGCCAACTCAAATTTTGCAAGACCCGGCAGTTAGTGTAGCGCAGCGAGGAGGTTACTCAGGCATTCGTTCGCCTAGATGAAAACCGCGATAAACAAACAGCATTGACATGCAAAGCTCACAGAGGGGTTCCAGCTTGGAGCAGACAACAACCGCCGTGCCCCACAATGAGTAAAATCAAACCAGCTAAAGCTTTAACCAAAGATACTTACAATAGAGAATGGCTAGAGGCCCAAGATAGGGTCATTGTTGATGGCTTGAATATTGTATTGCAATCAGTCGTGAAAAAGATGCTCATTAAATTAAAATCACTTGCCTAGTTTTTTGAAGACAGATGACTGCCTTTTTTGTTCCATAATGTACATAGTGTTTTTTTCAACTTCTTGTCAATAATTGCATCACAATTTTTTAGCTTGCAACAAACAAGACAAACAAACAAATAACCATTAAACAAACAAGATAAGATATACTATGAAAATGAAGTCAAAATTGATTGAAAATTACAAGAAAAAAAAAAAAGGAGACAAAAAGGTTTATAGAAACACACAGTACCAAAGTGAAAAAGGTGCAAAAAAACAAGAGAAAGAAAAATATCTGCTGAGGCTCAGTTTTCTTGTTGTGTTTTGCGGGGGCTGAGGATACTCAGCCCAACATACTTTTTTTTGGGTGTTCCAACATAACAAAAAAAAGTGTTTCCCGGACCTTCAACTTTCCAATCTGCTGGCACTTGGAGGCACGGCGGGCCGCGAATGGATTCACGGCGTATGAGAGACCAATTTACTTTTTCAGCAAACTGGTGAATAAATACGGTTGTACCGTTTGTTTGCCTAGGGTAGCCCGAGAGCTATCCGCATAGCTCTCCAAGCTACCCAAGTTTGGGATAAGGGGGATTGGTCTCTTCTCTCCTCCCTTGCGTCTTTTTGGTCTCCATTGTTGGGAGCCACGACGCAACTGAGTAAAAAAGAGAGGTAGGGAGATGCCTCACGTTCCTTGATGGGTTTTCGTGACGCGTCTCCCTTATGAGATCACCTAGCAAGAAGGTCTGAGCCCAACCCATCACTCCAGGGGCCTGGAGCCTGCTCAGACCGTCTATCCCTTAACCTTCTTTGACGGCCGTCTGAGGAAGAAAAACTAGCCCTCACCTCTAGGGGCCTGGAGCTTTGCGTGCCAAAACGCGCGCTCATATTGCAAACCGGTTGCTGTTCATTTCCTCTGCTAATTGGTTATTACAGTCACTCTGTTGTCTGGCTAATCAACTCTTCCAGGTCTTGTGGGACTTCGACGCACAACTGATCCCTGTTCCTGTGGCCTTGTTGGATACCTCTAGAGAGCGAGTCTGCCCTATTTTCTGCCGATGTTACTTGTTTCACCACTAGGTTGATTTGGTGCCGGATCAGGAGTGCTTGTATCTTCTTCCACTTGTCATTCACGAATTTATCTTTTGACTTCCTTTTCAACACCACACTTTCTGTTGTGGTATTGTCCGTCCATACAATGAAGGTTTCCCCGGCCCTTGCACCGAGCTTCAGCAGCATCAGGAGGCCTAGGCGCACGGCCACGGTTTCTAGTCTTGATATCCGCTCTTCTTCTTTTAGTTCTAACAACCCGCGTTCTAGTTCTTCCATTGACCTGAGGCGGAATTGGGCCCAGCGGCGTCCGATGAGTACCCCAATCCCGTATCCTGTCGAGGCATCTCCAACCTTCCGTCGGATCTTGCCTCGCTATTAGCCTGGTCGGGGTGAACTCTTTTAGTGTCGTGAGCCAGACGTGCAAATCTTCTTCGGTGTCCTTTGGTACTGGTTGCCTAGTTTCTCGGTGGACCCAGTCTTTCAGCCATCGGTAGATCCCGCAAAGATAACATTTCAGCTGCGGAAGCATGTATGATACATGGTTGAGTCTGCCGGCGATGACCTCCACCTCATTGTATGAGAAGTCTGCTCCAATTTTGAGAAAGTGTTGTATCTGATTTATCCGTTTCTCTAGGTTCTTCTCCGGTAACCTTACCGTTTTCTCTGTGCCATTCCAAATGAAACCTACATATTTTTGTTCATTTAGGAAAGGAAAGTACTTGTCCTTATTTGTTTTTACTCCAAGTTGGTTTGATCTCTGTACGACGTCCTCCATCAATGTTGTGGAGTGAGGTCTCTTCACAAACAAGTTATTGTTGACCCATCTGAACACGTTTAAGACATCGAACTCTGCGAGCATGATTTTCTTCCAGGCATCCGCTGGTTGGCCAAACAATCCGCAGCTGGCCACCCCTCCGAATGTAATTCTAGTGTCCAGTAGCAACTTGTCGTCAAAATCTCGTACCATTAGGTACGGCCATTGATGAGGTGCCGTCGGGATTTGGCAATATGCCTTTTCCAAGTCAAATAGCTCCAGTAACACTGGTCCCTTTACGTTCTTCAAGAATTCAGCCACGATATTAAGATTGTCCCAGGTCGTGGTGAAGTCATCTGCATCCACGAATGAGTTCACTGAGGGTATCCACCCTCTTCTGTTTGGGAAAAAAAGGTTGTTTATTGGCCGTAAGGATCCGTCTCTGTTTATGACTGCGCCCAGTGGGTTGGTCCCGAAGAAGCTGAAATGTTTTGCTACCTGTTCGTAGGTGAATGGGCCAAACATTTGCTTGGCGTCAAGTTCTTTTTGTATGGATTCTTTTATCTTTTGTTCCGCAAGCTCTGCGGAAGCGTGGTTTGGCGGTGTAAAAAAGGGGGGGTTTCCTGGGATCTGGTGTTCTGGAATCCCCTGGTCGAAACCGTGTGGGAACCCGTCCAGGACGTCTTGATACTCTGGCAGCAAGCTTGCTCGCTTCAGCGCGGTTTCCCACACGTCCACCTTCATCTCGCAAGAGACTGTCAACGGCCAGGGTGTTTCTGGAGTACCTTGGACCTGCTCCTCAACCTCTCTCTGTTTGGGTCTGCGGCGGCTGGTGCCGGACACGTCTGCCGTCTCACTAGTGCTGACAAAGGTGGGTGTTTACATCAGAACCTCTATTCCTCACTTTTATGCTCTTGCATTTGTACTGGCTCTCTCTCTGTTTATGTTTCCAGATCTGGAAACTTTTGGGCAATGGAACATGGGCCCTAGCGCTTGATTGCAATCATAGATTCAAACAAAAAATTGGAAACCATGGAAACAGGCTAACTAGTACTGTTTCCCTTTCACGTGACCACCACTGCCTCCGCTCCCTCCGTTTCCTCCTCCCCTGCCGTTACCGCTTGCCCCTCCACCGGTGTTCCCACCTCCATTGGCTCCCCCGTCTCGATTGTAGTGAGGGTTCCATCTGCTACCTTTGTAGTTGTTGGACCGCTGTTGCTGTTCCTTGGAGTTGCTTGGCCCTTTTGGAGCGTTGGCGAGTGGCTTGAGGGTGGTTGTCGAGCCCTTAGTTGGTGGGGGTTGGAGATGAAGGGGGACTTTACCAGAGTGGTCGTCCTTCTTGACGGATTGCTGTCCGGTGACCGGGTCCCATCCAATATGTCTGCAGCATCCTACCGCGTAAGAATTGTTGGTATACTCCGTTTCCCCAGCCCGTAATGTAGAGCGAGTAAAAGGAATAGTGCGGACAGGGGGAATCGAACCCGCATCTCCCCAATGCATGCTGGGTTGCTCTACTGTTGAGCTATATCCACAGGTGTGAGGTGTACCAACATATACTACCTCTATACACCCCCTGTACACCTACACCGGTGACAGAGCCCACTAATCCTCCCAGAGGCTCATCCCAGGTACGCAGCTGCCTATAGCGCTGGGCTCATAACCTGTAGAGCGAGTAAAAGGAATAGTGCGGACAGGGGGAATCAAACCTGCATCTCCCCAATGCATGCTGGGTTGCTCTACTGTTGAGCTATATCCACAGGTGTGAGGTGTACCAACATATACTACCTCTATACGTACGGCCTTTGCATGGACGGTGAGAACAATCTCTCGCCTGAAGATAGAGATATTCGCCACCGACACTCTCCCGTTTCCCATTGCCACCCGGTGCGTGAGAGCGTTCATCCGTACGTGAATGTCGTACCGTAGGGCCGTCTCCCTCTTGATGATACCATCCGCGTTCTTCTTGTGGACGATGAGCCAGGCTGCTAGGTTGGCATGCGACGGGATTTTGCTCACCGCCTCGTAGAATCCTTGGTGGTTTACTGACCACTCTTGGTACGTTTGGGTGTACTCACTCGGGTAAGGGTACCCTGTGTACCTATCTTTGTCGTTACTGTCCGACTTTGTTTTCTTCTCGGCCTGGTACAGTATGGCCCTGTCTTGCCACTCCGCGTTGAAGATGGTTAGCGGGAGAGGGGCTCGGAAGGCTAGGAGGTTCTGTTTGAAGAAGCTGGTGAAGCCAAGGCAGTCGTTGGTCGGAATAGCGGCATCATCAAACATTACCGCTTCGTTGTTCTGCCCGGTGCTGGTGTTCATTTCGTCAAAACCTCTGGTCTGTGAGGTCTTTGCTGCCGCTGGGGTTGGAACGATGAAGCCCGGGATAGATGTTATCGGATCCGTAGGGACCGAAGTTGGAGGTGGGTGGCAGGTTCAAGGCGAGCAGGGGGGGAGAGGTTGTCTTGGGTGGTCGTGTGCGCAATTGGTTGAGGTCCGGTTACGGTCCCGCTGAGCCCTGCGCTCATTTGATAAAAAAGGAGAGCCTGAGCGTCTTGACCTTTCGCCTCTGCCGCCTATCCCTTCTCGAACATCTCCAGTATTACTTGCTGTACTTTGAGCTGTCCCTCCGCTGCTTCTCTTTCCCTTGTAACTACTGGGTCATCTGCTAAACGTTGTAAGCGTCGCAGAATCGCTCAGTTTCATTCCATAATTGCATTCCTTATTTGGCATTCCTTCGAGTTATTGTTTGCTTACCTGGCCTTCCGCTCCCCATCGCGAAACTACCTCCCAACATCTCTAAAACCTCCAGCTTGTCTCCCGGGTCGTCGGCGATTCCTCCCCTTATTCCTCCTCTCTCCCCCTCTCCCTGTCCCACCTCTTACGGGACTCTCAATGTGCTTCGTGTCGCGATGCGCCGAGCTGTTTGGGCCACTGTTGCCTTTTTTGCTTTCTTGGGAGCAGGGGCTGTTGTTTTCTTGGAGCTGATCCCTGGAAGCGTCTCCATCTCTTGTCGACCTGTGTGACCCGCCATCGTACCTTGGGATTGTGTTGGGTTTGGTTTTTCACCTGTGGGTCCTCCTACTGCTTGCGTCTCCTCGCCTCCTAGGTCCATGTTCAACTTTTCTTTCACAGCTGCCGTGGTAGCTGCAATGTTAAGCATCTCTTTCAGTTTTATAAGATGAACTGGCTTCTTCACCTTTGTGCAAAAATATTTCTCCCAAGCGGCAAGAGTCCAAATGGCAAGTCGATACCGGCTGAGGGCAATCTCGCATGGTTCCGGGTAGGTAGACCTTGGCCGGTACCAGTTGCGCATTGATTGCCTAGGTTTGGCTGCTCGTCTGCTGCGGCTTGGTCCGCAGCGCGCCGTTGCGCCGGTGCTCACCGTGGCGCGCTTGTGGTTCTGAGTGCCTCCACCGTTGGCGCTCCTTGGACTACGCCCATCTCCTGCTGCGCTCCCGATAAGCAGCCATGAATATTTTTTTGGGGGAATTCAATTATCCTTGAAGTGTTCTGTTCAAGCAGCGCGAAAATCAAGTAGGGGTCCTCTTCATTGGTGCTGTCGATGACGGCAAGGATATCCAAACGGACGGTGGACCGAGGGAGCCGGGAAATCAAGTTCTGCTCGTCAACGAGGCGGCTGGTGAAGTTGCTTTCTGCCGACGTGAACTTCTTGATATGCAAGACGTTTCACAGCGTCCGATTGATCCCCTTCTCCCAGATCTCAAAGTTTGAACCATATTGATCCCCTTCTCCCAGATCTCAAAGTTTGAACCATCGCACTGAGGATGTCGGGGGGCGTGATGCAGTCAACAAGCAAGGGAAACTCCAGGGGGAAGAAGGTGTGCTGCTGCTGCTGCAGGGGCGAGCTTGTCGGAGGAGCTCAAAGCCGAGGTGAACCAAGAGGCCTGGAACCCGTACTTGAACTTGCCTTCCTGGTTTGGATTGCTTGAAGACAACATCAAGCTGAATATATCAAACTTGTCTGGCTGGCTTGCGGTCGACCCCTGGGCCTGCTGCTGGAGAAGGAGAAATGCAGATTGTCAGACCATATTGCTGCTGTGCACAAACAGGAGAGAGAGAGGGAGAGAGACAGCGGACATTTTCATAGCCAGAAAGATCGAGGCCCATGCGGTACTGACCCTTTCAAGGGTTGGTGGCGGTATTTGGCCGAACAACAGACTCGAGGGTGGAGCAACTCAGGGTATCGAGGCCAGCAGGGGAGCAATCAGCAGAGTCGGGGGCCTGTTTATCATCGCGCTGCTGGGCCAGAGCCAGGTGTCTAGAAGAGGCAGGTCAGAAGGTGTTGGTAGTCCTCTTGAGGCAAAGGCGTTGAGGTGGCGTGGCAAAGGCAGCGGCGCTGCTTGTGGGTAGGAACCACAATAATGGTTGTGTCTTTGCCTGGGTGGGCTGGTTTGTTTTTATAGATGGGGTGGGGGGGTAGGTGTGCTTAGTGGTGTGTTTGTCATTCTGTGGGTGAGGAGGGGAGGTCTATAAAAAGCGGCCAGTGTTGGATGTTGAATCCCCAAGCAACTCACGGGCTGTAATTCCAGTCCAGGGGTTGTCTCACCCTTGTCCGCTGTTGCATTTGCGCAGTCCGGCAAGTGATATTTGGGGACCCCCCTGTGCTTTAGGGCTGGGGGTCTTCTTCCCAACGCTTTTTAACCCTGCTAGACAGGGATGGGTGTTGGGCCACGGTGTGTCAGCTTGCTGCGCTGGGTGGCTGGGTGCGGGACAATTTTTTTTTGGTCATTTTGGTTGTATGGCCTGCTTTTTTTTTGTGTATTGCTGGAATTGTAGGATGAATGTGGCCCTGTGATTGCTTTTTTTTGTAAATGGGGGAACCTTTGATTTTTTTTTTGTGATTTGCTTAATTGTAGGGGGAACCCTTGAATTTTTTTTCTAAAAACCTGAAGCTTTGATATACTTGGATCACTGGCGGGTGTTCAAAGTTGACTTTCATAAAATCATAACACCATAAAATCATAAAATTCTAAGCTGAAAAAAATATGTACACCCAAACACTCAAATTAGAGCAACATTTCTAAAATGGTACACCTAAAATCATCATTTGAAAGTTTTATGATTTTATGATTTCATGTAAAGAAAATTTTCTGATTTCAACTTTGATCACTTTTGAAGCATCAAACTTAAAGTGGGAACTTCTTGGGTGCTTACCATTACAGAATATGACTTTTAATGAAATAAATCACTTGTATTTTAGCAGATTTAAAAACATCACCAGTATGCTTTTTAGGAAAGTAATACCCATGAATACTAGTTTTGTTGCTGTTACAGTGAGCAATATTTTCCAACTTGATGCAAGTCACTGATGGAACTGTGTTCAATATTAATAACTAGAGGACAAGGCGGCTGCACCGCTGCAGAGCACAGGTTCCCAGCTCAACTTTTGTACTATGTGGCAGTATTTCATCACATGCACACTGTGAAAAAAACTCAAGAAACTGCTGTCAGTTGACATGCAATAATACAAAGGCACCTTTGTAATATTGCATGTCAACTGGCAGCAGTTTCTTGAATTTTTCTTACAGTGATATGTGTTCATCTTTTTGAATTCTGACTGTACATAAGGCTTTGAGATGTTCATATTCCAGGTTGATTCATATGTGGTGCAAAAAAATTGACAATAGATAAACTTTAATTATCTACAATTGACAATCAGAAAATTTTCAGTGGGGTTATGTAAGTATACTGGGAGCGGGCTGTAGAGCCTAATGAAAGTCTACAACCTAACACAGTGGTGTTTGAGTACGGGCTGACTGGCTGGCTCAGAGAGAAGGAGGTCAGTTCTCTCCAGAGGAAGAGAGAGAGAGGGAAAGACAAGAGAAAGAAATAAAGAAAGAGGGAGAAGAGCTTACCTGGCTCAGAGAAAAGGAGGTCAGTTCTCTGCTGAGCCAGGGAGGAAAGAAAACCAGGCTAGCTACCAGCTTGTGAAATGCTAGTGTACATGTGTGACTCCTGGTGAACCCCAAAGGAGGAGGAGGCTTTACAGGAATGTAGTCAGGACCAGCAATTGTCAACTCTTTGGGTAGGGAAGACTGATCTATGAATTGAAATGTGATCAACAGTTTCTCAATTTGAATTATGAATCCATTAATTTTGCTTTGTTTTTAGGGAGTGTGATTTCACAAATTAGTCCCTGAAATCATTGTCAGCAACATAACAGGTGGCCTGGCCAGTTATTAAAAATTAAATTACAAAAACTCCTGAAATTTTCTATGATCAGGTTAACAATAAAACATAATTAAATTTTTAGTGACTAAGCATTTTATATACATGCCTTGATTGGGATACATTGATCTGAGACCACAATTGAGTCTTGCAAATCTATTCATCATGCTGCTTTAGCAAGTGTAGATTCCACACTGTCTATTGATGGAAATATATACTGGATGACATGCTTGAGGAAAGCTAAGTTTATGGAGAAATATAATGAGTGGTAGAGATATGCTGAAGTGATGATGTTGGGGGAGGGTGTGGGAGGTTGAGGATGGAGTGGATTGGAGGAGCTTGCTCCAGATAACGTTGGAGATAATACCACAGATGAGCACGATGAATTAGAACTTAGCCGGTCTGGAGAGGGAGAGGAATGATCTTGTGAGCAGTAAGTTGCCGGCGAGGACAGAGAGTTGGCTACCCAACTCAAGCGGGACGGACGGCTCGCCCCTGCAGCTCTCGGCCTTGTTGATGACGTCGTCGTGGAGCAGGGAGGAGACGTGGATGAGCTCAGCAATCTCGGCGACCCGGCCTTGGGTGGGTAGGATTAAGGCCGGCTCTGGACAGGGATGAAGATGATGAGTTGTGGCTGGCTAGGGCTGGTGTCGTTGAGGATGTGGCTGGGCAAAATGGGCCGTTTGGAGTTGACTGGCGGCGGCGGAGGGTGCGGACCCCTGGGCGATGAGAGGCCGGAGATGCTTGCCCTGCTGAGGCGAGGGGAGGAAGCAGCTCGCGATTGAGTTGAGTTGTTGGTGGTCCGAGCCGAAGAGTGCCCGGATGTTCTGCCTCAGCTGGCCGAGCTCGGCCACCAGCAGTGCAAAAAGATTCACAATCATCTCCAGCAATTGGCTCACCGTCCGCGGTAGGCCAATGATTGCTGCTGGCCGGGGGCTGCCTTCGGCTGAGTCGGGAGTTGTCAGAGAAGTCATCTGTTGGCTACATATGCTGCAGAGAAAAATAAATAAAAACGAGATCAGAAATGCTGTTAATCTATGTAGCATCAGGCGAACAGACTGACCTGTTTATATAAGCCAACCTCTTCGCAATCGAACAGCGGGTATGTGTATACCAGGTCGGCGAGAGGGAAGTTCCTCCCGGCGAGCTGGTATACCCATACCAGCTCGCCGGGAGGAACTTCCCTCTCGAGGGACTTCTCTGCCAATTTGGGGGTTCCCAGGCGCCGTAAGGTCCTGGTGCAGCTCCAAAGTAAGGGTATTGTTCATGAAAGTTGGAAACACCATTAGGACGGATGGCTAAGCAATACTGGCTGAACAAAAAGCATCGGAATAAAATTGTGAATGTCTTTAACATAATTTTAGGTTCGTAGGAGAATTGATATAGTAATTTTTGTATTATTTTTGCAAGAATGAAAAATTTATGTTGGTTGATTGTTACTAGATTTATGGGAGGATTAGTGGTGCTATGAATTGCTTTTGCAAGCAGGGTTTTTAAAGATGTTCCAGGAGATAGAATGAGTTACCTCCCAAACATCAATTTTACCAAGTCAACAAGAATCTAAGTATATTAAATCCACACTTTCATGGTAATTGGGATCAAGGGTTTCCCCTGCAATTTTCTGAAAAGGGGCTTAAAATTTAGCCCCCTGTAAATGGAAAATTGGCACTTGCGTCCAACCTCCAATTTTCTCAGGTATCAGCATATTACACTTAATACCACAAGAAAATTAATTTAAAGTCCCCGAACATAAATGCCTTGGACTTGCCCCCCAATTCCTGAACCAGGAATGAAAAGGGGCAGGATTCAACCCCCTTGTGCCAGTTGCAATTGCAAGGGCAGGAGGGGGGCAAAAAAAATGCTCAGCGCACAATTGCGGAAAATGTCCGCCTCAGGTCAAAAACAATTTTAATTGACGGAGGGGGGGTTAAAAACCTGTGCAAATGCAACAGGGCAGTAAAAAAAAATTTGTTCCCCTTGGGCCTATTGCAAGTGCAAAGGTGGAGGAGGACAGGACGGGGTCTGCTCAAACTGCGCAAATGCAACAGTGGAGCTGGAGCCGCCGCCGGGGAAAAAGGAAGTCAGGGAGCCTGATATATAAGTTCTTCCCCAGGCGCCTGAAGGGATTGGTTTCAGGCGTGAAGTCAATTTAGAATACAAGTAACCCCAAACTGGTTCCTGTACGCGGTGTTGAGCGCCTCGCGTTTCGGACCTTCAACCAACAGGGTATGCCACCGCGCCCCATTTGATTTGGCAGGAGGATCAATGACCTGCTCAAGTCGTCTACAAAACGCTTTGGAGGCGTGTTTGAGGCTGGACCCTCATTGGGAGAGGTGCCTTCCAAACCGTTGCCCTGCCAGCTTGCCGGGAGGAACTTCCCCCTTGGCGAGCTGGTATACACCATACCAGCTCGCCGGGAGGAGAGTCCCTCTTGGCTAGCTGGTATACACCATACCAGCTCGCCGGGAGGAGAGTCCCTCTTGGCGAGCTGGTATCCACATACCAGCTCGCCAGGAGTAGAGTCTCTCTCGGCGAGATGGTATAAATATATACCAGCTCGCCCAGAGGAGAGTCCCTCGAGAGGGAAGTTCCTCCCGGCGAGCTGGTATACCCTACCAGCTCGCCGGGAGGAACTTCCCTCTCGAGGGACTCTCCTCTGGGCGAGCTGGTATATATTTATACCAGCTCGCCGAGAGAGACTCTACTAGCTGGTATACCCATACCAGCTCGCCAAGAGGGACTCTCCTCCCGGCGAGCTGGTATGGTAATCCATCCGTCTGGGGGTGATAAGCTGTAGAGAATGCCAGTTTAGTGCCTAGCATGTCGTGAAGGTTCCTCCAAAATTCTGAAGTGAATTTAGGATCTCTGTCACTAATGATGATCTTTGGAATTCCTACATCAGCCATGATTCTGTTCCAAAATAGCATGGCTACTTCCATAGCCGTGTCATCTTTATGATTAGGGATGAATCTGGCCCTCTTGGAAAATCTGTCTACAATAACAAGGACTGAGTTGTAAGAATAGGGTCCTCCTGGGGGCAGTCCTGTAACAAAATCCATGTTGACTATTTCCCATTTCTCCGTGGGTTCTGCAATTTTCTGGAGTAGTCCAAACCTTTTACCCGTCTGCTTGTTCCCTTTCTGGCACGCATTGCAAGATTGGATGTAATCATGTACTTGTTCCTTCCAGTCAATCCACCACGCAGTTTGTTTGATTCTTTCCAATGTTCTCTCTTCAGAGAAGTGGCCAGAATTGACATTATCATGGCATTCCTTCAGGATGTCTTTGATTTGATCTTTATTACTTAATACCAAAACACTAGAGTGTTTATGTCTGAAGTAAAGAAGACCATCTAGCAAGGTGAATTTCCCCAGTTTATAGTGTTGGGCTAAATTTTCTGGCAAGCTAGCAATCAGTTTGGGTGGGCTACTGTCATTTCTCATGATTTCAACTAGTTTGAGGGGTTCACTGATCTCGTCATAGCTTTTCTGAACCAAGTCATAGGAAGCATTATCTAAGTCACAGGCATGTATCCCTAAGATTGGAAAAATGTCCTCATCCTCAGGATCATATGCTGGATTATCAGGGTTATTTGGCAATGCCCACCTGCTTAGACCATCTGCATTCTTATGCTTGGCTCCTGCTTTATGAATTATAGTCATATGCCCTCTGTACTGTTGTATTGAAATTTGCCATCTAAGCATATGTCTATTAGGAGTTTTCATATTCATGAGGGTCCTTACAGCAGTGCAATCAGTGACCACTACAAAGTTAGAGCCCTCCAAGTAGTAATGAAGTTTTTCTAAGGCCCACACCAGTGCAAGGCATTCCATTTGACTGACTCCATATCTCTTTTATGAGTTTTTTATCTGTCTAGATATAAACAGAACAGTTTTCTCAACAGGTTTATCCTCTATGACAAATTCTTGGTGTAATGCGGCACCCAGACCATCCAAACAAGCATCAATATACAATCTGTGTTCTGCTGTCCAGGTGAATTTTTTCTTTCTTCTCTTCTCTTTCTTTCTCTTTTCCTTTTTCTTATTTTCTATGCAACAAAGCTTATCCTTCCACAAACCCACTGCAACTGTTCTGCTGTCCAGATTCACTGCAACAGGTAAAACGGGTGTGGCACCCAGGTCCAACGGCAGATTCTCTATTTTGTGGCTTTTTATGCCATTTTTTCCTTTCTACCTTTACACAGAAAAACCTAGGCAGCCTCTGCTGGAGCCCTGAAGGGTCAAGATAGCTGAAAATCTCGGCGTTGTGAGTGCAAGAGTGGCAACTATGAGAAGATGCAGGGCAACAACCGGGGGGAGGGGGGCAGGGTCTAGTGCATGATGATAGAGTAAGTATGATTTTGATCATAACGGTCATGTCCTCATGATGAGGATTGGATGCAGGGGCTACAGTGGCCAAGGCATCTTACCCAGAGCATGGAGAGCCTGGTTCCTCTGTGATTGAATTGAGAAACCATACTGTTTTCCGTGGTCAGTTCAATCTGCACAACATACAGCTCAAGGCACCTTGAAAATACATAACTTTGAAGGGTCATGGAGCAACAATGGTTTGACTTCCAGGAACATGTGTAGCGGCAAAAGATAGGGAAGAGTGAGACAAGTTTGATGATCCAAAGGGCATGCCTGGGGCCCTTTGGGAACAGGGTCAAAAATTGAAAGGCACAAAATTGCCTGCAAAAACATTTGGAAGATCAGAATCTGTCAGGCCAAAATGTGGAAATTAGTCCCAAGTCCTTCCTT
The DNA here is from genome assembly GCF_026914185.1 of Puccinia triticina. NCBI lineage: Eukaryota > Fungi > Basidiomycota > Pucciniomycetes > Pucciniales > Pucciniaceae > Puccinia > Puccinia triticina. Next base: position 901,946 of record NC_070574.1, on the reverse strand, counting down.
TGGAGGTCGCGCTTCACGCCAGCCCAGGCTGTACCAGGGCTCTCCGAAGTGGGTGACTTGTTTTAAGTTAGTGCCGGTGCGGGTGTCTGATATGATTGGAAGGTTGGGCAGGTTACGCGCCCCGGGTAATTCCAGGTGCAAAGTGGCATCCTTTGGGCATATGATTTCATGTATCATTGCCTCAATTCTCAATTACTACTTGACCATGGTGCTGTGTTGGGAGTGACATGCAGTAAATCTGTTTGTTGACCATATTGTATCTTGCGGTGTTTTTGTATAATCATGTGTATCACTCACACTTTGGCTGACACCAGCTTAGTCAAGATCACTTCCTCAAAGGACTTGAAACACCACATTCCACATAAAACTTAAAGGCGGCCCTGCTGATCATGCACTTACCAAATACAGAAGATAATCTTTTACAACATAAATCACTTGTTGAGCAGATTGGAAAACTTTCCCCAAGATGTATTTTTATAGGACCAGAATACCTAGCATAAGTACTACTTTTGTCCCTGTTTTAGTGAAGAAAATTGTCTCAAATTGATGCAAGTCCCTCCGAGGGAACTGTGTTAAATATCAATAATTCTTATTCACTTGGTGAGACTGATTCTTGGGAGTATGAATGAGAGGTCCTTGCATCTCCTGGGCTATCTTCAAAAACCGTGCCTCCAAGCACCGTTCCTAGCACCACCGATTCACCCAGAAATCTAGGAACATATAAATTCTCCATTCTACGAAAAATAATACCCCAACCCAATAGATCTTCATCCCAAACTGCAAATATGTTGAAGGCAATCACACTAGTTTTTGGATGCTTTCTGATCAGCCATGCCTTAGCTGCAAGGCCGAAAGGGATTCCCAAGCTTTACCAAGAGCCCCCTCCATATGCAGCTCCCGCTCCATATGCAGCTGCCCCAGGGCCGCACAACAACCCCTGGGCGCCCGCACCGTGGCAAATGCCCAATCAGCTTGGACGCAACAGGTTCTTTGTCGGAGATTATCCGCCCGGAGCAGCCCCGCAACCCTCGGACGCTGCAGACTTGCTCGAACCGTCGGAGGGGGATCTTGCAGTAGCAGCTGTTGGCGGGGCGGTATGTGCTGTCATCTTGGTCGCTGTGGTGTGGTGCTTTGCGGCTATCTTTACTCGGCGATGAGAACTCTGACGGCCAGTAAGTTGCTTCGTCCAAAACATCCACTCCAAATTAATGATATGCAAGCTGATGTCATTTTTCTCTGATGTTTTTTGAATTTTAGCTCTTCAAGCATCAAGACCTAAAAACAAACTGCCGTTCATCCACATGGATTTTTTGCTGTATTTCGAGAAGATCATAGATATATCCAGATTGTCACCCTTTGTCTTTCATTGGTGTCTCTGTCGCCATCACCCCGTCTCCATAGTGTCCCGAGTTTCCCGTTCCAAGCATGCCTAGCATGAACCAAAAAGAGTTGCATACACACATGAAGAGGGATCATCATGCCATCCACACAAGCAGCCCTGAACAGCAAACACAAACCTGATGCGGGCAGCCGGCCAAGGCCCCTCGTGGAATGCAAAGCCATCCACGACTCCCTCACCCCTGGGCCGGTGCGCCAAACTACTGGTGCGCGATCCGCCCGCTTCCCCTTGCGGAGTTTCCGGAAACATGCCGCTACGGTATCCGAGCGCTGCCAGGGCTATCTGCGTTTACGAGCGCTTGAACAGCACAGCCAGCGGCTACAGCGCCCACGGAGGCCGCTTGATCATGAGGGGAGCCCGGTGCAGCCCCGCCGAGCTGAGCGGGCCCCCGCCGGACCATCCGTGCCGCCGTATTCCCCACAAAGCAGCCCAACGGTGCGCCTGACCACCCCGACGTCGCGACGGAAACCGCCGCAGACGTGCCCGGATTGCCCGGCGCCCAGAATGATCCCAGCGAGGCTGTGTGGCGCGGTTGTGCGACCGCGGGAAGGAGTGCGCGACGGCGCGCAGATGCGACCCACAGACAGCGAGGGGGGTCCCCCCCTCCTCCCCCGAGTGGTGGGCAACTCTCGCACCCCGGGCCGGCGGCCAAGAACGTGAGTGGCTCCGGCCGGGTCCGAAAGAACACGGGGAGGTGCTGTGAGAGTGAGCGTTTCTAGCCAGACGAAACGCACTGGAGGGGACAGCACAGGAGTGGGTGAGGCGGGCCCCCGGGGACGGGCCGGGCGCGCAGAAGTGCGGGTCCGCGTGCCGCCACGCCGCGCCGCAGCCCTCACTCGCCCACATCACCACGTCGCCGCCCACGCTCGCACGGCCACCTCTCTCCAAAAAGAAGCAGAAACGGCTCTCTATAAATATATGCACTTCAAAGGCCCCCATGCGGCGGCCGACGCGAGGATAGATAGGCCACACCAGAGCGGGACAGCGTGAGAAGACGACGAAGAGGACTGGGCGGACAAGACTAGACAAGACGAGAGGAGACGAAACGAGAGGAGAGGAGATAGGAGAAGAGATAGGAGAGGAGAAGAGATAGGAGAGAAGAGAAGAGATAGGAGAGGAGAGAAGAGATAGGAGAGGAGAGAAGAGATAGGAGAGGGGAGAGGGGAGGAGAGGGAAGGGGAGGGCGTCAATGGTTTGAGAACTTGAAGTATCGGAGAGTGAGCCAAGCGCCGACGACGCCGAAGGACACGAGAGCGCAGACGATAGCGATGAACCAGGCGTACCCCTCGGCGACGTCCTGGCCGGGGACATGGACCTGGACGCACAGACATCAGCATCGGCGGGAGAGAAGGGGGGGGGGGGGGGGGACGGACGTTCATGCCCCACAGCCCGGTGACGAGGTTCATGGGGACGAGGATGGAGCCGAGGGCGGTGAGCTTGCTCAGGACGTCGTTGATCTGGTTGTTCGCATCTGTCCCCTCGCACACCCTCCGGTCAGCCTCTCTCTCTCTACAGCGGGAGGGGGGGGGGGGGGGAGCCACGCACCGGTCATCTCGATGGAGATCTGGGCCAGGTAGTTGGAGTGGGAGCGCGAGAGGATCTTCTCGTAGTGGTTCAAGCTAGACACGCCCGATCATTGTCAGCGGCGCAAAACACCAGAAAGCGGGGGTAAAGGGGGGGGTTTATACTTCTGGGTCATCGTCACGAGATGGTCCTGGATGTCGGAGAGATAGAGGCCGATGTCGGACTTGGGCGCGACGCTCCAGTTCTCGTTGCAGCGCTTGGCGAGGCCCTTGACGACGTCGGCCTTGTTGCCCATGAGGCGGAGGAGGCCCATGACCTTCTTGCGGCAGGTGCCGATCCGCCGGAGCATGTCGGACTGCTCGACGTCTTTGAGGATGAGCACGAGCTCGTCGATCGAGTCCACCTCGTACTCGATCCCCTGGATCAGCGGGCCAAACGCATCCGTGATGTCGTCGATCAGCGCATACGAGATCCAGTCGGAGGTGACGTTGATGTAGTCTTTGAGCTGCTTGATCCGCCGACGCACGTTCTGCGCATGCGGCGTCGCCCGGAAATGGAACTGGCCCCTCGCTCCAGGTCAGTGCTTTGTTTCTGCGGAGAGCACACACGGGGCGGGGAGCGACTTACGGAGAGCGTGCCCTCGCGGAAGACGATGATGTAGATGTTGAGCGGCTCGAGGTAGGTGGGCGAGTAGGGGTCCTGGTCGAACGAGCGGAAGCAGACGAGATAGTAGTTGCGGAAGAGCTCGATCTTTTCGCGGGCCTCCTCCATCTGGATGTCCTCAGTGGTGAGCGGATGGATGCCGAAGACCTGCGATGGCCAGCCCGGGGATCAGGATGTGGGGGGAGGGGGGGACAAGGGGCAAGAAAGGGGGACGGACCTTGGAGAGCAGCTTCATCTCGGCGTCGGTGGGCGAGAGGACGTCGAGCCACCAGGTGGACGCCTCGGCGTCCTCGTCGGTCCGGACGACGCCGGCGGGTCTCTGCTTGCCCGCGGCCTTGGTCTCGTGGTGGGCGGGTGCAGTGGGGGGGATGAGGGGGTCGTCGGGGGCGGAGAAGGGGGCGGGGCGGGGGAGGGGACGGGGGTCGATGTCGAGGAAGGGCTGCTGTTGCTGGTGATGGGGGATGGGGGTGTCGGAGGGGGCGGGGTGGCCGACGAAGAGGTCCTCGAAGCTCTGGCCCTCGCCGGGGATCTCGGCCAGACTGCGGGCATGGATGGTGGAGGGGAGGGCGTTGGAGTAGAAGGAGAAGCGGAAGGGCCTGTCGGCGGGGTTGTTCGCCCAGCGGACCCTGCCCTCCTGGCCGGCCGCGGTCTGGTGGTGGTGGTGGTGGTGGTGGTGGTGGTGGTGGTGGGCGTGGGGGTGGGGGTGGGGATGGTGGGGGGCAGAGGAGGGGAGCCGGGGCTTGCGGGGGTCCTTGTTGTTGGAGAGGCCGGTGATCGCGGAGCCGTCGGTCTGGGAGCCGAGGCTGAGGGCGCCGAGCCCGCCGACGGCGCCCTCGAAGAGGGCCAGCTTGCGCTTGGAGGCGCTGATGGGCCGCAGGCTTTCGCTGAGTCTGCGCGGCGGCGGCGGGCGGGGGTCGTCGTCCGGGTCGGGGTGGGGCAGGAAGCCGATCCTCCTCCGGCGCATCAGGCCGTCCCTGGCCGCGGGGGTTGTCGGCTCGTCGAGCTCGTCGTCGGGCGAGGGCAGGAAGGGGTCGGGGTCGGCTCTGGCGGGCCGGGCGAGCGGGGTGTCGCGGAAGCCGGGCTGGTGCTGGTCCTCCTCCTCCTCCTCCTCCTCCTCCTGCAGGATGCGCCGGCTCTTGAGCAGCGCCAGGGTCTCTCGCTCGGCCTGGGCGAACTCCTCGAGGGCCTGGAAGTTGAACGGGAAGGGGAAGTGGGGGAGCAAGCCGGCGGAGGAGGCGCCCTGGCCGGCCTCGGGGGGCTGGTGGGAGGCCATGGAGGGGTGGCGCGGGGCGAGCAGGGGCCGGTCGTCGGGCAGGCTGGGGAAGCAGACGTCTTCCTCCGCCGGCGAGGGCCGGGGGGAGGCGGAGTGGTGGCTGATGATCGATCCCGTCGAGAAGGGCGGGCTGTCGGCCTCTCTGGCTCGGCGGGCATGGCTGGGGTCGCTGATCGGTCTGGGGGGCGTGGCTTCGTGGAAGGAGCGGGGCAGGAGGGGGCGGTGGTCGATGAAGCCGTGGGTGGAGTTGAGCGAGCGAGCGTCCTGGTCGACTGGGATGAAGAGGGGCTGCTGTGATCCGGTGAGCAGGTCCTGGTTCGACCAGAGCTGCTGCTGCTGATGTTGTTGTTGTTGCTGATGTTGTTGTTGTTGTTGCTGTTGTTGTTGTTGTTGTTGTTGTTGTTGCTGTTGGTTTTGTTGCTGTTGGCTTTGTTGCTGTTGCTGTTGTTGGTTCTGGCTGGCGCTGGTTGGGGGTGAGTTCAGAGTGCCTGCGCGTGCCCTGCTGAAGTGGAGTGCTGCCTGGACATCCTGGCTGAGCTGGGTCTCGTTGCGTCCGTTGCGCGCCGTCCTGCTGCTGCTCGCCTGGTCCGAGTCCGAGTATGGCTCTGGGCTCGGGCTGATCGCGATCTGGTGGTGGGAGGGGGCCATCTTGCGGGGAACTCGCCTGCAGAGCACCCACCCTTATATACCCCCTGCACAATCCGGAACACCCCGGATAGCAGCCCCGCAGCCGCAACTCAACATGCCCCATCAACTTATAGATTCACCAGTAGACTATATACACAATCACATCCCATATCTAAATATGTTCAGCCAAAACAAGTAAATGTATTTGCAGTTGATCGTATGTGTCTTCATCTGCCCCGGGATCATGTACTGAAACCTGGCACCAGCAGACAGAGGGAAGCGTTAGATAGGGATTGATTGATTGCCTGGACTATCCAACTCACCCATAGTGCAGAAGGCGTTGGGGTCACTACAAGGGCCTGCTATACCGCTGGTCCCAAGACTTGACGACATAGAGCACGAAGGCCCCAAAAAAGACCGCCACCAAGCCGAGGATGCTTGTCGCCAGCGCGGCTTTCTGGCAGGCCGAGAGGCGGCGGGGGGGGGGGGCTGGAGCGCAAAGGTCTGCGGCCCGCTGGGCGCGATCTGGGGCGGCGGGAGCGCCTGCAGGAACTTGCGCTGCTGGAGCTCGTAGGCCGGCCGGCCCTTCTCTAGTCCTGCGCTGGGCGCTCGGGCTTCGTATGGAGGAACATGCGGATGGGCGGGCAGGTTGAGGGTCCCAGTAAGATGCGTGCACAAGGAACTGCTCATACACAAAAACAACGGCAAAACTGTGAATATCTGCAGCATGTTTTGTGCGGCCTGTGAGTCTAGTATCTTTCAGTGGAAAACAATGGTTCTGCAGGGAGCTTGGTTTGGATCACTATCTACTTCTGGGAGGATGTGCACCCCGCCACAAAATGTTTTTAAGAGGGCGTGGTGGAGTCAGGATCATCGTGCAACTGGCATCCTCAGAGGATGAAACATCACTTGCATCAGATAGCGGGGAAGTGCCGGAACGCGGTAGCACACTGACAGGCAGTCCCTCCAGGTTGACAGCCTTCCCCACTCTGACAAAAGTATCATCTCTGGTATGTTTGTAGACTGGCCATGACGGAGTACAGCTTTCTCTGCCCTACATGAGGCACTGTCATTATCTTTGGCATGAAAGACACAACAGCTTCAAATACACCCAGGTACATTGATCTTGTACCTTAGGGGATTCCAAAGTTGAGATCATAATGTTTCAAAACAGAAAATCATGCCTCTACTTTGAGTGTTTGAAGGGTGGTATGTACATCTTCATGTTCAAATTGGCAGTTTATGATTATATGCACATCAACTCTTGCCAGAGCTAGCTCACTGGTAGCGATGAACCTGGCAAAATTGATGGCCACACATAAATGGAATGAAAGAACTGTGGGTCTATTGGATAGATAATGGAGACCAGGGGACTGTTGAAGAGGTACCAATACTTCAACCTGAGAGAACAGATCATTAGCAACTTTGCTGTGGATTTTGCTTGTAGTTGATGGATGAGAGATTTCCCAAAAGAAACACTGTAGAAGTGCACATATTGTTGAAGGGTTGTGCTTAAACCATGAATCAAAAAGGATAATATCAGCTGGCTGCATATATTACACCCTTTGGGGGAAATCACTTGGATTGTGAAACTTGCCTGTTACACACTAGAGCCAAGCCAACCACCAAATTGCTCCAGCGACAACAGGACCCAGGAAGCCCCCCATAAATGACCGCAACCAAAATGTATGGATTTTTGGGCAAAAACCAAAAATGGTACACACAAAATGTGTATGAATGTCCTTTTTTTTGGTCAAATGTACACACCACAAAGGTATGAAAAAAAAGCCTGGGGATGGGAGGGTAGTAACTTAAAATTTATGCGAGTCAACAGGGAAAAGGTCCTAGTGCTCTTCTTTGCACCCCCCTGCAACCCCCCCCCCCCCCCTTGGCACACAACCCGCTCGATGAACGGCACATACCAGTCATCAAGTGGGGTTCAGCCCACTTGTGTGCTGGTCATTGAGTGGGTTGTGTACCCTCTTGATGACTGGTGTGTGCCCGTCATTGAGTGGGTTGTGCACCCACTCGATGACCTGACTGTGCCCATCGAGCAGGCTGAGACCCACTCGATGACTGGCATGTGCCGGTCATTGAGAGGGTTTAAAGATCCTCAATCTGAGTTTTTTTTTTTTTTCTATGTTTATGCAGGCCCGGTGCCCCCTGCGGGGCAAAAAATGGTAGGCATGGTGAATGTATGGAAATTTGGGAAATGCTCTGAGCGTACGCACAAAACGTGTATGAATGAGGTCAAAAAATGTATATGAATTTTTGGCAAATTCTTGATTTTAGGTTACGGTTGTTTATGGGGGGTTTCCTTGGTCCTGCCATAACCAAAACTTTAACTTTATCATGAGTGATTCAATTTTTAAGGAAATTTTACAGTAATTAATATTTTCTGCTGAGCTGGGAGTTTTTGCAAGTGGTTAGTATATGATTGATAGAGTTTGTAGTGGTATTAGGATTTTTCATTCCAAATTTGAGACGCCATGTATGGAGCCCATGTGTGAGCCTGAGTCTCTATAGTGACAACAGGACACAAAAAAATCGGAGGCAATATTTGGATTTCTTTTTGGATAAAGAAAATAAAAATATGACAGAGAGAGAGAAAAAGAGAAAGAGACTCATGAGCAGATTCAAGATAAGCAGATATTCAAATTTATTCTGGTGGGAATGCACATCCACTGGCAATGCTACCTCCTTAAAGGAGTGCCGCCAAGCTGTGCTAGAGAGTGCAACAGCCTCCTCTCACCAAAGAAACGTGGAGGGCTTCTGGATGAGACAAGTTTAATCCAGCCACAATTTTTTAGCTTCCTTCTGGATAGTCAAGGTTCTTTGAAGGGAAACCTATGTGGTTTGTTTCTTACAAAACCCACAGAAAAAGAAGGATGTAAAGCAGGTGCAGACCTGTGATCAAAGATGGGGCAAAGGCCAGCAAAAGAAGAGCAACCAAGCAGAAACAGAGTTGTACCTCTGAGATAAACAAGGTTTAGTGAAAGAGGTTACTTAGAGCATCCGCATTGGTTGCGGATTAAGGGAGGATTAGCGTAACTAATCCTCCTTGGCAATTGCATCGGGTCCGATTTAATCGGACTAAACTCCTCCTGGGAGTACGATTTGGAGTAAGCGGGAGTAAAGTTACTCCTTGCTAATCCTGGGAGTAAGCGCTGCATGCAGACACTCCTCCCCACCCAAAAGTATGCACCAAACACAGCTTACATAAGCTGTAGGTGAATACCACATACTTACACAGCTTTTTATCCCGCACCAATGCAGCTGCAGGCCGGGATTAGCGCTAATCCGGGAGTAAGCAGATCTGTTACTCCTTGAGTTACACCCGCACCGATGCGGATGCTCTTACTGTCAATATCCTAGGCGCCTGTGACGGTAGGTATAATGGGAGCGTGGTAATCTCTTTGGTGGTGATCCTGGGGTTATCTGGGGTGTGGTTCTGGTGTGCTGAAGTCTGTAGATCCTCCTCAGGCAAGGGGGATCCTGACTACAAAAATTTTCACAGTTTGCTTATGTAATTAAATATGTACATGTGGTTTGGCGCGCCTGGTAGCACTTACATGTCACAACTGCGCATGCGCGCCACAACTCAAGAACTCAGGGAAGGAGTAGAGTTACAAAGAAATGGTAAGTTGTAACAAAGTTTAAAATTGCATGGGGAAACAGAATATGAACTCAAAACAAGGTTATCTCTTAAGATGAAAAAGATATAAAGTAATTCATATGTAACAAAGGTAAAAAAGGCAGCTTTTAGGTCAGCTGTGCTGACTCTAAGGCTGACACCATGCATGTCCAAATGGAGTGTGTTGGTGGCTAAAAATCTGCTTTTGGTGGTTCATTTCATGCAAACTATCATCATAAATCACTCTACTACTACACACTCTTCAACCTTTCTCTTCTTTTTCAACAAGTTCACATACCTGGCCCCTTCATTCCACCAATTGAGAACCCCAGGTGGTATTTCCCATTCTTGGAATAAAACCCAACCATCATTCCTCTGCTCACTAATACTCCACTAAGCTGGTGCCCTTTTGCAGTGAGACAGCATCAATCAAAACTAAATCTTTGCTCCATGTCAACCAATGGAGCTAAATGAAACACAAAGTTGAAGTTTTAGTGATTCAAAATGAAAATTAAATGGATTTAGAAAAAAAAACAGACAGACCTGGACAGCTCAATATATCAAGAGCCATATCCAAAAGCCCCCCATAGTTGTTGCCTCTTGCCCTCTGTTTAAGACACCTCTCAACAGAGCTGACTGGGTTGAATTGATCTAAGATTATGTCCCCTGTGATCCAATTATCAATTGGGTCACGCCATGGGAGCTTCAAGTGCCATTGCACAATATTGTTTAAGAAACCTGTTAGATATGTCCTGGAACTTGAGCCTCAATGTATGCTGAATTCATGATGAATTGATGTTTGACTTATGAGCTGAAGGCACTGTGGAAAGGATTTGAATTCAATTGAAAACCAGCTCCAACTTGACTCTACTTATTACTGGAACTATTTTAGAACAAATTTTCAACTACCTTGCAAAGCAATAGGGGGTTTCACAATAAGCATTTTTGCTTCCCATGGCACTAAATTTCTTTACTCGCGGGTGACATAATCGCTGAGAAATTTGGCGTGAAGTCCCGCAAGAAATTGCCCCGAGCATCCTCATAACAATACTTGCAAGCGCTTGAACACCTTCCCGGGTTTCCTTATTGTGAAACCCCCTAATATCAAATACTTGGCAGAAACAAGGTATTTACCACCAGAATTTTATATTTCTAGAGCTGGCCCCTATGATCTGTTGGCGGGTACTTGGCACCCGCGGATGGGTACCTGTGGAAGTGCGCAGGTATCCGCCGGGTGTCCAGTCTGGGTCCAAATTCAGGCAGGTACCTGCACACAAATTGCCATTCTGCACAGCTCTGCTTGCCCCTATTGCCCATTGGTGGGTACTAGGTATCTGTGGGTGGGTACTCGTGGAAGTACGCAGGTAACAGCCAGCAGGTGCGGGTGTCCATTCTGGGTCAAAATTCAGGAAGGTACCTGCACCCGCTGCGGGTACCCGGGTGCAAAGTGCCAGCTCTATATATCTCATTCTATCATGTGTTTGTCATAAATCCCAAAAAGCTTAAGATATGTTAGTGGTACACAAAAAGATACATGTGTAAGTTTGTGTGACACATTCTTTAGCTGCTGAATTTTTTTCACAAAATATTTGAAGTTCTGGGAAAAAACCTCACATTAATCAGGAGTTGTGTATTACTTCAGAAAATATCCCCAAAATCATTTGTGTACATATGGCTGAATGTTATAAACAATTTTTGAAGGGTCCACCTAAGCCCCTGGATCTGCATGAGCACTCAGGTTGGCATCACTTAACTCAGGGATGAAAAATGTGACACACCAGCACACATGTGTAAATTTGTGTGACACATTCTTCAGCTGCTAAATTTGGTCCCAAGGGAGTTAGAATTCTGGGACAAGTCCAGGGGAGCCTCAGATTACCCAGGGGTTGTGAATGAATTCAGAAAATCTCCTCAACAGGATTTCTGTACTGATGGATTAAAATCAAAAAAAATTATCAAAGGATTCAGCTAATTTGCCCCTGGGATTTCAGGGCACTCATCTTGGCATCATGTGGCTGGGTGATGGTCTAGTTGTCACAGAAACCCGCACAGGTTACATGGTTTTATGATAGTTGGCCCCACAGCGCCAAAGTCAAACCATAGTACCAGAGCAAAATCAGACCTCCCAATAGACCTGACACTTTGAGCCCGTGTACACGCAGCGGGTCTGGGTACCTGCCTGAATTTTGACCCAGAATGGAAACCCGCACCCGTACCTTGCACCCGCTGGCAGTTACCTGCGTACTTCCATGGGTACCCGCCCACAAGTACCTAGTACCTACCAATGGGGCAAGCAGAGCTGTGTAGAATGGCGATTTGTGTGCATTTACCTGCCTGAATTTGGACCCAGACTGGATACCCGCACCTGCACCCGACAGATACCTGCACACTTCCACGGGTACCCCCCCGTGTACCCGCCAATGGGTACTAGGGACCAGCTCTACCTCCCACAGTATCACTACACTCCATCCAAAGTTTTAACCATGTGTAATAGAAACAAACTAAAAAGAACTGGCAGCTTTTTGGTGTCTGCCCTGAAAATAAATAATATGATTTCTTAACCAAGGCTACTCCTTCAATGGGCCCAGTGGGCTTTTTGGGGGCCATGTGGGCCTCATTCAGACCCATCCAAAAGATCTACCCAAAAATTTGACCCCTTGTTTTTTATTCAGTTTGACCCATTTCACATTTTAGCAGAGCATGGGAATTCTAAAAAAATAATATTTTTTCAATGGGCCCAACGGGCTTGGTAGGGGCCCATGCAGGCCTCATGCAGGCCCTTCCAACAAATTACCCCAAAAATGTGCCCCATTGTTTTTTACTCAGTCTGACACATTTTTATCTTTTCACCTGAGCATGCTCAGTTAGCCTTTTTTTCAGTAGGGAGTGATTTTCCCAACCTCAAACTTTAAATAATTTGTTTGGGGAATTCAATTATCCTTGAAGTGATATACTGCTACTGCTGTTGGAGTGGGGAAAAATATCAAACAGGAAGGAATTGCCTGTTGGTGTGCTACTTCACTCCAACAATTCCCCGCTGTCTGATTGAAGTGATGTTTCACACTCTCAAGAGGCTATTTAATATTCAGAATGATCTTTACTCAAAGCGATCCTCTTGTGAAAATTTTATTGCTGTGAAAAGTATTGCAGAAACCAATAGGATTCAAACCAAGCTAACTTTCCACTGCAAGCTACTCCCAAAATATCTATATTCTGAATCACCAGATCAATAAAAAATGAGGATCAATTTTCCAAAATCTACAGTTTTTGCATTGTTTTTGCACATCAGCAGGTCTGCATGCACATCTTTGGCTGGGAACACTGGGCTTGTCAACTTCAATTCCCATCCACATCCTTAGTTTGAAGCCCATGCACCTGCAGGTCTAGACCTGGCACATGCACCTGGACTTCCTGATTACCAAATCCAACATCGCAAGTTCTTGCACTCCCTCCTGCCCCCTCAAATAGCTCCAAGTCCCCTCAGGAAAAATCTTCATTACTACAATCGGGATCCCCTCTCCGCCTCTCAGAGAGCCGCCATATTTTTTAGTATGCTTGGGTTGTTTGCGGCTCTCTTTATCTCCTTCATGATGTATGTCTTCAAGTCTCGGGACCAAAGGTATCTCAGGCCCTAACCACATCAAATCTTTGCACACTAGGTCAGTCACGTAATCCAAGAAATCTCCTTGAAATAAGTACACACAATACCTATTTGACACCATCTTCTTTTCTTTCCTTTTTATTGTCTAGTTCCAGGTTTAAGTACATGGCTGGGAAATTTTCCAAAGATGAAGACCTATCACATGCATATCATCAAATATTTTTCATATATACATTTCTTTTTCCTCCCCCCCCCCCAAAAAAAAAAAAACAAACAAACAAAGACCTATGGCATGTGATAAAATCTTCTGTATCCACTGCTTCCTTGTTTAGTTTTTCAGTGGGGAAATCATGATCAAAGCTCTCAAACTTATCCAAATTGAATTTGATGATCTGGTAGCCAATTTTGAATAGAATTCTGCAAGAGATCTTTAGTTGCTGGAATTCTGATTTCTTCCTCTTACTTATCCCTCAAAAACCAGTTGTCTCTGAACATTTCTGCTTGTCTAGATTCAATTATTAGCATCGCTAGTCATATCCAAAGTGTCCAGAGTGTTCCCAGCAGTGGGCAGATACGTTACTTTACTTTACAGCAGTGAAATTGGATAACATAACATCTTTTTAGTTACCCAAATTGGCCATTTTGGTAACGTACAAAATTTGTGCAGTAAAGTATAGTAAATTAACTTTTTTTTCAACCTGATTTTTTATGTTTTTGGTAACGTAACTTTTTTGATATGGAGGTTGAGATTATTGAAAAAAAGAGCAAGTTGGTACCATGTCTTTAGCTTATTGCACTGCCAGCAAACAGGTGACGTAATCCGGATTTCGTCGCGCTGACGTAATCCAGATTCCAATTCAAACCCGCGCCCCGGGTGTGTTGTCACCTGTTGTGGATTTCGTCACCTGCCATTCTCAGTGGCAGGTGCAAGAGAGCACGACGATCCCCTCGATGGCCGATGCTAACCGGTCATCGAGGGGACACACACACCTAGCTCCCTTGATGGCCCGTCTGTACCGGCCATCAAGAGGAACACCTCACACCCTCTTGATGGCCGGTCAGTACCGGCCAGCAAGAGTAAAGCACTATTAATACTCTCGATGGCCGCTACTGACCGGCCATCAAGAGGTGATACACATACCCCTCGATGGCCTGTCAGTACAACGGCCATCAAGACAAAAACACCAAACTCTCAATGGCCCGTACTGGCCGGCCATCAAGAGCAAAACTCTCTTGGTGATGTGTATACACATCACCCTTGATGGCCCGTCAGTACCGACCATCGAGAGGAACATAATACACTCTTGATGGCCTGGACTGATTGGCCATCGAGAGGAAATACACACCCCACTTGGTGGCCTGTCAGTCCCGGCCATCAAGAGGAATATACTACACTCTTGATGGCCTGCGCTGACTGGCCATCAAGAGTGAAGCACTTTGCTCTCAATGACCAGTTGGGTCACTGTGCGAGATGCGCATGTCCTCTTGATGGCCGATCAGTCCAGGCCATCAAGAGTGTATTATGTTCCTCTCGATGGCCGGTACTGACGGGCCATCAAGGGTGATGTGTATACACATCACCAAGAGAGTTTTGCTCTTGATGGCCGGCCAGTACGGGCCATCGAGAGTTTAGTGTTTTTGTCTCGATGGCCGGTGTACTGACAGGCCACCGAGGGGTATATGTGTCACCTTTTGATGGCCGGTCAGTAGCGGCCATCGAGAGTGCAAACAGTGCCTTACTCTCGCTGGCCGGTACTGACCGGCCAACGAGATAATGTTGTGTGTTCCTCTTGATGGCCGGTCCAGACGGGCCATCAAGAGAGGTGTGTGTGTCCCCTCAATGACCGGTTAGCACCAGCCATTGAGGGAGTCGTGCTCTCTTGCACCTGCCACTGAGAATGGCAGGTGACGAAATCCACGGCAGGTGACGACAGCGCCGGGGCGCGAGTTTGAATTTGAGTTTGGATTTCGTCAGCGCAAAAAAATCCGGGTTACGTCAGCTGTTTGCTGGCGGTGTTGGTTAAGGCTTGCCTCTCTGAGGTTAGTGATGTTCAAAGTTGTGGGTTCAACCCTCACTCTGAACAACTTTTAATCAGGCTTCCTGGCAGCACACTGAGTTTATGTGGTTGTTTAGTGTTGAATTGAGTGAAAATCTTGCTAATAACAACCACAAATCAGGGCCTTTACCAGAAAGCTACACCAAAGTTACCCAAACCTGGGAAAAAATGTAATGTTACTGGTTTTGTTCAAAATAACCAGGGAACGTAACTAGGGCCCTGTTTGGCTGCCGCATTATACGTCATAAATGGTCGAATTTATGACGCGCGACCCCCGGGGGTTTCAAAGTTTTGGTGGAAACGGGGGGCAAACTTTGGGTCGCGGCGTCATAAATCCAACCATTTATGACATATAACGCGGCAGCCAAACGGGGCCTAGATAAAATACATGCCGGGGGAACTTCCTGGCAAGCGAGTTTGTGGATGCGATGGGCGACGCCAGCTTTGTGAAACCCACGTGGATTTCACTGTGCCCGCCATCGGTATCACCAACCCGTTGAAAATGGGTGGAGTGTAAAACCCCCGCGGATTTCACAAGCCTTTCACAAGACTCCACTTTGATCCGATATAGCCTGTTCCCCGGTCTCATCCTAGCTCAGCAGAGATCCCGACTGACTACTCATCTCTCCTGAGCTAGGTGAGCCTCCCCTTTTCATTCTTCCATTTCCCTTCCACTTAGTTGTATATAGAGCAGAGATCCCGACTGACTACTCATCTCTCCTGAGCTAGACGTGCAATACAAGCCCCACGTTGGTATCAGAACTCCTGAGACCCTTGTCTCCCCTGTGCCAACCCTCTAGCCCAGTGAAGAGCTTTGGCTCTTACACTTTTTTTTTCTGATCCCGACAAAGGATTTTTTCTTTCTTTCTTCTTCTTCCTTTCTCTCGACTCATTCCGAACTTGATCGCAACGGACCCGTTCGACTGACGACGGGATCTTGACTACTCCGTTGCGTGGACTACACGAACTAAACGAACTACCGAACTGCCCGCATTTTTTTTCCCGAACTCACGAACTCCTGGACTCATCGAGTTCTCCTAACTCTTCCTCTTGACCCCAGCCAAAATTGCCGATCTACAACTTTTTCTCCTCACTCAACGGTGGACAGCTCATGTCCACTCGACGAACGATTTCGTCCAATCAACTCCTTCCCTTGACCGATCCCGAGGATATCCTACAGCGGGCACAAGCCGAACAAAGGAGGCTTCAGCAAGCGGCGTCGACCGCGGCCCAACTCAACAGTCCCCTAGAAGCCACGGAAACCGAATCGATCGCGCCCCACGCGTTTGCTCCACTGATAGTAGGCTCCGCACCAGCGTCGCTCCCTTCTGGTGTACAACTCGCCCTCACGGTAGACCCTCAAGAACCACTCCCCACACCCGGCCCGGACCCGCAGGACCCGGCGGAAGACTCCTCCCCAATGATTCCCCCCTCCATGACCGACTCTAGCCTCCAAGCCCCGCCGAACACGACTACGACGGGCGCCTCGGGAGATCCTGGAGTGGGACAGGAAACCAAGCCGAAGGACTCAGGCCAACCGACAGACCCCAAAACAGAGTTCCAAACCGACCCCCCCCCGCCGCCACCCCCACCATCCAGCAGCCTCTCCACAAGGGATTGCATGAAGATGCTGATGTCCTCCCAACACGCCAGCATTACTCAGGCTCACGCGGATAGGGTGGAATATGCGGCCCGTCTGGCGAGAGCTGAGGAGGCCGCCGCCAATCGTACAGCCCGACTGGAGGAGGCATTTGCAAGCCTCCTGGATAGCTCCCTGGCTTCAGGTCGGTTCACAGCTACACCAAGGGACCGAGTGGATCACCGTCGATTCAACACAACCGATGCGCCGAAGTACGTAGGTCCCTACATGGAGGTAGAGCCTTTTCTGCTTTGGATCAACGCCGTGGAGATCTTCTTCACGTCAAAAGACGTCACCAACGACCACGACAAACTCCTCATCATCGGCCGTCTAATTTCGGAAACGAACCTCTTGTCCTTCTTTCAAGCCGAGGCGCAGAAGATGACTGGAAGATCTTGGGCTGAAGTAAAGGCAGATCTGTTCGACGCGGCACTACCGTCACAATGGTTTTCCGACCTTCAGAGAGAGGTCCGCTACCTCAAGATGATGGACTCCGAGTCCTTTAATCAGTACACAACCCGCGCGCGGACGCTCCAGCGGATGATTAACTTCAACGGCACCTCACTCACCGACTTCCAGCTCGCGGAGGGGATGACATTTGGTCTTCCCCAAGAGCTTGAGAACAAAGTCAAGAAGCTGGACATACTCAAGCCAGAGGAGTTCAAATTCAAAGAATTCGTCAGGAGGGTAGGGAACTGTTACGACGCAATGCCTAAGAAGACCCCACGCTCCCGTTTCGGAGGATCAAACTTGACAGCTCAACAAGGATCAACCCTGAGCTCCTTGCCCCGAGAGGAATACATCTGGCGGATCCACTTGTACCTGGACTTGGTGGGTAAGTGCCATCATTGCAAACAATATTGCGGCAACGCGGCCGGCACTTGCCCTGGTCCGGCCTACCGCGGCCCCGTCGACGTTCCTCCCTCCTTCATCGTGCCTCCGAAGCCAGCAGACTACGTGGCCCCCAGGGCGTGGAACAAACCGCAGGCAACCGGAGCCAAGGTCGGGTTCTCGCAACCTGGGCGCCCAACTGGTAAACCGGCAGGAGTAGCGGCAGTCGCCGACCAGGGGGACGACTTGCTGGACCCAACGGCCGTGATCGACGACGACACCGACTTTGATGAGTATCACGCGGCGGCAATAACAACGGTTGACGACATAGAGTCCTCCCTCCGTGACAACACAGGCGTCGGACCGCCCGGCTCGTCCTTCGCCTCCGTTGCTGCTACAGCGACGGATTCAATCATTGAAGCGGAACGCCAAGCCTTCATGGAAGGCGAGGCGCTCATGCTGGACTACCCAGGATTTAACCCGGCCTTGCTCGACGAGCTGGCAGCGGAGTTCACCAAAGATGATTCGGCTGATGATGGGTCGGAGGATTGAACCACCAGGATTGCACCGGCGACCCCTAGCGCCGACAACCGGCCTGACTCCACACGATAGAACGCTCACCATCCGACTCCATTCAAAAATTCCAACATTTTTTGTCTGCGCAATAGACCCGACCATCAAATTGTCCGCTACCCACCCGACCAAAAAGCCCGTTTCCACTAAAAACACTCGCGACCGACCAAAGCCCCCCGCGACGCGCCCCACTGCACCGCCTTCCACTGCTCCAACCACTGCAAGCTCGCGACCATCCTCCTCTGCGACCCAACAAAAATACCGTCGTGCCGCTCAACCGCCCTTGTCCCAATCAACCACTCAAGTTTCCTTCCCTTTCAATATAGGGGGGGAGACTGTAAAACCCCCGCGCCGGAGGCGCCGCGGATTTCACAAGCCTTTCACAAGACTCCACTTTGATCCGATATAGCCTGTTCCCCGGTCTCATCCTAGCTCAGCAGAGATCCCGACTGACTACTCATCTCTCCTGAGCTAGGTGAGCCTCCCCTTTTCATTCTTCCATTTCCCTTCCACTTAGTTGTATATAGAGCAGAGATCCCGACTGACTACTCATCTCTCCTGAGCTAGACGTGCAATACAAGCCCCACGTTGGTATCAGAACTCCTGAGACCCTCGTCTCCCCTGTGCCAACCCTCTAGCCCAGTGAAGAGCTTCGGCTCTTACATGGAGACAACGGGATACCCAGCCGTCTCCACCTTCCCGGGGTCTCCTCGTGATAAACTCACGGTGGAGCCGACAAACTCACAAAATGTGTTTGACATGATTCCCACGTTGTTCCCACCAACGAGGATTCCACGGCTGCCCTTGGTCTCCCGGTGGAGCTGACGGGAACCTCTATTTTTGTTCAACGGGATATCCTCGTTGTTCCCACAGACAAGGATTCCACGGCCATCCCTGGGCTCCTGGTGGAGCCAACAAGAACACAAATTGATGGGATCCCCACATCATTTCCCTGGGAAAACAGATGAGCAGGCTTGCAAGTCAAACCGGCTGTTAATTGCAGTTTGTCAGTCTAATCACTGCTCACCCAGTTAGGTTCCCCAACCTCCAAAATTCAACAAGTCCCACGCAATCGGCCCCTTGCAAGGGCAAAGGGAGTTCGCGGCCTTCAAAAAATCCTGAACCAATTTTTTCATCCAGAGTCCTCTCTATTTGAATACCTCCTACACCAACATCCGGCAAAGAGAATCTCCTTGACCAGTTCCTCTGACGAGTCCTCCCCCTTGCCATCCTCCTCCTCTGACACTGGCGCCACCTGTTGAAACTTGAGCTGATTGTCACCGCGCAGAAAAGAGAAGAACATAGATTGAGCTCAATGGCTCAAGAATGATGGGCAGTGAGGATGGTTTTCTCACCGGATGCGGCTCAGTTGTGTGCGCGGAAAAAAGAGGGAAGAGAACCAATGTTTGATTTGCATGACAATGCTATGATATAAATAGACTATGTACATGCAACAGACTTGTGGATTTGAGATAAATGAATAAGAGACCAAAATGAATATGAATACTATCACCAGTCTACAAATGAAGTCAGACTGACTAACACAATCTCTACTACTCAAGGTTCAAAGACTACAGGGTGTGAGAAGGTTGTACTATTTAACTTACTATTGATGCTAATGATTGATTCTATACAAAGAGGAATTCATTCTGAACAACATGATTTTTGGGATAAGTAAGAGAGAACATCAGAAATTCAACACCACCCCGCCTAGAAATTCCCAGAAACCATCATCACAATCTGCCG
Organism: Puccinia triticina; assembly: GCF_026914185.1. Lineage (NCBI taxonomy): Eukaryota > Fungi > Basidiomycota > Pucciniomycetes > Pucciniales > Pucciniaceae > Puccinia > Puccinia triticina. Next base: position 882,379 of record NC_070574.1, on the reverse strand, counting down.
TTTGTCATAAGCCTATAGTTTGCTGAAATACTCTGGGATATATTCACAGTTCTGTAATGCTTGTGCAAGGGAAATCAAGCGCTCAAAGAAGTACTGTGCGCTGGCCAAGCTGGAGCCTGGGTTGTGCGTATTGGATCTGCGCAAGGTTTGATCATCAACAATGCCAGAGTCCGTCGACAGCCCTGCTAGCGGCCCGCAGAAGGTCCACATCAACCCTCGCCTGTTCAATGAGAGTGCAGGGATTGTGAGCGGCAGCGCTTTACCGGCTGCTCACAGTACGGCCACCCGTCCACCAAGAAGTCAATCATTCCCTGTAGACAACAAAGGCGATTACTGCAAGGGCAAATGCGCCGGGGCTTTCATTTGCCCTTGATTCGTGTCTCTCTCCTCAAGTATTACGAAAGGACGCCCTTCCAACCGCCCATCACTTTCCCCTTAGCTTCCCCTCTCTCGTCCACCCATCACTCCCATCGTCAGCCACGTTACCATCGCCACCAAGTCCAGTGAAGGCCGGGGACACTGCGAGTTTGGTCTTTGAACACATAGACTTCTTCCTGACAGCAAGGGCTTCTCAACCACCCAAGACACTGTTGCCTTTATCTCCCGTCTATACTTGACCTTCAACCGGCAGCCTGGCACCGTTGACATCCCTTATTACCAATGAATCTTAAATGTTTTCTTTTTTATGTTCCCTTTTTCCCTTTTTCAAATGTTTTCTTTTTTTCTTTTCTCCCTTTTTTCAATGTTTATTTTTTCATTATGTTATCCTTCCTTGTCTCTCCACCAAAAATGCAATGCAGTGCGTGGTGCCATATTTTGCTATATCTTGATCCGGCGGATTCAATCCGCTCCGTACCGGCGACCCAAGCCATGCCACCCACAACGGCCCACCTGAACCGGTGGAGCCCACCAATGAGCCACGTGGAATCCATGGTTTCAGACAGTGTTTCCATTCATGGGCCCAACACTTCAGTCGGGATCACGGTGATTCCTCGGGGAGCCCACACATCAAGTACATGTGGGCCCAACCTTTCCGTCAATATCACAAGGAGTCCTCGGGGGGGCCACGGGGAGCTGAAAGCACTCATGGAATCCTTGGGGGCATCACAAGGTGCCCTTGTGATGCGGTTGGTGATGCCCACCAGGGTGTGTGGACCAAATGCCGCTGGTCCAACCTCGCGCACCCCTTCACCGTGGGATCCACGTGGATTTGTGGTGGGCCCCATGTGGAGGGACTCCCCGGGTGTAGAGCCCATTTTCTGCAGGAGATATCGTAACTCCAAATTAGATATCTGCAACTAGCAGATAACGTAACTGTAAAGGTTACGTTACCCTCAGAGTTATCCATTTGGAGAATCTATCTGCCCACTGCTGGTGTTCCGGATCAGCTATATATAATTTGAAAGTTAGCTGTTGTGGGCTGATTTGTCAAGATGGCCGACTACTCCAGCCAGTTCCACCCCCAGACCAACCTGTGTACACATACCATACTGGTTATGAGAGCCTTGTGTCAATTTTGGGGTCAAGAAGCCTATTTGAAGTGTCTGGGAGGATAAATTTTAACCCCCCATTTTGCAGCCAACATTTGAGAGGCCCACTGCCCTAGAGATGCAAACTTCCTGTCAGTCTGGAAATGCAGATCTGAGATTGCAGATTTCAGATTTCACAGTGAATTCTTGGTCCCCAAAGCTCCCTGAAGTGATCAAGATTCCCCTTCAAAATCTGGAATTCCAGATTTATTCAAAGTCAATGGGAAGTCCTCCATTTATGGTATGCTTGTAGATGGGCCACAGAATAAAAATCTACTGTTAAGATTTAGACTCAGAAGTTTAAGATTTAGACTCAGAATTTGACAACTAGTGCGAGGCAAAGAGATGAGCTGGGAGGCTCGAGAGAGAGAGGGCAGTGAGGGAAAGCTCACCGGATGCAGCTCAATGATGGTGCGGGCAATGAGAGGAGTGGACCAATGGTTGATTGCTGTGGACTAGGCTAGTTAGATATAGGCTATGTACACATCATCAACTTGTGGGTGAGAGAATAATAGATATGAAAGACGATGAATAGGAAAGGAAAGAGCCTGATGAAATCACAGGTTGACCAGACAGGTGACATACAAGCAATCACACAGAGCACACGTAAAAGAGAACACAGTAGAAGGAAAAGCTAATCAGCTAATCTAGGCAGGGAACTATGTCACAAGGCTAGTACGGCGAGAGATAGCATGACCAATCTGAAGGAATAAGGTGAATGGGCATAAGATGTGAAGGTGATCTAAACAAGGACTGGGAAGAAAAAGAGACAGAAGGAAGTAAAAACTCAACATTTACCTTCCCTAGACTTACCATCATACTCCAAGTAGATCCATGTAAAGGGTGTTCAAATTTGAAATCACAAATTTTTTAAAACGTAAAATCATCAAATCATGGCTCTACGTCTTTGACTGTTTGCAGGGTAGTAAATATTTATTTTCAGCTTGGCCTATGGTGTTTTGATTTTATGCAATTATTCAGTTCTGAACAACCTTTGGGAGTTAGATGGTAGAGATGAATTTGTCAAAATTGATGGTCAAAATAGACAGAAATGGAGTTAAATAATCACAAGAATGTTGAATAAATAAATAATGAAGACCATTACATTGTTGAAGAAGCACCAATAATATAACCTGACATAGAATATTATCAAGTTTGATTTTGATTGTGCTTTTATTTGATGGATGTTGGAATTCCAAAAGGAAATAATGTACAAGAATTGATATGCATGTATTGTTGTTTTTAAACCATGAACCTGATAATTAAAAAGGATTATCAGCTGGCTGTATACACCTTCTTGTAGGAATCTCTTGAGCTTTTAAACTCACCTGTTACAAACTAGAGCTTAGCCAAACACCAAATCACTACAACCATAACCACAGCCACAGCCATAATTGCAACTTTATCACAAGTGGTTAATTTTTTGAAACTTTTACAATGATCAATATCTGCAGGACTGGGAGCATTTGCAAGTGGTTGATATGATTGATAGAGTTTGCGGTTATATTGAAATTTGTCATTCCATCTTGAGGGTACCATGTATGGAGCTGGTGCATGTCCAAATGAAGTGTGTTGAGGAATGCTGGAAAGCCCAGTATTCCCAGTATAAGTGGCAAATGCACAACTAATGAAAAATAATTCTAATCCTAATATGTTTAGCTTGAGCATACTTGTAGCTTTAGATTAAGAACATAGATGTACTTGGGGAGTATTTTTTAGTTGATAAGGTTGGATTTTTTTGTTATCAGATTCCTGAGAGAATTAGAAGTACCAAGGGATTTTTTTAAAGAATTGAGTTGAAAGATAATCTGGGATATTGGATAATCTCTTTCAACATCCCTGAAACATCAATACCATTTTTTGTAGAATAATTTTAATCTAAAATGGTCCATTGCAGAGACTTGCCTCATGATTGAGAATTACTCCTCAGTCTAAAAGAATCAAAAGCAGTCTTTCTGGGACATACATATAATGGCCCTACAATAAATTTTGATTTATGATTACCTATTATCTAATTCTCATCTGGCTCAAACAGTTGACATGCAGATAGAGGCCCTCATCAGAGTGAAATGTACACACTGACACAAATTGGGTGAGAGGTGGAGATTTCAACAGCTAATGGAATTCACAGATTACTAGCAGGATTTTTTGGTCTGTTTTTTTTCATTTCTCTATCATGTACTCAGTTTAAACTTCTCAGAACCACAAAAATAGCCAACCCAAGCAAAATTGTGATAAAAAAAGATGAAAGAAATGTAATTAAATCAAAAAATGTGTGCCCTGGTGGCTGTTAAAATCCTTTGAGAGTGCCCTGGTAGTTGATGAAATGAAGAATTCCCAAATCAAACAGAGAACAGTGGTGGTTTCACCAGTGTGACACATTCAACAAGCAGAATTTTAAGCTTGGTCTGAAGCAATCAGCTTGCAAATTGGTGTTTTTTTTGCTGTCAAGGGTGTTTGGACCATCCTTCCTGAATTTTTTTGTACCAATCTAAGTTCACTAAAACCTGTAACTCATGGAACTTTGGTTCAAGGGTTTCCCCTCATCAAAACCAAAAAAACCATGAGTTTTAACTCAGTAGGGCTGGCGCGAATCCCGCTAACCAGTACCCTAAGCCCCCATTGCCTTTGACACTCCCCTGTGGCTTTAAAGTGCCTAGGTGGGGGAGCGTGGGGGAAAACCGTTGGTGAAAATGGAGGCCCTATTTATATTCTTTTCTACTGGAAGGTCTTCCTTCCAGTTGGTAGGGTTTACAGCCCTTTTGACAGGAAGGGATTCCCTCCAGTCAGATAGGCTGTAGAGCCTCTTCGCCTGAAATGATTTACTTCCGGTCAAAGAAGCTGTAGAGCCCCTTCAACCGGAAGGGAATCCTTCCAGTCGAAGAGGCTTTAGAGCTCCTTTGACCGGAAGGTAATCCTTCCAGTCGAAGAGGCTGTATAGCCCCTTCGACCGAAAGGGAATCCTTCCAGTCGAAGAGGCTGCAGAGCTTCTTCGACTGGTAGGGAGTCCTTCCAGTCGAAAAGGCTGTAGAGCCCCTTCGACCGAAAGGGAATCCTTCCAGTCGAAGAGGCTGCAGAGCTTCTTCGACTGGTAGGGAGTCCTTCCAGTCGAAGAGGCTGTAGAGCCCCTTCAACCGGAAGGGAATCCTTCCAGTCGAAGAGGCTGCAGAGCCCCTTGGACTGGTAGGGAATCCTTCCAGTCTGTCAGGATTCGGGTACATCCCCGAATCAGAGGAAGCGCAAGGCTGATAGACCTAACCCTATTGGGGACCAAGGTGAGTCCGCGCGACCTCCAGGTGCATGCAATATGCATGTCGCCCTCAGGCGGATGAAGCAGGCTAAAGCTCATTCATCCGCTCCCAATCCTTTAGCCACGTCAGCAACCGACGAAGCGCTCAAGCGACCCAAACAGGACAAAACACCTATCAGGTATGTGAGTCCGTTTGGGATAGCCTCAGCTAGGACAGATGGAGCTGATCAGAGCATCTTTACGATCTCGCAGCCCACTCGCATCCGACACCATAGACCAACAAGGTTTCAGCCTCAGCAATAGAATCTCTAACCCCAACAACGGAGGTAAGATTATCGCTGTAGTGCCATAGTCATAAATGACTTTAGACTGACGGTTGTTCTTGTGCACAGCAACAGACAACCGCGGTCCCAGATCCCTCCTAGCTTGTATCGGTGAATCTTGAGGAACAAGACCCACGAGCCTAAGTAAGATAAATCTTACTTATCAGTGCATTCAACGGAGCGCAATCACTGACAAGATAAATCTTGTCAGCTCCCAGAACCCAAAGGTTTCTCCAGCTACACAGTAGCACTTTAGATTTACCAAATCTTATTCTTTCTCAGTACTGAGCGGATCTGCTCTTAGGTACACAATTTTTTTCCATTTCCATCTCTGTCTCAAAGATTGTTGGATTGACCATTCACTTACAAGAAATGAAATAACCTCTTAGTTGTGCAAAATCTAACAGATTTACAGTCTTGATCGCTACAACCAACGATCTCAACCGCAACTAAGAGCAGACCGCGATGGCTGGCACTTGACAAAATCCAGCGGCTTCAGCTTCCACAACTGCTTCCCCTGCTACTACCAATACCACCAGCGAGGAACAAGACCTGTTCAAATTCCCTGTCTTCGATGGCGACAACTTCCCCATTTGGCAGCGAAAGGTCAAGACCTACTTAGCTGTGAAGAGCCTAATAAAGTGCATCAAGCAGCCCTTACCCGCGAACGCAACTCCAGATCAGAAGCAGGAATATGTTCAAGCCGCAGCAATTCTGAGCGGTCATGTAGCTGATGATATCTACAATCACATCATCACCAACGCGAACATTCACGACGCCTTTGCTATCTGAAAAGAGCCCAAGAGTGAGTATGCCTCATCATTGGTACTGGCCATTTACCACGCCTGGCAAAAGTGGGAGGATATTCAATATGATAACGACATCAACCAATATATCACTCAACTAAAAGCTATGCTTGCTGAATTCACAGCTATGGGTTTAGATGTCCCCGCTACTATTCTCAGCTGTACAATAATTGCTTGAATCTTGAGGAAACGGCCTTCCTTAATGGAGACGCTCATCAGTAACGCCGAACTCTTAGCGAATCCAAAACATATCATTGCAAAGCTGAGGGATATTGCCCACCAGAATTCTGTTACCGCCACTATGGATCATAGCCAAATCACCTTTGGAAGTCAATCCACCGCCTTGGCTACTCAAGCGTCGCAATTTGCAAACAGAGGCAATAATCCAAGGAAACACCGACCTAATCCAAATGCTTGTTGTGATCACAAGCACAATCCACTGTCGGGGCATCTTGAGGAAGAGTGCTGGACCTTACATCCAGGTCTGTACAAGAAGTCACGCCAAAATCCACCAACCGGCTTAGTCACGACCGCTGCAGCAGTGTCAGCTATGTTTATGAAACTTAGGGTAAAAACCCGTCAGAAATAAGGGTTTTTGCCCTAGTACTATAACTGTACTGAAATAAAACACTGGCAATAATGTGCCAAACTTGTTACGTGGTATTGAGCCACTACAAGGGTTTAAACACTCTTATATAAGAGGAAGGTATTTGTAATTAATAAGGTTTACTTATTAAGAACAGGGATAAATAAGGTTTTGACGTAGAAATAGCTGGTAAGCGCTTAAACTTATTGGCTGCGTGTCAGAGGCGGTAGTCTTACAGCAACTATTTATAAAGATTTAACTGTAATAAATGCTTATAAGGGATATTGGCAATTTTTAAAGTTAAGACTAGAGGCCAAGGCGGCTACGCCGCTGCAGGGGAAACAGCTTCACATGAAAACCTACCCCAAACAGTTTCCTCAACAAAAGGCTGGTACCCTGAGAAAATTACATGCCTTCAGTTCAAGGATTCAACCCAAACAATTTCAGCCTCCAAAATCACACTTTCAATTTTCATGTCAAGAGTGTTGCCTCAGCCAACAATACTGGATTTCTGAACTTTCATTAATTGCAAAGTATGATTCTTTTAAGATAATTTAAACCACACTTCTCATCTCAATTGAATTCATGTTTTGGATTACAGAAATCCACACAAAACTTCAGAGACAGATCAACACAAAATTTCAGAGACCATATCAAAGTATCTTTATCACTTGGAAAATAGTAAGTCTTGCAAAACCATACAGCCTGAGAGTATTTCTGCGTTATTATTTGAGACGATTGCTTGGGGCTTGGCGGCGCGGCGGGCCTGGCCAACCTGCACATGGTCTTGCGGCGACGGACGCCGGACGGCTCCCGGGCGAGCTCGGCAGGGGGCAAGCAGTAGCGCTTTGTTTGCTAACTGGGCTGCCATCTGGTGCTGCTGGGCCAGCCAAGCGGGCCCGCGCCGTCGGCGTCGGAAGAAGCGGGGAAGAGCACGCTGGGCTCAGAAGCGGACGCGTGGAGGCTGGTCTGCCAGGCCGGCTGGCCATAGCCGTCCGTCTCGGTGTACTGCTGCTGGCTGGCCGCTCGGCTGGCACCCGCGGCGGAGGGCGCGAAGTTGGTCGCATGCTGGTAGGCTTGCTGCTTGGCCGGCGGCGTCGAGAAGCTCCGGAACTCGCCCAGGGCGGGCTGCTGCTCGGCCAGCAGCGGGTACGCAGGGGTCGGTTCCACCAGACTGGCGAAGCTGTGGTAGGGGTTGAAGGACGAGTGGCTGGGCGGATAGACCAGCAGCTGGCAGTCCAGCGTTGCGCTCCCGCCATACGCCGAGCCATACACCGTCCCCCCGCCATACGCGCCTGCTGATTTCTGCCGGGAGACTGCCCCTCCTCCCGCAGACCAGTCGATCTGCTCATACCCCCCTGCCGGAAACTGGGCAGGCTTGTGCCGGAAGAACTCGCGCGAGGTGTGTCCGGCGAAGGGGGTGGACGAGCCCGGGCGGAGGTAGGGCTTGGCCCTCGCGCCGGGCACCAAGCAAGGCGTGGCGTGGGGCGGTCTTGGGTGGTGTTTCGCCAGGGCAATGGGCGGGCGTGGTATCAGTAGCGTCCCCGTGGCAGTTACGGGTTGGCGAGGCGTGGTGTGGCGAGAGGTGTGGTGCGGTGGTGCTGGTGGGTATATAAGGGGAGGGAAGTGGGACCATTGATCTGCAGGGGATTCGGTTTTGTCCGCCCCCTCCCTGGGAGCCCCCTAGCTACTTGGTTAGGCCCTCCCTGGACAGCTTACCAACCGGCCCACTTTTGCTCGTTGCTCCGGCACAGCTGGAGGGTCATCCATAGGGCCTTCGGATCTTTGGGGATATTCAACGTGCCAAGTGAGATTAAGGGGCAAGTTTTGCCCCTTCTTGTGAGAAAAAAACACCCCAAAACTTAGATCTACAGATCTAGAATTCTGTGGATTTAAGAAAGTGGGATCTAGTGGGTTTCGTGCCAAAAGGGCAGAAATAAAGGAAGTGGTGGCTTTTAACAAGCCAGGGGAGAATTTTCACGAGTTAACTTACAGGTTAATGGGTGGTGAAATGTCTGAGGGGACAATTCCAGTGGACCAGTTACCTCCTTAAATACTGGAGAGGTCACTGAGGGCGCTGAAATGTTCCCATTGGTTTTGGCTATGGGTAAATGCCAAGGGTAGACGTGTAATCTGCCTTGTTTATGGGTATTTTATTTGTACAATAGTACACAACTTCCCTTACTCCCACACGTGACATTTGTATAACCAATTGTCATGTGAAATAGCTTAATATGAAGTGTAATATCAATTTGTACTAAGTGTTACTCTCACCCGTGGTTCCTGTTTCACGGGGAAATGGTATTTTACTAATTAATACAATTTTATGTATTTTAATTTATGTAAAGATTTTTTATGTAGTTTTCCTGCTCTTTGGAGCGCTTTATGGCTATATGTACATATCCAAGTTTATTAAATCCACAGTTTTGTGGAAACCTGGATCGTGGTTTTGGCCTGTGAGCCCTTGAAAAACCCCAAAATTCCACCAGAGAACCCTTGAAAAAATAATCCCCCAACACGTGAGTGCCTTGGATTGACCCCCCAGCTTGTGACAGAGCAACAAGTAAAAAGGGGCCGGCTAAAATTAAATACAAGTAAGCGCCCTATCCGCACCAAAGCGAAGTAGGGGGGGCTTCAGGGAGAGGAAGGGACGAAACCCACTCCTCTGGGGACAAAAGTCTGTTCCTGGCCTCCTTTTAAGCAAATATTCTGGTTTGCCCAACCCGTTACATATTTATGTATCAAACTCAGCCTATGTTGGTCTGGTTGCAGTTGTCCTTGCCATGGCAGCCCTTGGCGCCTCCCAAAACATAACCACTCCGAGTCCTGTTGTCATCCACAAGCTTACAGCTCTTACCAACACCCCACATTAAGCTCGTCATCCCATTGCTGGACCGACCCCACAACAACACTACAGGAAAACAGCTCCCAGGTGGAAGAGTTCGGATCCGCTTGATCATCCTCATCGTCGTTGAAATCGGTAGCCCGTTCAAATGCAATCATCGATTGATACTTGCTGGTAACCTGTCCCTCCTGGCCTGCGCTGTTCGGGCTTGACTGGAGGTTCAACATCGTCCTGTTTTCTGTTTTCTTCCTTTCTTGTTTGATGTTCAGCAGCTGGCTTCCCGCAAAATTCCCAGCTAATGCGATTCGGCCCCACCCCCGCCAAGCCTTTTCAAGTGTGGGTACCCAAGCCCCGAAGTGCGTGGAAGCCCGCGCCCGGGTCCTCCCGCTGGAAGCTGCCAACCAAGCCGCGATCTCATTCTGGTGATGGGTAATCGACCGCACCTGATCATCACCCCACGGCGATCACAAAAATCTGTGTGGCGGCATAACCTGCCCATCTCAGTCTGTTCAAAGGTCCATCAATGCGCTTGGGTGGTCAACTGGATTGTCAGGATAACGAAGCGACCGTTCTCTTCCTGGCCACTAAGATGGCAAAAGTACCCTGGAAGCTTGATTATGTTGTTTGTGAGTACTTTTCTGTCAATGAGGGAGGCAACAAACAAGCTGACTAGACCAGTGATTCTTCAAGCACATGGTATGTGGTCTGCAGCTAATGACTGGCCCAGGACAAGACTCTCCGTGCAACACTCACAACTCCAACAATTACCAGTCATGATCCACGAGGATAGAAGCCTTGATAACCACCCCAAATACAGATGATGATCTAATACACAAGTGACTTGGCTTTAGAGTTATGTAGCGCAAAAATAAGTGCCATCCAGTCCATCACTCTGATTCAACTATATTTTTGTATATATCTGATTTGGATGTGGTCACTAGACAGCTACCCAGGTACGGCTGGCCGGGAACCCACAGGGCCGACTTACTTGTTTGCCAGGCCCAGATACAGTCAAATATATTGGATGTCTGAGTGCAGCTTGCCAAGCACGAATCAAGTCCCTCGCAGGTCGCCATTCTCACCGAGAAGCTTGGCTCATCCGTCCAACCTGATCACCCACCCACGAGCCGAGCGCCCGACACCGTCCCCCTAGAACGGACAGCCTTTCCCCAACCCTCCTCCCCCTTCTTCCTCGGACCCTCTGCGGTTGAGTAATCAGCAAATCAGGACGTTGTGTGACAGTATCAGCGAGACACTCGCGACCGAACGTACACAGATTGACCAAGCGCGCCAAGCGTGGATGACCTTCAAGAGAGATTATGCCTTGATGGTGGCGTGCAAGCTCCTTGATGAGCAGTACAAACAGGTGAGCAATTCTGGACCTAACCACCCCAAATACAGATGATGATCTAATACACAAGTGACTTGGCTTTAGAGGTATGTAGTGCAAAAATAAGTGCCACCCGGTCAGTCCATCACTCTGATTCGGCTATATTTATGTATATATCTGATTTGGATGTGGTCACTAGATAGCTACCCAGGCACGGCTGGCCGGATGTATACACAGCAACAGGAGCGGCAGTCTCATTGGTGTCTATTGCAGGCTTCTGCATTGTGCCATGGCATCACTCTCCGGCCGTTCCCATCAAGCCCTTCTTGGCCCGTGAGGAGAAAGCATTCACGTTCACCCCGGCTAAGCAGAAGAGAGCTGAGCCAGCTGGCCTCGACAACTGGAAGAGCGCAGGCGATCTGGTGGAGCAGACGCCGCGCACGAAGCACCAGTTGAGGCCCGTCCAAGTTGCCAAAGAGCGTCTAGCCTGTGTCGACAATCAGCGTGCGCTCGCTTCCTGCACGGAAGACGCACCATAAGACAGGCCAGCACTCGCCACACAGGGACAGCCAGTTCTCGCACACGGTCACACTGCAAACAAATTCCTCTGAGGCCGCGAGAGGACTCGCTGTCGGGAAGGAAAGACCCTCGACAGCGAAAATATAAGCTCTGGGCTCGTGGAAGAAAAAGAAAAACCCGGTCAGGGCCCCAGCAGAGTACTGCAAACTGTCAACGAGGGAGAACACAAGCGGTCGGTTCTCCCGACCAAGCAGGAGATTGGTGGCGTGCGCCTGCCGCCAGACGTCTCGTAAGAGTTCCCGGGACATCAGTGCATGTGCAAGGTGCATTCAAAGAGGCAGAAGGCGCTGCTGCTGCTGCTCCGGAAGCCCGAAGAGCATTCTCCTTCCCGCGCCCGCCCCTCGACGGGCACCCCTCGCCCAATTTGTTCTTGTTTCTTTTTGATCTCCTCCTGTGTTGTGTGTAGGCAGTTTGGCCTCTCTGATACCCAGCGGCTTGGGGAGCTCAATCCAAGAAAAACTTCTGAAGCTAAGGTGGGGTCAAACAACTATCCAACCCCGCAGAATTTTCAAGCGCTCAAGCAGGAAATACTCCAGGCACTACAAAGACATCCTATGTTTTGAACTGGCCATTGATGATCTTCCTCTTCAAAAATATGATGATTTATAATTTATACATAATATTGTGTCCATACTGGGAAGTTATGAAACATGCCAGACTTGAGAGACTCAGTCATTCAGAATTTCTTACAGTTGTAAACTTATAATGTTGAAAAATTGAAGTTGAGGGAGATCTTACAATAGTGATAAAAACCCTGTAGATTCCCAGTTCCAGTGAAATCATTCACTTTATTCTTGAGTGTTAATTAGGTGGAAATGTTGATAAAAGCATGACCAATCATAGTGTCTTGCTCCCCAACAAAAGTTTTATGTTTTTTTTTTTTTTTTGATATTATGACCACTACTTGCTTTTGCTACTATCAGTGGAGAAAAAACTTGAAGCCTTTCAAGGGAGAACTTAAATGAACAACCCAACAAGCTTTGTCTTGTTTGAAAAGGTCACAGAGGATGAGTCATCTCAGAGGTCCAATGATAGATGTTATTAGGGTATTTCACAATAAAGATACCTGGGAAATAGTCCAAGCGCTTGCCAGTATTGCTAAATGCTGCTTACTTCAGGCAAAATTTTAAGCAAGTATGTCACCCCCAAGTAACCAAATTTGATGCCGCAAGAAGCAACAATTCTTATTGTGAATCCCCCTGTTATTATGGACCTGAATAGTTAAATAATAAATGAATAGGGAATAAGTTGATGGGGGGACCTTTTGAAAAAATTCATGATTGTGAAATATAAATCAAGGCTCAGTTTCGCAATGCCAGATAGATTCTTTTTTTGGTGGGCATTTAGGGCCTGTACCATGGGCTCCAATTTTCAAAAATTCTCATTTTTGTTGCCCTTTACACAAAAAGTGAAAACTAGAGGAGGGTTCAATTTTTGAAATCATCCACGTTTGGGCTCAAGACCACATTTTGGGCCAGGCTCAGTTTTATTTCTAACAAATTTTGGAATAAATAAATTTGAAAATTTCAATCTTCATGCCCTATAGTACAGGCCCTTATTTCATCTGGAAGGCTTGATGTCAATGGGTTATTTACAATCTATATTCCTATAATGCCCGGGGTGGTGTGTTCTTGGAGGTGCTATGCTGTCCAGGTTGGGACTGGAACCTATTGTACCTGGATGGGAATGTAACAGGACTCTTTATTTGCAGCGGCGAAGCCGCCTTGGTCTCTAGTATGAAAAAATGTATGAAGGAGTAGGAATGAGGGGTTACTTTGAGTGGGTGACCCCCCTTAATTTAACACAAGGATTCTGAATATTCAATAATATTTCAGGATTTGTAAATGGTTTACTAGTTTTTGCAGACTTTAGGATACTTGTTGTATCTCTAAGGCTGACACTTGCCCCCTCTAAAAAGATTGTACTCAATCTTTGTTTTTAGTGTTCCTGAATCTTATGAGGTATTTGTCTGCATCTTTGATTTCTTTCTCTGGTAGCCATTCATCTTCATGAATTGGGTTCCTGTATCTTACAAGATATAGTTTATCTTTCTCTCCTCTGATCTTCTTGTCTTTCAAGATCTTATGAATTTTCTTCTCCTCTGATTCTTCAAGTGGAGGTACTTCTGCTTCAGGTATTTCCTTGCGTAAAGGGAATAATTCAGCGTCTGATTCATTATAATGCTTAAGTAAGCTTACTGGGAATGTAGGGTGTTTTTTTTCTAGTTCTCCATATAGTTCCACTTCTACTGCATTTGGTCCGTGTAAGGCTTTGACTACAAATGGTCCTACAAAGGCATTTCTAAGTTTCTTAGGTCCTTTAATATTAGTAAAGTTTGTGGTTGATATTAATACTAAGTCTCCTATTTTAAAACTGGGTACTTTATGCTTTTTGTCCCATTTTTCTTTGCTGTATTCAAATGCATTGTCCATGCTTTGTTGGGCGTGGTTCCTGGCTTTGTCCAGCATGTTCTTAAAGCTTGCTGCTGTGGGGTGTACTTCTACTAAGTCCTTTTTCAGGCTGTCTTGTGGTAGTCTGGGGTTCCATCCTTTCTCTAGAATAGCTGGTGTTTTCCCTGTTGATGCATGGGTTGATGTTCTGTAGGCTAGTTCTAGGGCTGGTAATAGTGTGACCCAGTCATGAGTAAATCCATCAGAGTCTTTAAACTCCAATCCATAGGCACAGAATCTTCTTAGCATGTCTTCCAAAGTTTGAATCATTCTCTCTGCTAGCAAGAATATTGGTGTTTTACTAAATCTGTCTACAATAACTAGACATGCATTATAGTTTTTCTTTCCTCCAGGTGGTAATCCTGTAACCCAGTCCATGTTAACTGTCTCCCATGGTCTAGTAGGTTCTTCTATTTTTATCATGTGTCCAAACCTTTTGCCTGTTGCTTTGTTTGCTCTCTGGCATCTTTCACATGTAGTGCAGTATGTTTCTACATCTTGTTGCCATGTTGGCCACCATGCTAGATTCCTTACTCTGTCTTCTGTTCTGTCTGAAGATAGGTGGCCAGATGATGTACTGTCATGGCATTCATGTAATAGTGTATTGATCAATACTCTGTCCGTTACAGTTACTACACATGTATGTTTGGATCTGTGATAGATGATTCCGTCAAATAGGTGAAATCTTCCTTCTTGGTATGATTTCTTCCATGCTGTATCAAGTGCTGCAATCAGATCATCGTCCTTTGAATCTGTTTTGGATAATATTTGTACTAGTAATGTACAGTTCTTGTCCTGTTTATAACTATTTCTGATTTCTTCAAAGAATTCATCTTCTAGTTCAGTGATGCTAATTCCCATAATTGGTAGTTCATCTGGGTCTTCAGGCGCCCAGGCTGGATTATCTGGTGTGTTTGGCAGGGACCATCTAGAAAGTCCATCTGCATTTTTATGCAATCTCCCTTCTTTATGAATAATTGTCATATTACCTCTGTACACTTGAATGGATATCTGCCATCTAAGCATATGTCTGTTAGAGGTTTTCATATTGATGAGTGATTTTAGTGCAATACAGTCTGTAATGACATCAAACACACTTCCATCTAGATAGTAGTGAAGTTTCTCTAGTGCCCAGACTAAACATAAGCATTCTAGTTGGCTTGCTCCATAGCGTGCTTCAGTTTTCTTGAGTTGTCTGGATATGAAACAAATGGGACCCTCTACTGGTTTATCATTGATAATTTGTAGTTGATGGAGGGCTGCTCCTAGTCCTTCCATTGAGGCATCCACATATAACACAAATGGTTTCTTGAAATCTGGCATTAATAATAGAGGTGCTCTGTTCAGATGTTCTCTTGTTTTATTAAATGCCATGTGTCTTTCTGTGGTCATTTCAAAGGCTGTGTCATTTGATGCTATTTCATACAAGCTTCTGGCCATAGCTGCATAGCCTTCCAGGTGTTGTCTGTAGTAGCTGGCAAACCCAAGAAAGCTTTGCATTTCTTTTTTGTTTGTAGGTGCTGGTTTCTGTAACACTGCTGCTACTTTATTCTGGTCTATGCATAATGCTAGTCCCGAAACTACATGTCCTAGTGCTTTAATTTCTGCAAATCCAAATGCACATTTCTTTAATGAAATTTTCATGTTGACATTAATTATTTTTGTTAGAACTAGTTCTATTCTACTCATATGGTCTCCCCATGTTTCAGAGCATATAATTATGTCATCTATGTATATAATTAGCCATCCTAGTCCAAGTTCTTCACAGAAGATGGTATTCATCATTCTTTGGAAATGTGATGGGGCATTTTTAATTCCAAAAGGCATCCTGAGGTATTCATAAACACCTTTGTGTGTTATAATTCTCAGGTATTTTCTTGCACGTTCTGTTACTACATTCTGATGAAATCCTTTTGAAGCATCCATACTGGTAATGTATTTAGCTTTAGCTAGGTTAGTCAGAGTCTCCTGTATCCTTGGTATAGGATATCTGTCTGGGACTGTGTAGGTGTTCAGTGCACGGAAATCTCCTACCATGCGTGATTTACCATTATGGTAGGTTATAATTACTGGTGTGGTTATTTCCACTTCTTCATTATGCCCTACTTTCCTGAGGACATTGAGCCTTACTAGTTCATCCAGGTGTTTGGCAAGCTCTTCCCTTGCTCTGGGACTTGCTGGATAAGCTGGTCTCCTTAGTAAAGGTGGGTAGGGGCGCTCAATGTTTAATGTTATGTCCACTTCGTGGCCTATAACTGCTCCTAGTGGTTCTTTATCTGATGCAAATGCAGTCTTGTTCCTATACAGCATATTGCGTAACTGTAATAGTTGATCTACACTCAGTTTATCATTAAAATTAGCTTCTGCTAGTTGTTCTCTTCCAAATCTCTCTTTTTCCTCATTATATATTTCTACTTGTTCTACAGGTAGAGGTTCTTTGGATTTAAATAGGAATTTCTTCTTTTTATTGTCATTCCCAATAGTGAAGTATCTTTCCCTACTATTGGTTATGTCAAAGCCATAGATATTTAAGTAGTCATTTCCTAGGATGAAGTGTTTACTTACTGCATCCTCTATTACAATGAATTCCACTGTCATTCTGACTGATCCTGTTGGGTGAGGAATTATTATGGGGCATTCAAATACTCCTATTGGTTTCATGGTACTACTGGTGCTGTTTATTCTTACTTTTCCTAGTGGTAGGAGAATATCCTTATAGTCTGGGCATAATTTTCTTAATTATGTCTCTGGTACTACTAAGCAATATGCACCACTGTCAAGTAACATCTCTGCTTCTCTACCATTAAACAGTATATGTGTAATGTTGGTTTTACCAGCTGTGTAGCCTTTCCCTCTTGTAGGTTTAGTTTTCATCAGTCTGGCTTCCTGGATATTTCCTATAGGTTGTCCAGGATGCCATGCTTGTGGTAAATTGTGTTCTGTTTCAGCTTCAGCCATTTCTATATCTATGTTGATCATGTTACAAGACCCTGATGAGACTGATGACCCATCATCATGTGTCTCTTCTGTGTCTGATTGGGTCTTATCTTCTGCTGTTTCTTCTGCCTCTATTTCAACATTGTTAATGTTTTTCTTTGGTTGAGGGCAGTTTGGTGAAGTGTGTCCCATCTTACCACAGTTGTAGCACTTCTTATCTTTCTGATAACTCTGGTCTTTTGAAGTGGATTGTTTTTTCTCTGCTGTTTTCTCAGTTGTATCTCCTTGATATTTGGGCTTGTACCTTCTGCCAATGCGTGTACGTGTAGTTCTGTCTTCTAGTGTGTTAACTATATCTTCAGTACTTGCATTGTAAGGTAGTCTACTCTTAATGGCGTGTTCTAGATCTCCTCCACATTTTTTGAGGATTCTCAGGTGGAATTCATTGTCTGTTAGGTTGGGCCATATGGCTTTCAATCTGTCTTTCTGAGAAATCACCCATTTAAGTGGATTGTCCTTTTCAATGTCAAAAGTGCTCTCATCAAATTTGTTCTCAATCTTAAAGCGCCATGCTGGGCTTCCCCATTTGCTGTTAATCTGCTCTTTCCACCATTCCCAAGATTGTTTACCATTAGTTGAGCATGAATCTGTGTACCAGCGCTTGGCACAGCCTTTAAAGAGACTGTTAAGTCTTCCTGTGATTGATGAATCACTCAGCTCAAAGTCTTCTTGGTACAAATCAATTGTTTTAATGAAATCCAGGTGATCATATTCTCCTTCACCTCTGAAAGATGGCCAATCTTTAATCCTGGGCACATCTTTATCTTTATTGGTTTGGATGCTTGGGTTATATGATGGTTCTTTGAAAAATGGTGTTGGTGGAACTGTATATTCTCTCCTTATAGGAGTTTCTTGTTCTGTCATTCTTCTAAAAGGATTACTGGATTGATGTGGTGGTACATCTTTCATCCCTGATTTGTATGGGGTCTGACTTGGAGGTTGCACTGGTGTATTGTTATCAATTTTCTGTGCTATATTCTCCATGCTACTTATGAGCTTGGTCTGTAGTTCATCAAATCTGCTGTTGATTTTGATAATTTCTTCTGCCATACTGTCACTGTTGTGTATGATGAGTTGTTCTAGTTTATCAACTTTGTCCATGATTTCAAGTATGTTTTCATCCTGGGTTTCACGGTTTTCTGACTCATGCTCACTGTCTATTTTGAGCTGGTCCAATTTGCTGGTTATATCCAACCTGTTAATGTCAGTATGTATTGCGTTCAATTTATTGATTACTGTGGTTTCTTTAGCATTTGTTTGAATTTGCTCTGTCACTGTTTTTAATTTATTGTTATAGTCTACTAGGCCTAGCTTTATGTTACTAATTTGTTGTATTATGCCTGCTGTTTTCTTGACTTCTGGTACAATGTGTCGAATATCTTTAGTGCTTTCCACCGCATTCTCAGATAAACTCTTAATTTTAAAGGCATTATCGTGCACCGTGTTATGTATCATGTTGATTTTGTTATCAATGTGTTTGATATTCTTAATCAGTATTTGGTTAAAAAAGTTTTCAACCCTTGCTAGGGACTCATCTGGTTCTACCAGCTCATCAATGTTGTTAATGTTATGATTATCATTTTGTGTTTCTGTAGTAACAATATTATGATCTCGGTTTACAACTTTGGCTTCATGGCGGGTAACATCGCGACGGGTAGGTTTATGTTTCTCAGATTTAGGAATGTGCAAGTAGGACGGTTTATTAGGCTCTTCAGATTTAGATGAAACTATAGGAATACGCTCATGTTTGTCGGTCTTGGATTTAGAGGACGATGCTATGTGCTGTTTAGAAGTAGACGCTACTGAAAAAGGAATCTGTCCGACTTCTATCGGGTCGACTATTCGTCGATCGCATCTTTTACCTCCATTAAGACCCTCGCCATACGGAAGGTTTCCTTCCATTTGTTGTTGTTGGTCTTCTTGTCGTACGGTTTTGCTTTGCTGGAGCCTGCCGTTTGTGGGTTGTTCCGGTCCAAAGTTCTGTTCTTGGGGATCTTGTAGTTCTTGAACTTGTTCGAGGATTCGGCCTTTCCCTTTGTCGGCGCTTGGTTGTTCTGGAGGACTCAAAGGTTGGTCTGCTCCTTGTATGGGTTCCAATTGTTCGAGTACTGGCTGATCGCCACTTTCCACGGGAGGAAATTGGTGATTATCTTGAAAGAACTGATCGCTTGGTCGAGGTATTTCATGCTGAGCTTTGTCTCGTCGTAGTCCCTGGCGTTCAGATACGCTGCCTTGGTCGCTTGGTACATCTCCACTGCGGCCTGTTGGGCTTTGTCGAGTACTATCAGCAGTCAGAGTCAGTTGATTTTCGTTATTGTTTCTATTCTTAAAAGGAGATTTTGCGTACTTATCTCTGTTACTACCTCGAGCTCGTCCTCCTCTCCCTCCTCCTTTTCCTCGGTTTCTTTTGGTGGGGGAAGGGTTGGCTGCATGATCTTTTCCTGATCTAGTGTCGGCGACCATGTTGGGTAAGTTTTTATGTGGTTTATAATTTCAGGATCCATTGAGTTACTTACTCTTAAGTAGTTTCAACGCTGCTTCCTTCGGATTGAACTGGTCCTCAATTCTTCTCGCCGGGAGAGTGGCCGGGTGAGGCCGTTTCTTGTCTTGATACGGACTGAGGAAAAATCCGGGCGGGAGCGATTCTGTACGCTTCGCTTGCTTCTTCTCAGCTTCCGTTTTGGTCGGCTTGTTCTGGTCCGGTTGTTACGCGGCGGTGTGGTAGACGGAAAAGTGAAAAATCAAAAGTTTTTCTCATATACATATTTACTCACAATAAGCCTTGAGATACCATCAAATGGACCCCAGAAATGGATTCTACGGCCAATTTTACCCCTATTCACCACTGGAAGCGTCACGGGAGCCCCTCTGGATTGGAACCTACACGCCCTTGGATGCTGGACAACCATCACACGTTCAACATACCAAATCACCAACCTGTCACAAGCCTCAAGTCAAGGATCACAGCATTATGCTTATACACATCACAGGATACAAACATACATCTCCCCATCAGACTACAGTCATTACATATTATCAAGTACTCTTCTATTTCCATATTATGATGTCATCACATACTGACTCTGCAGCCTCAGACTTCATTTATGCACCCCCTGCATCCACCTGTCAACTAATTCAGTCTACTGTCACTTTACGCAGCCTTCATGCAGCCCTACTGCATTCTTATGACATCATTTATGTACCCCTGACACATTATGACATCATTTGTATCTACTCTCACCAGCTAAAATCCCTCACCCTGTTGTCCAGATCAGCTGAAACCCTAACCCACAAGCCCTCTGGGGCTCCACTTCTGTCTATATAAGGAGCTCTCTCCTCCCCAGTTGTCAGCTCCTCAGCTCAGTACTCCCCAGTTATTTACATACCACCTTCACACTTACCATCACATCTATACCTCACCACAGCCCTCATATGTGCAAATAACTACTGAACTCACTCTCAACTCTCACATACCTGTCATCGAACAACTTCATCTGGAACTAGACCAGACCTATCACTTGATTAAAACTTGCCAAGCATAGCTTGGTGGGTCTTGTTGACTGATAGCATAGAAGGGCAGAGTTTGCACCTCCATCATCCCCTTCTCCATTCAGCAAAAGGTTCTCAGGAATGCTTTTGAGTCTTACAAGGGAGTCCCCAACGTGATAGGATAATCTTGTTTGATCGACAACCTATAACCGATTTCAATCAAAAAATACCAAAACCTTGTCTGCAGATCTCAACTTTGTGCGGCTAAAGGAATCAAATTCATCACCAAATCTATCAAACTCGACGGCATATTCAGTTATTCTGTTGAAAAACTAGTCAAATATTAGGAACCATCTAAGGAACCAATTACAAACCTCTGAAGAGAAAGTGTAACCACCGGACCTGAAAGGAGTATTTCGAAGGAAGCAGCTAATTATATACTGGAAGACGGTGTGTCGTACCTAAGGATCCGGATAATTAGATACTGTTAGAAGAAAACTCTGGAGCCCACTCGAAGGAAGCGGCCAATTATATACTGAACGACGGTGTGTAGTACCTAAGGATTCAGATAATTGGATACTGTTTGAAGAACACTCCCAGCACGGTAAAGTTATTTATATCAAATATTGAAAGAATACCCCCAATTTGCCCTGGTAAAGAGACCAGAGACCAGATATTATTGTTTCTTTTTCAGAGCATAGTAACAGTTACCATCAGATCATCATAATATGACACTACGAGATCAACAACAATCAACATGAATATAGCGTTTGGCATACCAGATTTTGAGGATACAATTAATTCAAGAACCACTTCAAGGACAAGACCATTTACAAGAACTCCGGCTATGATTGGGAATACAATAACTACAATGCCAACTCAAACAAGGAAAGAAAGCAAAACAAGATCAGATAATCAATTCAGACATCCCACTGAAGAGGACTTACCCGACTTAGATGAAACTCAACCAAAACAAAGCACTTTACAAGAAACAATGACTCAACAACAACAACATTATCAGTCTACCTATCAACAATCAAATTACCCACCAGGATTTATTGAGGACGATGAACTATTCTATGATGGAAATCAATTCTTCACCTTCTTACGGAGATACGAAAGGGCATCAGATTGGTTTGGTTCAACAAAATTTCAAAGAGCTCTTCAGATTGGACGATTCATACAAACAGAGGAACTGAAGTGCCAAATTGAGGATATGGACGGTTACAAAGAATGCAACTGGGATACCCTGCGTACGGCAATGATTGACACCTGGGGAGAATTTGATGCTTCAGTTTTGTACACCAAGAAGGATCTATTCAAGGTATCAGAACAACAGGCCCAACCAGGAATCTTAAACTACCAGACTTACAGAAGATATCTTGGAAAATTCAACGCAATACTTGATTACATGATGGAATCCTACCAGATTTGGAAGAAAGAAGAAGCTAGTGTTTTATTCTTAAGTTCCTTTTCAAGAGAAAGTCAGGAAAACATCAAACAAACCTTATTTAACAACGGCCAGCTTCGAAAAGGGAAAAGTGGGAAATATGAAGTTACCAAATGGAATCACCTGGTTGCCACTGCGGAAACGGAAGTTATACGGATAGAGGAAGGTTGCCTGAAACAAATCCAACATCTGCAGAAAGAGCTTACTGAACTCCAAAAACAAGCAAACGCTCTGGGCTTAAAGTTATCTCCTGATTACAACTATCCACTCAAAGTCTCAGAAAAACCACTCAAACACGTCCCAGAACTGGCAATGGAAATCACACATCCTGTGACAGATATGGTGGAACCAATAACAGATGTTACAAAACCTACGACAGAACTTACAGAAACAGACCCACAGACTTACTCTCAGGAATCAGTTTTTGAAACAACAGCTTCAACAATCCAGCTACCAGATATGGCAACAAACCAGAAACCATCAACCGCATACTTCATGGATACCGTAATGGAGCTTAAACACACTGTCATTGAGATACTAGAATTTGAATCCGACGGTGTGAATACGGCTATCAGCGTGAATCAGGAAGAAGTCTTGGATCAATCTGTTCAGCAAATCAAAACCTTCAATCATCAGCCACATCAACTCAACAACAACTATAAGTCAAAAATTGAAGATTCCCACCTTACAGAAACAACTCAGCAAGATCCACAATTTCCATGCTCCCCTGAAATCAGTTGGATTGAACATATTCACAAAATTCAAAGCAAGATTTTCAACAAGCACCTTTTCAAACCTCACTTGGATCAACATGAAGAATTCTTTAACAAACCTTCACCTCAAGAACCAGGGACCACAGATGCAGACACTGAAGCAAAGGAAGACAACACCATCAGTCTATGCAACCCCGATAATCATCCTACAAATCTAAAACCAACAAACTCACAAATTTCAGTCACTCTGAATCCACTTTGTCCACCTGCTGAAGAAATATTCAAGACTCCGCCGGCCCCAGTTCCACCGGATATCACCTCAAAACCAGCTTTTTCAAGGAATAAATTAAAACCAAAACAAGAATTGGAAAGATCCATCAACAACCTATCTCAACCCAAATCACAAAACAAAGAATTTCTTCTCTTATTTTACCTACTCAAGAAGCTCATTTTTCAACCAACTCTCAAGATTCCGCCAGATTGCTTTGGAAAACTTCAGGAAGCATTCTGTCAAGACTCGGGTGTTGCGCAAGCGCACAGGAAGCGCAAGGACCAAAGCCCTAACCCCGCGAGGGGCAGCGGTGAGTCCGCGTATTCAATAGGCCCATGCATATGCATGAGGCTCCAAGACAGAAGTTTGAAGCTAAAAGCCAAACTCTGTTCCTCTCCTTTAGCCACGTCAAACTCAGACGAAGAGCCCAAGCGACCTAAGCGAAGCGGACCCTCAAGCAGGTAAGTCACGCTCGTGTAGGATTCGTCATAAGCTAGGAAGTGCGGAAGCTGATGCGTACCTAATGTACTAAACTGCAGTAAGCCCGCACCCAACGCCGAATCAGACCTAAACGGTTCTAGCCTCAACAATCGGATATCGGACCCCTCCATAGGAGGTAAGCCCATTGTTGCAGAAGCCTATTCGATAGCAAGGATCAGAAGTTAACTGATTGTCAAACTTCTGTTAGACGACAGCTGCTCCGGTACCTTAGCAGCTCGTATTTGGAGTCCTTGAGAATCAAGCTCCAACAAGTTTAAGTAAGAAACTTCTTAACCAATAAACTCGTGAATAACTGAGTCTAGGCGCTGACATAGACCTCAGTTGCTCTCAACGGAACTCTTGTTCTTGTAGCACGATCCAGTGTCATAGCCTGCACTGCAGCGTTCTTATTTCTCAATCTTTTCCTGTCTGAAGAGTTGGCCTTGTATCCACTCTTAGGTACATGCTTGTTTCCTTTCACTTTATATCTCCTAGCATGTTAGGATAGATTGCATACTTACACAAGAAATAAATCTTAGTCTTGTGAAATCTTACAGATTTACAGTCTCGAAAGCCAAATCAATCGACCTCCGTATTTTTCGCAACGCTAAGAGTGGATCAAAAATGGCCGGTTCTCGTAGTAACCCAGCCCCAGCAGCTCCTGCTCCCGCTTCTGCACCCGTCAGCGACGATAGAGACACCTTCAAATGTCCCAACTTCACCGGAAAGAACTTTCCTATCTGGCAACGTAAGGTGAAGACTTATCTAGCGGTTAAAAGTCTCACGAAGTGTATCGAGCAACCGCTGCCTCCCAATGCCTCTGAGGAAGTCAAATTACAATACGTTCAATCCGCTGCGATCTTGGGCCAGCACATTGAAGACCACATATACAATCACGTGATCACCGATGACAACGAGAATGATGCCTTCGCCATCTGGAAAGAGCTCAAAGGCGAATATGCTTCCTCATCAGTACTAGCTATCTACCATGTCTGGCGGAAATGGGAAGACATACAGTACAAGGACGACATCAACTCATATGTCACCAAGCTTGAAGAGACTCTTGCAGAGTTTGCCGCAATGGGGCTAGACATTCCCGCCACGATCCTAAGTTGCACGATCATCGCCCGGATCTCACGAAAGCAGCCATCGCTTATGCAAACCTTAATTAGCAACGCCGAACAACTTTCGCAACCCAGACTGATCATTGCCAAACTTCGGGATATCGCCCACCACGACGCTGTCGAAGCAACAATGCAGCGCAACACTGCAATCACTGAAGGTACATCGACTGCTCTGGCAACTCAAGCCGCTGCGTACAATAACGGTGGCAATCAAAAAAGGCGTCACTGGGTGAATCCGCATCCCTGTCGTGAAGGAAAGCACAACCCACTATCTGGTCATCCTGCCCTATTTCTCAATCTTTTCCTGTCTGAAGAGTTGGCCTTGTATCCACTCTTAGGTACATGCTTGTTTCCTTTCACTTTATATCTCCTAGCATGTTAGGATAGATTGCATACTTACACAAGAAATAAATCTTAGTCTTGTGAAATCTTACACATTCAACCGCCCACGGCTCCTTGTTGGAATTGGTTAAACAATTATCATTTTTTTTCCTTTTTTCTTTTCTAAATCATCAAAACAAGATATCAGCTCTAAATTCTCAAAATATCCGGGCTTGAATCCACAAAGTTGGGGGAGGAACCCATATTCTTTGACACATCACTCTTTCATCACCTTCCTCCTTCCGTCACTCTCAATATTACTTTCCCTCACAAAAGTACTTACCTCCTACTCCTAGGCAAGAGACTAAACTGTTCAAAATCAACCAAAAACCACTCTATTAGTCATTTTTTTTAGTTGGGGGAGGAACTCACTCCTTTATTTTATCATTCTTTCCCATCCTCCCTCCACTCTTCTTTTTATCATGATTCTCCACCACTCAGATCAATCCACTTACAATTCCAACTCAATCCACTCCTTCAAAACTCACACTCTTTTTTTCATTTACTTTTTTCTTGACTTACTCTAAACTCACTTTCTTCAAGGTTGAGGACAACCTGCTAAGTTGGGGGAGGGGGTTCTCAATTGCATTTTGGGATTCAGATTTTCAATTGACAAAAAAAAAAAAAAAAAGCTTAACAAATGGTCCGGTCAATACTATGGATCTACTACAACAAGGCAGTCAGGAAGGATCTACTCTTGGTTTTCAGTTGCGACTGGGATGGCTCTCTTTTTCGACTGGGCTCAGTTTACATTCACTCGGACGACGTAGCTTTACCCAAACTGGACGGACTGCTTAGTGTCAGTTGGATCGATCACGAAAGCGCTGGTCACTATCCGGGCGCTGGTTGGTATCTGGGTGTTGGTGGGGAGCACAACAGGCCCGCAAATCAGCGGATCGTTTGAAAGGATTGAGCCAATCAGTACTCAGTAGCTACGGAGCGGATATCCGGATCAAGCAGGACCCGAGATGGTCGGATAGAAAAAAAAAAAAAAACTTACATGTTTACCCTGATCGACGGCGGACGGATCAATTAGTATCCGACGGTTGGTGCAGACACGAAGAGCACGACAGGCTCTCGAAGCCGCGGATTGATTGATGGCGTTGAGCTGGGCTTGATTCCAACAAATACAAGAAGATTAGACCGGACATCAGCGGCCGGTAATGGAATACAAAGCTAGTAGATACTGATCAAAAGGCGTACTCGGGACATGGCTCTGGCGGTGGACGCTCTGTTTCAAATAGTATAATCAAGTTGGCATATAGTAGGTTCTATAGAGTGGACGATCAGACATAACAAAGAAGTAAACTTTTAGTCAGCACGAGGGTAGTATAGTACTGGTGGGATGATGAGCGAGTGAGGAGAGGCACTGGGAAGAGGCCTCTTTTATACCTTTCCAGTCCCTCAGAGAAAAACTTACATGACAAGCCCAACACAGAGAGAGGCGACTCCTATTTACATATGCAGTAGCGGCAGCAAGATCCATCAGTGAAGGCGACTTGGCCTAATCAGTTTCAGATGGAACCAAAGCTCATAGCCTGCAAAGACGCTGATATCAAACAACTCGGCCCATGTGTATCGATCAAACAGCCCGCATTACCATCAACATCAAGCGACACGTCAAACCCACGGCCAAGTTGAAATTGTCCAACGACAACCAGTAGGATCGGCGGCTTTGGTGGCGTTAAGACTGCAGGAACGAGCAGCTCTGGAACCACGCGCCGGCCACTATGTACATTGCTGGCCAGAAACGGACCTTTTCGGCGAAGAAAACTCCAACCAAAAGCCACGGAGACCTGTCAAAAACACAGTGGCGCGAGGAGTAGCGGCAATCAATCTGACAGCTGCATATCGACATTGGCCAACGAATAGCTACATACTTAGCTATCAAGAAAGGATGGAAAGAAATTCACCTTGAAAAGGGACCCTGCACGCCAGCAGGGTTCAGTCTGGCTGGTTTGAGGATGATGCGGTCGAGGCCTTGCGTTTGCCTGGGGTTGACAGCGGCAACGGTGACGTACATAGTCGAAGAAGGCGGAAGATCGGCGAAGTCGACCGGATGGTGGCCGGCAGGGGTCAAGGTGCAGAGGGCATATCGATACCCCCCCCTATGGGGTAAGGTCAATATATATACATATGTTTACATACACATACCCCGTGGGGAGGTAGGGGATAGATACTCGAGACCCGAACGCGGGGCTGGACAAGAGCACTGCGGCGAATCGGACGTCCCCGCAGGATCAGGACAGCTGCTGGGCGGGTACGACCAACACTAAGGACCCGGGCCCAAAGCCGGATCAGTGAACCATCAGAGGCGGGTGCGAGTCCCCGATCACTACTCGACACCCGAGGTCCGCGGCTTCAACAGCGCGCACCATAAGGCGCTGGAGCAACAGCTGCGCCCACCACCACAGCACGACAAACGCAGCACCACTGCGCAACTGCGCACCTGCGGACTGCGGACTGCGCGCAGCACCTCGACTCCCAGAACTGACAAAAAGTTCTTGTTAAGAAAAACCCCAAAATTGACAAAAATCGAAATTTTGGCCAATTTTTGCCCTGCGCAGCCTCTCAAGCCACGTGGCCCAGAAGAAATCAAAAATAGCCAATTCTCCAAGGATCCTGCAAATCACCACGTAAATTCACCATGTCACAGGATCAAACGATGACAGAAAGCACTTTTCACGTCAAAATTGTCTGGGGACAGACAATAAGTTGGGGGAGGATGTGGTAGACGGAAAAGTGAAAAATCAAAAGTTTTTCTCATATACATATTTACTCACAATAAGCCTTGAGATACCATCAAATGGACCCCATAAATGGATTCTACGGCCAATTTTACCCCTATTCACCACTGGAAGAGTCACGGGAGCCCCTCTGGATTGGAACCTACACGCCCTTGGATGCTGGACAACCATCACACGTTCAACATACCAAATCACCAACCTGTCACAAGCCTCAAGTCAAGGATCACAGCATTATGCTTATACACATCACAGGATACAAAAATACATCTCCCCATCAGACTACAGTCATTACATATTATCAAGTACTCTTCTATTTCCATATTATGATGTCATCACATACTGACTCTGCAGCCTCAGACTTCATTTATGCACCCCCTGCATCCACCTGTCAACTAATTCAGTCTACTGTCACTTTACGCAGCCTTCATGCAGCCCTACTGCATTCTTATGACATCATTTATGTACCCCTGACACATTATGACATCATTTGTATCTACTCTCACCAGCTAAAATCCCTCACCCTGTTGTCCAGATCAGCTGAAACCCTAACCCACAAGCCCTCTGGGGCTCCACTTCTGTCTATATAAGGAGCTCTCTCCTCCCCAGTTGTCAGCTCCTCAGCTCAGTACTCCCCAGTTATTTACATACCACCTTCACACTTACCATCACATCTATACCTCACCACAGCCCTCATATGTGCAAATAACTACTGAACTCACTCTCAACTCTCACATACCTGTCATCGAACAACTTCATCTGGAACTAGACCAGACCTATCACTTGATTAAAACTTGCCAAGCATAGCTTGGTGGGTCTTGTTGACTGATAGCATAGAAGGGCAGAGTTTGCACCTCCATCATCCCCTTCTCCATTCAGCAAAAGGTTCTCAGGAACGCTTTTGAGTCTTACAGCGGTCTGGTTGACTTGGGCTGTCGCGGCTTGAGTGGTTTGAGCGGGTTGTGTGGTGTTAGACACTAGACCTGGTCGAGTGCGGAGAGGAAAAAAGGACAAAACGTATCAGATATGTTTTTAATGGTTTTGTATGTATATGTGTTGTTTTTTGGTTTTTATTATACTTTTGTTCGCGCGCTATGTCGGAAATAAAGAGAAAAAACTTGTCGTTTTTATTGGGTTTTACTTGTTTTTATGTAAAGAAACTGGTCTGTTTGCGGTAAAAACTTTGGATAATTGCTAATTCTAGCGGAAAAAAAAATGAGCAAAAATCAATTTAAGGTCAGTTTTGTCCGTGACAGGTACTCTAGGTAAAAGACACGATGAGGCCCCCAATTGTCAGCTATGTTTATGAAACTTAGGGTAAAAACCCGTCAGAAATAAGGGTTTTTGCCCTAGTGCTATAACTGTACTGAAATAAAACACTGGCAATAATGTGCCAAACTTGTTACGTGGTATTTAGCCACTACAAGGGTTTAAACACTCTTATATAAGAGGAAGGTATTTGTACTTAATAAGGTCTACTTATTAAGAACAGGGATAAATAAGGTTTTGGAGTAGAAATAGCTGGTAAGCGCTTAAACTGATTGGCTGCGCGTCAGAGGCGGTAGTCTTACAGCAACTATTTATAAAGATTTAACTGTAATAAATGCTTATAAGGGATATTGGCAATTTTTAAAGTTAAGATCTAGTGGGTTTCGTGCCAAAAGGGCAGAAATAAAGGAAGTGGTGGCTTTTAACAAGCCAGGGGAGAATTTTCACGAGTTAACTTACAGGTTAATGGGTGGTGAAATGTCTGAGGGGACAATACCAGTGGACCAGTTACCTCCTTATACTGGAGAGGTCACTGAGGGCGCTGAAATGTTCCCATTGGTTTTGGCTATGGGTAAATGCCAAGGGTAGACGTGTAATCTGCCTTGGTTATGGGTATTTTATTTGTACAATAGTACACAACTTCCCTTACTCCCACACGTGACATTTGTATAACCAATTGTCATGTGAAATAGCTTAATATGAAGTGTAATATCAATTTGTTATAAGTGTTACTCTCACCCGTGGTTCCTGTTTCACGGGGGAAAGGTATTTTACTAATTAATACAATTTTATGTATTTTAATTTATGTAAAGATTTTTTATGTAGTTTTCCTGCTCTTTGGAGCGCTTTATGGCTATATGTACATATATGAAAAAATGTATGAAGGAGTAGGAATGAGGGGTTCCTTTGAGTGGGTGACCCCCCTTAATTTAGGGTCATGCTAAATGCACCCCAAGAAATTACTTCATGTACACCAATAAAATGGGGTACCACGAGGGGTACCCCAAGAAAGTTGGGGTTCACCATTGTGCACCCCAAGTGCAATGGGGTTCCCACCTGGGCACCCCAAATATCTTGGGGTGGGGGACAGAAATCTCATGGAGAGGCTACATTTTGGGGTATAGGTTCCTGTACCCCAGATAAAATGGTGTACATTGTGGGTGCACCCCATATTCACAACTGGTCAACAAACTTGCACCCCAATTTCAAGTATGCAGCACAGCTTTTGGGGTGCATACAAGCCCCGAGATCGGTGTGTATTCAAGAGCATGTACCCCAAACAGTTTTTTTGTTTTTGAGCATTATTTCAACATTATTTCAACTTCAGATTGATAGTGAAGAAAGAAATAAAAACTAAAACACTATGAGATTGAGGTAAGAAAAAAAAATACAACCAAAGGCCGTCATCAAGAGGACAAAGACTGAGTAATCCCATCGCAGTAGAGAGCACGGCGTGCCTGGATATGATTCAACCAACTTTTCGCGTTTTTAGAAGTCACTCGGTTTGCCAATATAGGAGGCGGGATGGGTTTGACACCATCCTTTCCCACCACATTGGCTAAAACCCAATGATTGCCGTTGACATAGAGCAGATAAACCGGGTCAGATTGGCCCGAGGGGCCAACACGTAGCGGAAGGAAGGTGCAGGATTCTTCATTAGAGAGGAAAACAATTGGTCGCCCATAAGTGTTTGCGATTATCTGACCGTGACCTAACTTGGAAAGCCATTTGTTGGGCCCAATGGCTGATTCCTTGCATTCCACCTGTAGGCCTTCAAGAGCGGTTTTCATGGGTCCTTTGCCGCCCTGTAATTTTGTGTAAACATTCTTGTAATCGGTTGCTTCTTTGATCATCTCTGTCCTGACTTGGAACCACCCATCTTCTTTGTAACCAAGCGCTCGAGAAACACAATGAAAACCACAATTACCATTGGCGGTGGGATTGTAAACATTGGGAATGAACTGTTGGAGATGTTTGGGAATCTGGGATATGTATTCGGGCTAACCAATCAAAGCTCAAATAAGCACAATCCCAACAAAATACACAAGTTTAAAAGAAAGGAATACCTTAATGAGACCTGCCATCAGCCCATCTGGCCCGGTACCGTCGTTTTTGAAACTAGTTTCTTGGTATTTTTCAGTCGTGTCTCTAGTTTCTCCATCATCGTCGCTGTTGCTGCCATCATCGTTGCTCTTGCTGGAAGATTCTGTGTTTCCTGTGTCCGAATTTTCACTGTTTTCAAGCTACTCGTCTTCGGAAGGGTGAATATCTTTGCCTTCTATCTTGACTCATTTGGATTGCTTTCGTCTGGGCGCCTTCAAGGCATGTTTATTGGCCGCATTCTCACACTTTAGCTTTGCTTCAATAATCTCGAAACTGGAAGGATCTCTCTTCGTGGATGTGGAAGATCGTTTCTTGCCCGAAGGCCGACCTTTCTTTTTGGTTTTGACTTCGGGAGCTTGCACTGCAACTGCAATGTGAGTTCCTGCAACGATATTTTTGATTTGATCAAACAAATCCACAAGTTTTGTTGGTGTTTCGTGCGAGAGCGCCACGGCAAGCATCTTGAGTTCTTCATCCAAGTCAATTTCGGGTGTGTCAGACTTCTGAAATGGCACACGTTTTTAAACTCACATCAGTGATTGGATGGGATTCTTGTGGAGAAAGTAGGGACCTACCGTTATCTTGGGATTATACTTCAGATGCCACTGAAGGTGGAAATCATCTGGAGCCAAAGAATCACCGCTTTCCAGGATCTCTGCAATCTTATGCGTGCATGGTATTCCAAGTCCGATTTCTACTGTATGCGAGCATGGTTCTGTTCGATCAAAGTCTTTGAGATGGCCGAATTGCTGGAGCGATTCCTTGAGTGCAAATGTTGAGATGTTACCAAGAAGTGGGATGAAACACTTTGGCACGTTCACAAGAGTCTTGACAGTATCCCGACCGATTGACTCGTGTACCTGGTTGATTTGTGAGTCAACTGCAAGGGCTAATGACTTGAACACTGTTAGTAAGTCCCCGGTCGAGTTTTGGATGAAGGTTTTGAGGTAGGCATGGCCAGATTCAACACGAGAGGTGTTGAGGTTTCGGAGGTGGGGATACTGACAAGCCCATGCCACGATGAAGAGCTCCTTTACCGGGAGGATCGACGTCTCAATGTATTCCATTACAGCTGGACGTTTTGCAAGATGTTTCCTCAGAGCTTCAAGCCGTTCCAAATATATCGCAGGGGTTTTTGCTTGGGTGACTTGGCCCCAAACCTTCATGAATTCCTTCCACGGATTGGTTTTTGGTTTTTCTTGAGATTTGTTGTTTAACGATCAAGGTTTTGCTTTTTCTGGAGGTGGCGCAGGGAAATATCGTTTGCAATTTGTGGTGATGTTCTTGTTAAGGTGCCAAGTACAGAGATTCGCTCGAGAATCAGGAAAAACTTTGGCCAAAGCGGTGCGTAAGGTGCTGTCGCAATCGGTGATGAAAACTTTTGGGATCCGTTGGGGTCGCCAGACATGCTTCCTAAGGCTGTTGACTGCCCATACATAGCTCGGTATGTCTTCGTGAGCCATAACACAAAAACCAATGGAGAACAATCGGTTTGAAGCAGCCTGTCCAATGATGTGGAGCAATGGCAGATCATATTTGTTGGTCTTGTAAGTTGAATCTAACAGCGCCACGTGGTGATTTATCCAAGCAAGGTGGATCGAGCCGGGGTGAGCAAAGAAAATGTTTTCAATCGCACCAGTATCTTTTACTTTTACATCAAAGGACCAGTTGGATTCCTTCAAAACACACAAAAGAGCTTCGGTTGGCGATCTTCCGTCTAAATCCTCCCGACGAATTTTTTGGAGTGCATTGCTAACTGTCTTGTTTGTTGCAAAGGTTTCGTTATCGGAGGTTTGGAGTTGGAGTAAAATCTGAGCCGGCTTCAGATTTGATTGTGACAGCTTTCGAATTTCCTCAACTTGATCTGGAAGAAGCTGTTTGTGCGCGGAATGGGAAGAGGCTCCAGCTGATGCTTTGTGGTTGTGCTCGCCATGTCGGATCTCTAAGGTCCACGTCTTATTGGTAATCTTTTTGCTGGTGGGAATCGAGCCTTTCAGTTCAAACGGGCACATGATCTTTGATGTCGCAGTTTTGTGTCCAGACTTATTCATTACTGAGCCACAAAATTCCCCAGAACGATCGCACCAGATGTATACGTTTTTGTTTGCATTTGAGCGGGCCTTGAAGATCGCATATCCATGATGTCTGGCCCAGTTTTGACAGAATCTCACCAAGTCGTCCATGGAAACAAACTGAGCAGAAGGGGGAGGTTCTAATGGTTCTGAAAAATTAATATGAACGATAAATTGAATTTCAGCTTTGGTTGCTCTGGGAAAATAATCCAATTGAGAAAATCTTACCACCAGTTGTGTAATTGTAGTCTTTGAGATTGGTTACCACACCATTTTGAGAGGTTGGATTGGTGACAAGAGTATCATATTTGGTTGCTTGATCCGCGGATTCTTCCAAAGGTGAAATCGATTGGGCCGGAGTCGTGGATGCAGCTGTTTGAGAATCTATTTTTGCCAATCAAACAGTTGCAGCCGGTGTATCATCTGATTGAGACAAGGGAGGGATGATCAAAGACAATGAATTTGATGGAGGAGGTGACGGAGCCAAGGGAAGGTCCGAGGGAGGAGCCAAGGGGGGAGCAGAAGGAGCCAACGGGAGAGTCGAGGGAGCCAACGGGGGAGCCAAGGGAGCCAACGGAGGAGCCAAAGTAGCCAACGGAGGAGCCAAGGTAGTCAACGGTGTAAGACTCAAAAGTGGTAATGAAACCCTTTTGCTGAATGGTGAAGGGTATGATGGAGTTGCAAGCTCTGCCCTTCTGTTATCAGTCAACAAGACCCACCAAGCTCAGCTTGGCAAGTTTTATTAAGTGATAGGTCTGGTCTGTTCCAGATGAAATCTGTTTGACTGGCAACGTGTAAGTGTTTCAATTACTTTGTTATAAGGGTTGAATTGTTGTTATAAGGGTTGATTTATTGTTATAAGGGTTTTAGGATTTGAGTGTGGATGAGTGTTGGGTGACTTGTGAGTTCTGGGTGAGGAACTGGGGAGTAGGCCACTGGGGGTGGAGAGAGCTCCTTTTATAGACAAAAGTGGAGCCCGAAAGGGGCTTGTGGGTTAGGGTTTCAGCTAATCTAGACAACAGGGTGAGGGATTTTAGCCGGTGGGAGTAGATACAAATGATGTCATAACCCCTCAGGGGCGCATGAATGGTGTCAGAATATACAACAGAACATTCTAATGCATGCATGAGGTGACAGTAGACTGCATGAGCTGTCATACAGGGGTAATTAGTGTATACACAAAGTCTGAGGCTGCAGAAACAGTGTAAATGATGTCATACTATGTATATAAAGGAGTGTATGTAGTTAATATGTAATGAGTGTAGCCTGACAGGGAGATGTATGTTTGTATCCTGTGATATGTATAAGTGTACTACTGTGAAACTTGGGTTGAGGCAGGTGACAGCTGAGTTACTGGGGCTGGCCGTGTGATATGTGTCCATGAGGTGTAACTTCCACACCAGAGGGGGTCCAGGGGTGCTTCCAGTGGTGACTAGGGGTGAAATTGGCCGTAGAATCCATTTCTGGGGTCCATTTGGTGGTATCTTGAGGCCTAGTATGAGTAATTATGTGGCATAGAAAAAAACTTTTATTTTTCCACTTTTCCGTCTACCACAACGGAGGAGCCAAGGTAGCCAACGGAGGAGCTGAGGGATCGATTGGACAAGCCGAGGGAGGCCCTGGACCAAAATTTGCAAGAAGTTGTTGCATCTGTGCCCATACCTCTGGAGGTACGGTTATGCCGGTGGTTAATGGGGTGCTTGCAATGGTTTGTGATTTGTTTGGTAGGTTTGTCATTTTTGCAGATGAGGTCTGAGGTTTTGGCTTGCTTGGTGGTGTTGATTTCTCTGGGCTGAAGTATTTGCGGAGGGATCTAGTACATCGGAGACCGGTGAGATGAGACTGAGTTATGCACCCCAGATATTGATGGGTTGGTGTACGCGGGTGTGACACCCCAGATATATCTGGGGTTCCAAGCAGCTCACCCCTTTCGTGGGGGGTCACTCTATCATGAATTGGGTGTGGGGTATATGCACCCCAGCTATGATGGGGTTCCGGGGCTGTTCACCCCATTGATTTCATTGTGCTTGGTGTACCCTAGGGCTCACCCCAGGAGGCATGGGGTACAGGGGACGATACCCAATTTTTACTGGGGTGTGTGGATGTACACCCCAATTTATTTGGGGTATGGATGGGCTGCACCCCCTTTTGGTGTGCATGAAGTAATTTCTTGGGGTGCATTTAGCATGCCCCTTAATTTAACACGAGGATTTTGAATATTCAATAATATTTCAGGATTTGTAAATGGTTTACTAGTTTTTGCAGACTTTAGGATACTTGTTGTATCTCTAAGGCTGACAAGCAGAGCCAAGCTCCTTGGCTAATATTGTCTGTCCGGCATTTGGATATCTCACTGGAGCTGAGGGCGCTACCAAGCACTTACGCATGGTCCTGGACTCGGGAGCAAGTCATCATATGCTCAACTCCTTTGAGCTTTTCAATACGTCAACCCCAGTCCGAGTCAGTATTGCCACGGGCAATAAATGGGATCAAAAAGAGCTATTCGCCGTAGCAAAAGGCAACGCAACCTTACGCTTCTCAAATGGGGCATCCATAGTGTTGAAGGATGCCTTATACGTCCCAAACCTGACGCGCAGTCTCATTTCCTTTGCTCAGCTGATGGAGAACCAAGCCGCGATCACACCCTCGCCAACGGGCTTTGAAGTGAAGATTGACAACCTAAGCTCTCTTGCAATTGATACATCAAACTTCATCTTTGAGATCATCGGTCTTTGTGATTTGCAAGAGCAACCATCAGCAAATCTGACTGAAGTCAAAGCCGCCCCTACGCTTAGCGACTTCAAACTCTGGCACCGGCGCATGGGTCACGCAAGTAGAAAGCGCATTGAGACAATGCTCGGCAAGGCTCTACCCGCAGAGGAGACCAAGGCATGCAATTCTTGTATGAAAGGGAAGATTACTCGATTACCCTTTAATAGCCACTGCAAGCCAGCTCCTGTGCCTCTGGACACTGTCCATGCAGACTTGGTCGGTCCGATCTCCCCCGCAACCAATAGTGGGGCTCGTTACTTCCTGATGATAGTCGACCAATACTCCGGCTACATTCACACGGAGATTTTGAAGGAGAAGAGCGGAGCGTTGGCAGCCATATTGGAATTCAAGACGTTCTTCGAAAATCATACTGGCAAGTCAGTCAAGCGATTGATAACGGACGGCGGGGGCGAGTTCGTAAGCAAGAACCTTAGTGAAATACTGAAGGAGGCCGGCATTCAACATCACGTGTCACCGCCCTACACACCTCAACACAATGGATTCGCCGAAAGGGCCAATTGCACAGTCATTGGAATGACGAGGACGCAGATGATGCAGGCCAATATGGCCCCTGAATGGTGGGGCGAGGCGGTGAAGGCGGCAACAGCAACAACCAACAGCCTACCGTTGTTGTCAAAGAGCCGAGCTTCGCCTATCAAGCTCATGTTTCAAATGAAGCCAAATCTCAAGTTTTTCAGGCCGTTCGGCTGTTGGGCATGGATTGTCAAGCCCAAACAGAACAGGGGTCAGAAGTTTGGCCCTATCACGTGGGACGGTGTCATTCTAGGTTATGACAACGATTTTTCTTCTTATCGGATATATCGACCGGATGACAGAACTATTGTAACGTCAAAGCAAGTTCACTTTGACGAAACCGCTTTTCCGCAATGTGCGGCTCTGCGCAAAAGTCTCAATGTCTACGATCTCGACAAGCTACCGTCTTTCACCTCCTCCGAGCCAATGCCCTTCGCAGAGGAGCAGGACCTGGCTGATCAGCAAAGAGCCAAAGATGAGGAGCGCGAGGAGGAAGATGAGATCAATCAAATTCTAGGTGACATGCCCCCAGGGCCTCGTTTGGAAGATCAGGATGAGCTCACTGACGATGATGAAGGAGCAAGCCCTCGTCAAGAAGGAATCATTCCGGAGCCGCGGCAACCCAGAACCATCAAGGTCATCGGCCCAAAACACCCTACTCAGATTGTCAGTGACATTGATCCGGCTAATATTCGGAATTACAGTCGTCGGCAAATGTACCACACCACGGCTTTGACCGATCCGGCCAACCACAAGCAAGCCATGCGCTCAGCTGAATCGCTGAACTGGAAGGAGGCGGAATTGAAGGAAGCCGCTAACATGATCCAGCACGATGTCTGGCTGCAACGAGCTCAAGAACCCGCTGATGCTCCCATACCTGCCACATGGGCATTTTGGAAGAAGCTCGGTCCTGACAATCAGGTCACCGAGTTCAAGGCGCGCATCTGTGCGCAGGGCTTTTGACAGACTCACGGCGTTAACTTTGAATCAAGATTTGCCCCAACCGGTCGACCGTGCGCGCTGCGTCTTTTCATCTCTTTTGCAGTGGACAACAACCTTGCGATACATCAACTGGATGTTTGCAGTGCTTTTCTCACGTGTCCCCTCAAGGACAAAGTTACTCTTCTACCGCCACCCGGCCTTGAATTCCCGCCAAACACTGTTCTGGAGCTGAAGAAAGCGATATACGGCCTTTGACAAGCGCCTCTAGTCTGGTACAACCGACTGTTGACTTATCTGAAGAAAATCGGATTCACAATTTCAGTAGTGGACCCCTGTGTCTTCTATCGACGGGGTGTGTCCGGCCAAGAAGATATGTATGTATTTGCTCATGTAGATGATCTTGTCTTTGTTAGCAAGAACCCTCTGAAATTCAAGGCCAAGATGGAGGCCAAATTCAAGATCAAATACATGGCGGAGGCGGTATTCCTGCTGGGCATGAACATCAAGTGTTCTGTCGACGGCGTCCAAATAAATCAATCGCAGTTCATTGATTGCAAGCTGGAAGGATTTGGCTTTGATAAGCTTCATCCGGCCAGCTGTCCTCTGAATCCAAAGGCGTATCTCCGGAAAGCAACGCAGAAAGAAATCATTGAGTTTTGCAAGACCGGTGTCAATTACAGAGCGCTCATCGGCTCGCTTAACTACTTAAGCGTTCTGACTCGTCCCGACATCGCCTACGCGGTGAGCTTGTTATCACAGTATCTGGAATCTCCAGGCATGCTACACTATCATGCAGCAGTTCAGGTATATCGGTATCTTTCCTGCACTCGCAACTTGGGATTAACCTACGTTAAAAACAAGGATAACGCATTGAAGGCTTA
Organism: Puccinia triticina; assembly: GCF_026914185.1. Taxonomy (NCBI): domain Eukaryota; kingdom Fungi; phylum Basidiomycota; class Pucciniomycetes; order Pucciniales; family Pucciniaceae; genus Puccinia; species Puccinia triticina. Next base: position 844,459 of record NC_070574.1, on the reverse strand, counting down.
CGTTGACGCGGACTGGGGGAACTGTCCCGACACTCGCCGCTCATCTACTGGCTTTGCAATCATGTCCGGTACTCATTTGCTGGCATGGAAATCTTCTAAGCAAGCAACTGTCTCCTTGTCAACGACGGAGGCCAAGTACAAGGCGCTCTCGGACCTAGGCCGGGAGCTTGCCTGGTTATCGAATCTAATCTCCGAAGTGAAGATCAGACCAGAAGAACAGCACATTCAGGTCCTAGTGGACAACAAAGGGGCGATTGATCTGGCAAACAGCGAGACTTCGCAGAATAGTTTCAGGACCAAGCATATGTCAATACGCCTGCACTTTGTTCGGGAACTTGTGGTCCAAAAGCTCATCAAACTTGGCTACATCTGGTCAGAAGCCAATGCGGCTAATTTTCTCACTAAGCCCGTCAGCCGCGTTATCATTTGCAGAGCGCTGGAGCTCATTGGCATCAAATCCTTATCTCAGTCTGCTTCCAGCCTACCGGCTCGAAGCATGGCGGGATGTCAGGATTTGGGTACATCCCCGAATCAGAGGAAGCACAAGGCTAATAGATCTAACCCTATTGGGGACCAAGGTGAGCCCGCGCGACCTCCAGGTGCATGCAATATGCATGTCGCCCTCAGGCGGATGAAGCAGGCTAAAGCTAATTCATCCGCTCCCAATCCTTTAGCCACGTCAGCAACCGACGAAGCGCCCAAGCGACCCAAACAGGACAAAACACCTATCAGTTATGTGAGTCCGTTTGGGATAGCCTCAGCTAGGACAGATGGAGCTGATCAGAGCATCTTTACGATCTCGCAGCCCACTCGCATCCGACGCCATAGACCGACAAGGTTTCAGCCTCAGCAATAGAATCTCTAACCCCAACAACGGAGGTAAGATTATCGCTGTAGTGCCATAGTCATAAATGACTTTAGACTGACGGTTGTTCTTGTGCACAGCAACAGGAAACCGCGGTCCCAGATCCCTCCTTGCTTGTATTGGTGAATCTTGAGGAACAAGACCCACGAGCCTAAGTAACATAAATCTTACTTATCAGTGCATCCAACGGAGCGCAATCACTGACAAGATAAATCTTGTCAGCTCCCAGAACCCAAAGGTTTCTCCAGCTACACAGTAGCACTTTAGATTTACCAAATCTTATTCTTTCTCAGTACCGAGCGGATCTGCTCTTAGGTACACAATTGTTTTCCATTTCCATCTCTGTCTCCAAGATTGTTGGATTGACCATTCACTTACAAGAAATGAAATAACCTCTTAGTTGTGCAAAATCTAACACAGTCAAAGAGGCTGTAGAGCCCCTTCGACCGGAAGGGAATCCTTCCAGTTGAAGAGGCTGCAGAGCCCCTTTGACCGGAAGGGAATCCTTCCAGTCGCAGAGTCTGTAGAGCCCCTTTGACCGGAAGGGAATCCTTCCAGTCGAAGAGGCTGCAGAGCCCCTTGGACTGGTAGGGAATCCTTCCAGTCGAAGAGGCTGTAGAGCCCCTTCGACCGGAAGGGAATCCTTCCAGTCGTAGAGGCTGTAGAGCCCCTTCGACCGGAAGGGAATCCTTCCAGTTGAAGAGGCTGCAGAGCCCCCTCGACCGGAAGGGAATCCTTCCAGTCGAAGAGGCTGCAGAGCCCCTTCGACTGGAAGGCAATCCTTCCAGTCGAAGGCTGCAGCAATGGTGAAAGGCTGCGCTGCGCTACAAAAAGAGCCCGTTTTAGCGCAGCGCAGCGGGCGCCCGCTACGTGCCCGCCCCAAAAAGCTGTAGCGCAGCCATAAACCACTGCGCTACGGCTAAATGTAGCTCACTTGCGCTATTCCCCAGGTGAAAAAGCGCAAGCGCAGCGGGAAAAGCTGCGCTTTTGAGCTAATATAGTGCAGCGCAGCTGAAAAAAGCTTTTTGGCGCTAAAGTTGCGCTGCATGTGCTTTTCTGCTGTGAAAGCGCAATAGCGCAGCAGCTCTGATTTTTTTCGAGGCGGCAGCATAGCCCACAGTCGAGGTCTTGGATATGATGGATCCCAAGACCTCTGCTGTGCGCTGCAAGAGACTCCGGAGAGGGTGGCTGCTGGCTTTTCCAAATACCCCTTGGCTCCTCCAATTCATACATCCCACTGTGGTTTGGTACCTCAAGCTCTACTTCCCTCCCCTTCCTCAGTCTGTCGCCCCCATCATCTGTTCTTTCAGAGTTTTTGCTTCTCAATTTTTTTAGTTATGGCTGCCAAAGACAAAGACCCCAGACAATCAACCCCTCCAAACAATCCCGCCCTCGCCAGTGATCAACATCAATCAAACCACAGAGAATCTTCCCGTATGCGCACCCCAATTGCTTGTGACTGTCTTGCTTGTCCTGCGAGCTCTGCTTTGGTGAAACAAACATTCTATGGCGCAGCAAAGGTGTGCTCATCAGGTTGGTCTATTCTTTTGGTCCAAACAATCAAGCACTGCATTAGCAGCCACATGGGGCTGTGAAAAAATGTTATGTATACTTTTCCTCAACACTGATTCATTGTTTATTTCAAAATCATCTGATGTCCCCAAATGAAATGGTTTCACTTATTAAATTATATTTCTTCAGTGGCTGTGAGGGAGACTTTGCAATAGTGTCTGAATTAAACCTGATCTTAATGCACAGTCTGAGACAAGCAGCGGCGAAGCCGCCCTAAAAGTCTAGTCATAGGTAAGTGTGTATAGTCAGTGTGTTTTGGGCTTAACAGGTGGGAGAGACAGACCTTTGGAGAAGTTCTTGGTGGGGTTAATGGTGTGTTTGGTGAGGATTTTGGTGCCGTAGGCCACAAGCGCACAGAGAATCATTGTGTTTGGATCAAAGTGGTTGAGGGTGGAACGGCGGGCCGGGCGGGGTTGGAGTGCTACTTAGAGCATCTCCACCGCGGGTGCTAAACTGTGTTGCCAAATCTTTACAGATGGCCATTTTGCACCCGCTGGCGGGTACCCGCCACCTTTCAGGATGCAACTGTGTACCCTGGCAGGTACCCAGGGCTGTTGTGGAGTGAATTCCTTGAATTTTTACTATGATTGAACATCTCACACCGCCATGGGTACCTGCAAGGGGACACAGTTGCCTTGTGAAAGGTGGCGGGTACCTGCCAGCGGGTGCAAAATGGCCATCTCTACAAATCTTTGAGTTCCGTGACTGGGGCGCAGTTTTAGCAACCTGCAGCAAGGCAGCTTTGCACTGCGAGTTGCTATGATTGGCAGCTTGTGGTTTTGTGTTGCTGTTGGGGGAGAAGGTGAGAGTATCACATGAGAGATGTGTGATACTTGCAAGGGTGGCGCGAGGTTGGGGTGCTATCCTGTTTCCAAATTTGCGAACAGGATAGCTCCCAAGAGGCGAGTTGGCAGATTTGATGTATGTTTGGCACCCGCGGTGGCATTGCTAAAGCGGGTTTGGGGTGCTATATCTGGTTTAGCACCCGCGGTTGAGATGCTCTTAACACAAGTCCCGTCGTTTCAGGGGGCAAGCGGCGGGAAGCGCAGGCGGAGTGTGCCGCGGGGACGCGGGGTCCCTTCGGGACCCTCCGTTCAAGAGGCAGTTAAGCTATGTTGGAGGCCGGGATGACCAAGGTGGTAAACTTTAATCATCTTAGTCTAGAGTTATGCATATACCAAACATTGTACATATATGCATAACTGCGGCTGTGCAGCTCTTGTACTTAGTCTAATCATTGCGCCCGGTACCGGTCCTCTCTTTTTCTTCACCAAGATTGGACCAATACTGAGCGTACATGAGCTTACCCGTGACGCATCTCTTTCCGTCAGGTAAGCGTAATCAATACCAAGATTGGACCAATACCGAGCGTACATGAGCTTACCCGTGACACATCTCTTTCCGTCAGATTTGCATTCACTCATCCCTGAGTGTCTTACAAGCTACACCACCGGGTCAATTGGAGTGGGAGTGCCGCGCACGGACAGGCGTAGATCTTCAACCTTCAACCCAATCAAACCTTGTCTTCCTTTGACGGACAAATCAACCAACCAACAATTGGCGATATCATTGTAAGTACCTTTCTTCACTTATAACATCAATGAGCGCTGATCACTCGCTCTCTTAAACACAGCCCAACCAGTCTTGTAGACCGCATTAGCTCGCCAGCAAAACCTCAGCCCACCTCTCCCCACCCACAATGGCCACACCGAGCGCTGGACCGGACGATGCGGATAATGGATCCAAGCAGTCATTCTTGGAACTCGCCCAACAAGCCCAGGCGGCGCGAAATCTAATCATCAAATCTAGGGCCAAGATAGAAAGTCATAAATTCAAAGAGGCTTACCTCAAGAGGAAAATTAAAGCTTCTGAGCAGCACAGTAAGGAGCTCGACCTGATCATCCACAAAAAACAAATAATAGCAGATAAATTAAAACAAAACTCAGAGATGCAGGGCATGTAAGCAAAAACTAGACATGATCCACAGCTACGAGATAACTGCTTGCTGACTTTCTTTTTCTTCTTTCTTCTTTCTTTCTCCTTTCCAGACTCCTGTAATGGAAGAGCCATAACCTGCAAAAGCTCCACCTGCGCCAAAGGAAGCCAGATCAACTGGCATGGGTTGCTACAAAAAAATGGAAAGGGCTGCAATTCTGGAGGAAATAGAGAATTTCTGTGTCTCCAAAAAAAATCACACTCTATCTTTGTCTTTCCAAACCACAAACAACACTTCAGCTAATTTTGAATGTTTCTGCCAAGTTGCCCTTAAGAAAAGAAGAATCAATCATCAAAAAGCTACAAGAATTTTGCCAGAATCCAGATGGTGTTGTTGAACATTTGGAAATCTATGTATTAGCGGTTGAATTCACATGTTCAACAACACCGTCTGGATTCTGGCACATTTCTTGTAGCTTTTTGATGATTGATTCTTCTTTTCTTAAGGGCAACTTGGCCAAAACATTTGAAATTAGTTGAAGTGTCAGCCTTAGAGCCAGCGCAGCTGGCCTAAAGTCTGCCTTTTATCTCCATTTTATACCTAAATGTGTTTATATCTTTTTATCCTTAAGAAATAAGGTTGTTTTGACTTCAGACTCTGATTTCTCATGCAATTTTGACCCTAGTGCTCACTGATCACTTTCCAATATCTCTACTCCTTCATAGAGTTTGTGGTTTGTGACATGCATGGGCAGCAGCGCCCTGTAGTCGCGCCTGAGCGCTCCAAACCACATGTACAGGTGTGATTATGTCATCCAACTTTGAAAATTTTCGAAGTTAGGATTCTCCATGCAGCTGGAGGATCCACAGACTTCAGCACACCAGAACCACAACCCAGATAACCCCAGGATCACCACCAAAGAGTTGACAACACTCCCAGTATACCTACCGTCACAGGCGCCTAGGATATTGACAGTAAGTAACCTCTTTCACTGAACCTTTTTTATCTCAGAGGTACAACTCTGTGTCTTGCTTGATCTGCTCTTTTCTGCTGGCCTTTGCCTTCTCTTGATCACAGGGCTGTCCCTCCATAGCCGCTGGCCTTTGCCTCTTCTTGATCACAGGGCTGTCCCTTCATATCTGTTGGCCTTTGCCTCTTCTTGACCAAAGGGCTTTCCCTTCATATCTGCTGGCCTTTGCCTCAATCTTGGTCACAGGGCTGTCCCTTCATATCTGCCAGGATCCCTCCATGTTTCTTTGGTGAGAGGATGCTGTAGCACTCTCTAGCACAGCTTGGCAGCACTCTTCTGAAGAGGTAGCATTGCCAGTGGACGTGCATTCCCACCTGAATAACCTTGAATATCTGCTCATCTTGATCCTGCTCAGTTTCTCTCTCTCTTTCTCTCTCTCTCTTATATTTGTATTTTTCTTTATCCATAGAAATTCAAATATTCCCCCCTTCTTTCTTGTGTCCTGCTGTCACTATAGAGACTCAGGCTCACATGAAGTGTTGTTTATGGTTTGGAAAGACAAAGACAGAGTTGAGTGTTTGTGATTTTCTCAGAGACACAGAACTTCTCTATTTCCTCCAGGATGGCAGTCCTTTCCATTTTTGTGTAGCAACCCATACCAGTTGATCTGGCTTCCTTTGACGCAGGTGGAGCTTTTGCAGGTTATGGCTCTTTTGTTTCAGGAGTCTGGACTCTGGAAAGGAGAAAGAAAGAAGAAAGAAGAAAAAGAAAGTCAGCAAGCGGTTATCTTGTAGCTGTGGATCATGACTTGCTGATACAATTAAAATTATTTATCCTGCATTATCAGAATAAGACTCAGTATAACCTATTAGGGGGGTTCACAATTGAAATTTACAAAACTTTGGGACACATTTTTATAAGGTGTTTATGAACATTTTTTTTAGAATTGATAAATTGCACTGATTGATCAGTACTACCTGCTGCTGTGCATTTTCCCCAAATTTTGAAGTTTTGTTCATAAAGGCCTTAAATTTGGCTCCAAAGTTTAGTAAAATTCAATTATGAACCCCCCTATTGGGAGAGGATTTATGATTGATTATTCAAAGGAATGGCTAATCCAAGTTTATTAAAGACACAGTTTTATCTGAATGGTAAAAAACAAGATCAAGGGTTCCCCCTATAAAATAACAAAAGAGAGAAAAAAAAATCAAGGGTTTCCCCTTATGTAAAACTTCCAAAATATGACCGCAATAATCTCCATACAACACCAGGGGAGATATGTTCCCACTCCCCAGGGAGTGCCAGAGCTGACTTTTATGTGAGTTTTGGTTGGATGTGAGCCTGATGTGGATTAGTAACTCATCCCCAAAATAGTAAATTGCACTGCAAGAAAAACTCTAGAAACTGCTTGCAGTTGAGATGCAAGAGCTCAAGGCAAGCTGTGCCTCATGCAAGAATCAAGCACTGGTTGATTCAATTTCCATGCACATTGCATAATTTATGCAAGAGGGAGTCTAAGGTACAAAAAACTGAGTAAAGGCTCCAAAATACTGAGTCGATACCTGTGCAAATTCCCCTTTCATGTGAAAATTCCCCTTTCATGTGCACATACCCCTTTCATGTGCACATACCCCTTTCATTTGGATATATCCCTTTTGTATGTATTGACCCCTTTCATATAAATGTGTACATACCCCTTTATGTGCAAATACCCCTTTCATGTGCATGTATCCCTTTCATGTGTGTGTATCCTTTTCATGTGCGTGTATCCCTTTCATGTGCGTGTATCCCTTTCATGTGAGTGTATCCCTTTCACAATGTGTACATACCCCTTTCATCATGCTTTCATGACCCTTTCATGTTTACATGTCCCCTTTGAGTTTTTTACATCCTTTTCAACCCTTTCATTATTCAGGTTTACATACCCCTTTGATGTTTACATATCCCTTTCATGTGCAAATACCCCTTACTGCACATACCCCTTTCATGCATATATACCCCTTTCATGAATACATACCCCTTTCATGCATACATACCCCTTTCATCATGTGTACATATCCCTTCTATGTGTTAATACACCTTCTCACATTCCCCTTTCATGTTTACATATTCCTTTCATATGTACATATCCCCTTCATGTGTACATACCCTTTTTATATTATTCTGGCTGGATTCAATGGCACATGGAGTGTTTTCTAAAAGAAAATAAAAGGGTGCTCAGGGGGATGCTCATTTGCAAGTTTGAACATTTTTCTCAGCCTACTGCATGAGCTCTACAGCATGTTAAGCATTGAGATGCTGAACAAGGTACAAACTGAAGGTGCACCAGCATGGAATTTGGGTGTTTGACTGCAGCTTGAGCTGAGGCTTGATTCAAGCTTGCTGCATCTCAACTGCAAGCAGTTTCTAGAGTTTTTCTTGCAGTGTTGGATGGAGAAGTTAGTGAAAAGTCAGTCACAATTGATTTGGAAGTCAACACAATGTTGTGTAGAATTCTTTTGTTTTCTATGTACAACTGTAGGAAGAAATATGATGAAATGATATTTCACCAAAGTCCAACTCATCAATTGCTCCTGTTTACTGATTTTTAAGGATAGCAAAGCAAAATTCCCATTCTCAAAAGCAATTCCTCCAAAAAAATGGGTTTCTTGTAATTCACATTATATGCCCTGATGTACAAAATTAAACTAAAAGTCGACTTGGTATTATTGGGTTTAGATTTTTGGAATGTGGTAATGTTGCAGTCATTGAAATTGATACCCATTTTCTTGGAAATGTGGGAATTAATTTGAATTTGGCTGATAAAAATGACAAAAAACTGTTTTAATAGGGTGAAAGTCTGAGTTCAGTCAAGGTTGGATTGTGGTGCCAATTCACTTTGGCCATATATCCTGTCCTCCTCACAAAAATGATCTAGTGAATTTTATATTTTTTTGCTTTTCAAAATTCACATGTGCACATGCAAGTTAACCTTTTTGCACTTTGCTAATAGTCACCCTGATGTACGCGCGTACATTGAGGTGGAAATATCACAGGATGGGCCTTTCACAGCCACATGAAAAGTAAAAAATTTGTTTTGAGACACCAATTGTCCTCCTGATGTACGCGAGTACATGAGGGGGAAAAAATCACAGGCTGGGCCTTTCACATCTCCATGGAAAGGACACACTGGTCATGGAGCCAAGAAAGGACTATATTCTGGATGAGTTCTGGATGAATTATAGATGAGTTCTGGATGATTTTTTGGCAAGTTATGGTTTATTTTAGGATGATTTCCAACTGATTTCCACGCTGACTTCCAGTCTTGTTCATACCTATTCAATATTGCTTTACCAAAGGCCTCCAGCACAGTTATGGAAAAAAGTTACAGTAAGGCACTCCCTGGGGAGTGGGAACATATCTCCCCTGGTGCAATAATCATTCAAAAAATAAAATCTCAACCTAGCCCCCCAACAACAGCAGAGCTGTGTACTCAGGCTCACCCCAAGCCCGCGTCTAGTGCGCGGGTCAAAAGGGATGGACATGAAGGCCCCCGGCCAGCAGCTAAGGCTACGGACCCGTGGGGGGCCCACTCTTTGCCCCTCAGACTGCGCATGTGCAACAGCGGAGGGGTTGAGGGCAATGGATAGCTGGAAGTGCAGCGTCTCCAATTGCCCTGGGCAATCAATAATCTCAAACACTGCCTCTCTTTTAAGCAGTTTGTCCTTCGCTGCGTTGCTAGACTCGCCGCCGCCATTCTCTCAACTCGCTCTGAATCAAATTCACCGTTACCCTTGCCATGAATTGTACATATCCATTGTTGCTATCTGCAACCCACCGCCACACCACCCTATCAACGCTGTGCACTAACAAACCACCGTGGTGCAACCTGTTGGCTCTGGCGAATCACATGATGAAGCAATGTGTGAGTCAATCGGTCTTGGGCTTGCCGTTGTCGGACGAGTTGTGCACAACATGGGTGGCCAGTTGCGGGTAGATTCAACTGTGGGCCAGGGCTCAAAGTTTAGTATCACCTTACCTTTTGTGGTCCCGAAGAACAAAAACTCGCGTGGCGCGACTTCTGATGATTCCGGCAACATGAAGTCGATCGGCTCGGGCTCATTGCTAAGCAAACACACCACCAAGATGTCATCCAGTCAAGGGAGTACCGGAAGCAACCACGGCTCTGGCTCAATGGGTACATCAAGCAGCGGGATCGATGAGATTGTGGACGCGATAACTGGCGAAAGTAGCGGTCGAAATTCCTCTGAAGCTCCATATTTGCCCCGCTTGACCAGCTCCTTCCAAAACCAAAACCAAAGCAAGCCGCGCAAGTCAATCAGCTTTGGCTCGACCGGAGGGTCCAAGGGTAGCGGAAGTTCGCATTCCCTTGGTATTAACATGGGTGGCGAGATGGCTCGTTGTTGGATCAGCTTGGCAATCAGAGCCTCTCTAGCAGAGGGCTGCACAAGACACAGATGAGGATGTCTCAAGCTACCCCCTCTTCGCCAAGGCAGATGACAACGGATCGGACGATCAAACTGCCTAAATTGCCGGCCCAAGAGGGCAGTTCAAATATGGAGTCCGCCAAGTCTGAACCCCTCAAGCCTTCTCACCCGCCCTCCCAGACATCTCCTCCAAAGCCACCAAAGGAGAAAAAGAAGTCGTCCCCAAAGACCAAACGGCCCTCCCTCAACGACCCCGGAGAATCCGGCTCAACTACGCTCACTCCCGCCCGCGCCAATCATCTTCTTCCTCCCGACCGTACTCGGCCTGTCAGTCCCGGCCCCGTCCAACATATCAGTGATTATCAGAAACATAGTCTTACATAAACGTAGAAACATATGTTGTGATGGTTGGTCCGTGCCTTGATTCTTCACGTCTTTCTTACACGAGGTCTGTTGAACTAATTTTTGCTCTGTGCCGGGACTTGGAAGAACGGGCTGAATTCAGCTCCTCGACAGCTCTGCAACGCACAAGGGCCAACCGACGCCCTTGACACCCGCGTCCACCCCACCAATCTCGCGCACATTCAGCTGTATGTCACTCAACGCGCGAGCCGACCAGTCCGCCGCCGACCCGCTCTTGCATCGCTCTCTTGTCTCAAGCTTTAACAAGCTCCCTCCCACCCACAACGCATCCTTTGGCTGTGAATGTGTCGCACCCAACAACAATATCAGGAAAATTTTGCTTGCCTGTCCCCATCACCCTTTCCCACTCACCCTCCACTTGAAGAGTTTGCTTGAGAAAAGTGATGCTCATGAAGTAGTTCTCAAGTCAGCCAAGCCAGTTGATCAAAAATTGTTCTTTTGATTGTTTCTTTCTGTATTCTCAAGATTATCTTGTTTTGCAGCCACATATTTATGAGAGGTCAGCAATTAGGCAGATGGTAAACAAAAGAAATAAAGAAAAAAAAAAAAAAAAAAAAAACACCAAAACCAACTGCCTGTGAGACAGCAAAGGAATGTCTTTTGTTTTTCAGTTATGTATCCAGGATCATACATGTTCCTGGAGAGGTTAGCTGTGCACAGCAGCAAGCATGAATTCTAAAGGTACCAGCCAAACTTTATGTGAGCCTGAGTCTCTATAGTGACAACAGGACACAAGAAATGGGGGGGCAATAGTTGGATTTCTTGGGATAAAGAAACTACAACTATAAGAGAAAAAGAGAAAGAGAGAGAGAAACCAAGCAGGATAAGGAAAAGGAGAAGTACTAGGTTATTCTAGTGGGAATGCACGTCCACTGGCAATGCTACTCTTCAGAAGAGTGCTGCTAATCTGTGCTAGAAGTGCTACAGCTTCCTCTCAGGAGGGTATCTGGATTAGATAAGTTTAATCCAGCCACAATTTTTTAGCTTCCTTCTGGATAGTCAAGGTTCTTAAAGGGAAACCTGAGGGACAGCCCTGTAACCTAGATTTGAGGCAAAGGCCAAGTGATAATAAGGGACAGCCCTGTGATCAAGATAGAGGCAAAGGCCTGTGGATTTGGAGGGACAGCCCTGTGATCAAGAAGGAGGCAAAACCAGAAGAAGGAGCAGATCAAGCAAGACACAGAGTTGTACCTCTGAGATAAACAAGGTTCAGTGAAAGAGGTTACTTACTGTCAATATCCTAGGCGCCTGTGACGGTAGGTATACTGGGAGTATAGTAGGCTCTTTGGGGGTGATCCTGGAGTTATCTGGGTGGTGGTTCTGGTGTGCTGGAGTCTGTAGATCCGCCTCAGGCAAGGGGGATCCTGACTACGAAAATTTTCACAGTTTGCTTATGTAATTTACATATGTACATGTGGTTTGGCGCGCCTGGTAGCGCTGACACGTCACAACTGCGCAAGTGCGCCACAACTCAATAACTCAGGGAAGGAGTATAGTTACAAGGAAGTGATAAGTTGTAACTAGGGTTAAATTTGCATGAGGAAACAGAATATGAAGTCAAAACAAGGTTATCTCTTAAGATGAAAAAGATATGAAGTAATTTATATGTAACAAAGGTAGAACAGGCAGCTTTTAGGTCAGCTGTGATGACTCTAAGGCTGACACTTTATCTCCAGTCATAATGTCCATATACAATCACCTTAGGGAACCTAAGGTTAGGGAACCTAAGGACACCTACATACAATTGAGCCCTCCTGCTATACCACCATGGCTGGGACACAAGTGCTCAAAGCTAAGAGATTCTGGGCTATAAGCAGGTCCTAGAAAATTTGGAATGATTAAAAAAATTCATGCTTGGGAAGGAATTATTTTTGGTGAAACTTTTCTATAAATGGATAGTTGTAATAGAGGGGGGCCAGCCTTGCAGGGAAAACCTGATGTGTCTCAGGGATATTGGATATATTTGTATGAAGTTACACTTGGAGGCTAAATGGGGGGGGGGGGGGGAATGAGATTTGAATGCCGGGGAGAAAAGGAGAGTAAATAGAGAAGGTGAGTCAACTGAAGCTAAATTTTGCAGCGGCGAAGCCGCCTTGACCTCTAGTAGACTATATGTCAGAATTGTGTAATAATAATCCAAGTTTATTAAAAACACAGTTTCACAGAAACTAGGTTCATGGGTTTGGCCTGCAATTTTCTCAAAAACCCTGCCGGCCTCCTTGCCACTGAAAATTTTAACCCCCAAACTCCAAAGGGCCTTGGGTTGACCCCCAGCTGGTGCATGAGCAACAGGCAAAAAGGGGCCAGTAGACTGCCCTCCGCCCAGGAAGTGCTGGGAGGAAGAGGGGCCAATAAGCAACTTTTGCCTATGCAAGCGCAGTAGGTCATGAGATCACCGGTCAATTGAATCAACAAGGGGACAAACAGAAACACCCTCCCCCAGCAGATTTATAGTTAGTCCTCCACAAACTGTTGCCTTTGTACACCAGCCACAACAATTCCAGCTACAGCAAACAAATTCATCATCCACTGTACACAACCAGCCCCTACCGTTACATGTATCAGCCGCCAAGCTGAACCCGTATCCACCAACACGTTACCACAAAACTGTATCCGCGGCATCACCATCCATTCTTGTAACGGCTGCCGCTACCCCGCACCGTGTCATCCACAATATCAGGCACCCACTAAGATTTTTTGGTTTGCCACTCCGCAAGTGCCTTCCCCCAAAAGCTATTATGTACGTCCAATATACCAACACTCCTTACTCAATCCCCCACGCTACCCCACCATTGTTTCCAAATTGCAACCGCAAAAATCTGTTGTTTATTTTGCTGCTTGTGCTTGTGTAGAATATTTCTACAAGGTATGTTTGAATCACCTTTTTTTCTCTCTTTTTTCTCTCAAACGCAATGAATGTGTACAAACCTGTTGATATGACTCCCGCTGTTCTGAGGGGTCTTCAGATCCTTTCAGTGTCCAATGGATTAGAATTACTGTTGGTCCATTCACTGCATGGTCAAATAAGCCTGACTCAAATATTGATGACTTAATTCACAGCCTTCAAGAGCTCTAATACGCTCTCCCTGGTTGTGTTACTTGGTACAGATCTGAAAGCTCAAGGCCTGGATCTTCCAGATGTTGATGTTGTTATTCAGTTTGATCCTCTGCAGGATGTCCGCAATTTTTTTCATCAGATCTGATGGACCACAAGGGTAGGGAAAAGTGGACATACAATAATTTTCCTCCAAACAAATTGAGAACTAGAATTTAGCTGGAAACTGATCAACAGGACTTGCTCAAGGGTGATCCAAGTCATCCTGCTATTAATCCCTCTGCTGGAAGTGATAAAAATCTAGGATATTTTTCCTTGCCTTGCCTTGGCTTGACTTGACCTTTTTCTTCTTCTCATTATGTCATTCATTTATTATTTGTGTTAGTTATATGTCCGATTTTCTTGGGTGTACACCAGGGGAGATATGTTCCCACTCCCCAGGGAGTGCCTTACCGTAACTTTTTTCCATAACTGTGCTGGAGGCCTTTGGTAAAGCAATATTGAATAGGTATGAACAAGACTGGAAGTCAGCGTGGAAATCAGTTGGAAATCATTCTGAAATAAACCATAACTCGCCAAAAATTTATCCAGAACTCATCTATAATCCATCCAGAACTCATCCAGAATATAGTCCTTTCTTGGCTCCATGACCAGTGTGTCCTTTCCATGGAGATGTGAAAGGCCCAGCCTGTGATTTTTTCCCCCTCATGTACTCGCGTACATCAGGGGGACAATTGGTGTCTCAAAACAAATTTTTTACTTTTCATGTGGCTGTGAAAGGCCCATCCTGTGATATTTCCACCTCAATGTACGCGCGTACATCAGGGTGACTATTAGCAAAGTGCAAAAAGGTTAACTTGCATGTGCACATGTGAATTTTGAAAAGCAAAAAAATATAAAATTCACTAGATCATTTTCGTGAGGAGAACAGTATATATGGCCAAAGTGAATTGGCACCGCAATCCAACCTTGACTTAACTCAGACTTTCACCCTATTAAAACAGTTTTTTGTCATTTTTATCAGCCAAATTCAAATTAATTCCCGCATTTCCAAGAAAATGGGTTTCAATTTCAATGACTGCAACATTACCACATTCCAAAAATCTAAACCCAATAATACCAAGTCAACTTTTAGTTTAATTTTGTACATCCGGGCAAATAATGTGAATTACAAGAAACCCATTTTTTTGGAGGAATTGCTTTTGAGAATGGGAATTTTGCTTTGCTATCCTTAAAAATCAGTAAACAGGAGCAATTGATGAGTTGGACTTTGGTGAAATATCATTTCATCATATTTCTTCCTACAGTTGTACATAGAAAACAAAAGAATTCTACACAACATTGTGTTGAATTCCAAATCAATTGTGACTGACTTTTCACTAACTTCTTCATCCAATTTACTATTTTGGGGATGAGTTACTAATCCACATCAGGCTCACATCCAACCAAAACTCACATAAAATTCAGCTCTGGCACTCCCTGGGGAGTGGGAACATATCTCCCCTGGTGGTAGGCCTGATCAATTGGACCAGCTTTGAATTCAATCTTTCCCTAGTTATATAATGTGTGCAGTTTGTGCTGACTATGCAATTGATGCCTGTTTTGCCGTGCGGAAGACCCTGAGGGGTCCAAGGGCGCTTTTCCTTGTGGCGGCGATCCATTTGGCTGCCGCTTCTCGCCTGGTACTTGCCACAGGCCGCTGTGCCGCAGCTGCCCGTAGCAAGTGTGGGAAGAGAGGCAAGAGAGGGTTTCCCTCTCCTTGGCCTCGACCAGGGTGTGAGAAATGACAGTGATTCATTCCGGCAACTGCAACAAGAGACAGGAGTGGGTTCAGGCGTATACCCCCACTCCTGAGTGTATAGACGGGTGGGTGGGAGGTGCCTAAAGAAAATGGCGAGCGCTAGAAGTGGGCGAGGGGAGATCTAAGGGGAGGGAACACGTGAGGAGCGTGTCTCTCCCTCCGCTGGGGACTCTTATAAGAGTCCCTCTGGCGTGTAGTCGCGATCTGCATGACAGCTTGCTTCTCGCGGTCTGTGCGCCACCCAGCTCCGATCTCTCAGGTCTGCCCACTTAGCAGCCTCCATGGACGGAGGGGAGCTCCCGGTGCCCTACTTGCACCCCCGCAATCCATTTGGCTGCCGCTTCTCGCCTGGTACTTGCCACAGGCCGCTGTGCCGCAGCTGCCCGTAGCAAGTGTGGGAAGAAAGGCAAGAGAGGGTTTCCCTCTCCTTGGCCTCGACCAGGGTGTGAGAAATGACAGTGATTCATTTTGGCAACTGCAACAAGAGACAGGAGTGGGTTCAGGCGTATACCCAGAACTCAGGATTTCTGAGGGAGCCTGAGCCGCGCGTGAACCCCCAAAACTCCAGAAGAAAAACTGCAGAAAACGGAAACAATACAACACTCTCATTCTCTCTCAACCCCGTCTTCCCTGACGTTTGCGAGGATAGCTCTAGTGCGCTTGAGGGCGGCCGCGTCGTACAGCCTCAAGTAAAGTTTGTAGCACCGTGAGGTCCATTGTCCCAACAAACACAGATCTTCGGTGGACATGCCTAACGCGTGCCTCAGAGACGCCCCCCCGACGCGGAAACTGTGACCCAGGACGCTGGGGTAACCGCCGTGTTCAAGTGCTGTTTGGATGCGCGAGATCACGTCTCGTCAAGTAAGATGGAACCGAGTGCGACCTTCGTGGTAGCCAAATAAGGATGTCCTGGTCGTGCCCAACTCAGCCAGGCGTCGTCTGAGCGCGTCCACGGGGCACAAAATTCCTCTCTGCTTCGTGAGCACGATGAGTTGGGCGCCACCTGGACCGGCGGTTTTTGCGGACCTTAGTGTCAGAGTCGCTATCTCGCCCCCCGTTTCGCCGGTCGTAAAGGTGACATCTGTGGTTAACAACGATGTGGCGTAAGGCAACGTGCCTTGCCGCTTCGACTACGTCAGTTCCCCCAGCCGAGCGAGGCCCCAGAACGCGACTAAGGCCAGGTCAGCCACGGCGCGGTCGAAATTAGTCCCCCCGAACCTGGCGCGGTCGAAATTAGTCCCCCCGAACCTGATGTTGGCGATGGCCAACAATTGCCACAACATCACTGGTGGTTTGGGGGACCGTAGTGCAGTCGTAGCGTCAACCCTAGCAGAAGAACGTAGGATTAGACCTATGCGTGCCTCGTTCCAGGCCGGGAATGCAGCGGAGTGGAAGTTGTGCCACGCCCGGAGGCCAGATATGTATTGGCCGAGAGTCGAGGAATTCACTTTGCCGGCATTGGAGGTGTGTGCGTTGCGCCCTGCCCACACGCAAAACCGTTTGAGCGTCTCGCCTGAAATCGGAAGCGCGCCCAGTGGCTCGTTGCATGTGGCGCAAAACTTCAAAAACTTTTTTACCGCGCAATTGTATCCGTTTAGCGTGGATTCCTTCCAGCCTCCCAGGATCACCAGATCTGCCACGGATGGCGTGCGCGAGACCAAGCCGTTGGTTAAAAAACAGTGAAATTTGTCGAAAGGAGCTGAAGGCCCCGCGGGGACGATAGGCATCGCGGGAAGGTGAGAAGAAGAAGAGATGGTACAAAGGTCTTTAGGTAAAAAATGGGATACAATCACAACATGTCGAGGGGCACGTAGTGAGGGAAAAGAACTCGTTGGGTGTGGCGGCCGTGGAACGGGGAGGAGGAGAAAAATTAAAAAAGGATAGCAATATTCAAGCTATCAGCTCTTAAGCATGGAAAAGTACAGGTGTCAAGTCCTCCGGGATCAGGAACCAGACCCTGTCCTGTGCCTTGTGTGGACCCTGCACGCCTCGTGACAAGCCATCCGCGGTGTTCTCCTTCGATACGACCCGTTTAGGAGTCACATCTAGTTGAACTTTCACCAGGAGTGCTTGTATCATTTTCCACTCCTCATTCACGTGGATGTCCCTCGATTTCCTTGAAGTCAGGACGCTTTCCGTTGTCGTGTTGTCAGTCCAAACGATGAAATTTGTTCCCCTGACTACCCAGTCCAGCTCTTGCAACATGAGGATACCAATACGAATGGCGACTGTCTCTGCCCATGCGATAGTCCTGTGTGGCTTGGGCCCCCGCCAGCATTCCTTCAACCTAAGTTGACACCAGCGATGCCCAATGATAACGCCGATCCCGAAACTAGTCAAGGCGTCGCCGACCCAGCTGATCTCAACTTCCTTTGACACGGGAATAAGTCGAGTGCAGGTGAAATCCGACAGAGTGTCAAGCCAAAATTCTAAGTCGGTTTTTACGTCCTTGGGAATTGACCGCTGGGCCCAGAATCTCTTCCATTGAGTCAACCAAAGAAACGTGGTTAAGACGGCCGGCTAGTATTTCCACCTCGTTGAAACAAAACGCACCGCCTGGCTCTAGGAAAAACTTGATTTGACTTATTCGTTCTGTCAATTTAGCCTCTGGGAGGCGTACCGTGCCGTCTGCGCTGTTTGAGATAAAACCAATGTATTTTTGTTCATCTGCGAATTCAGAACATTTATCTTTATTTGTTGCCACGCCTAGAATCAACGACCGTTCTACGATGTCTGTGATTTTGCACTGCGAAGTAGGGAGCTTAACAAATAAATTGTCGTCAACCCATCTGAAAACCTTCACAACGTCGAACTCGGATTCCATCAAGCGCTTCCAGGCGTCTGCCGGTTTCCCAAAAGAACTGCAACCCGCTACACCCCCGAAAGTGATACGCGTGTTGAGGTACAGGTGTCCTTCCAAATCCTTCACCATTAAGAATGGCCATTGCCTAGGGGCCGTAGGGATCTGCCTGTAGGCCTTTTCCCAGTCGAAAATGGCTAGGCTCCAAGGTCCTTGATTGGACTTAAAGAAATTCGCGACGATCTTGAAATTGTCCCACGTTGTCTTGAAGTCCGTCTTGTCGACGAAAGAGTTTACCGAAGGTATTTCTGCGTCGTTTTGTGGGAAGGAGAGGTTGTTGATTGGCCTCATCTTCCCGTCTGCGTTTACCACCGAACCTAAAGGACTGGTCCTGAAGAAAGGAAATATCCTTGCAACCTCCTCGTGCGTAAAGGGTCCAAACATTTGGGACGCTGACACCTCTTCACTTATTGACTTTTGAATCTTTTCCCGTGCCTCAATCGCCGAGCTGTGATTCTCAGGAGTGAACCACCTCATAACTCCGACGACATGATCCGGAATGCCTTGATCAAACCCCTCCTTGAAACCTGTAATAATTCCCTCTAATTCTGGCAGGAGACCCGCGGTTTTTAACGCTTTTTCCCATTCAGGGACGTTCATTTTGCATGATACTGCTAAAGGCCAATGTGTTCTTCACAAGACACATGGCAAGGGATTAAACAAAACATACCGTCAAAAAACAAAGATCACGAAAGAAAAAGCCAAAACAGGTTTGAAACCGCAAGGAAAAAAAGTCTCTGAAGCCTAAATATGATAGATACAGGCAGGACAAGCAAAATGTCTTGCCCTATTGTTCGATAAGCACACTCCAGACCCTCTCCATTGAGAAGCGGTCGAAACGAGGAAAAGGAAACCTCCGCTTTTAAGAAAAATCCAGAAAGGTGCCGCGAGACATGTACTCGTAGCGTGAAGAACAAGCAATGTACAACCTACTTCTTTTGGTTGACAGCTGGCCCGTTACCCTGACCATTTCCTCCGCCTCTCCCATGTCGACGTTCCACAAACCCTTCGACCGAGAAGTTAGAACCTTGATATCCTTTATTGCATTTTCTCGAGTCGAACGGCGCATACGGAGTCGGTTGATGATAAGAGTTACTGCCTGACGCGTGCTTGTTTTGATCTCTAAAACCTCGGCCCCTAAACTGGTTTGATTGACGTCTGCAATGGGGATACGTCGGCGAATCGTAAAACTGATCTGTGTTGTGATGATAGTGTTGCGCCGCGCCGTACATTGGGGTGTGGTGTTGATGGAAACCTTGAAAATATGATTGGTGGCGGTCAAAACCACTTGGGATAGGTGAAGGGACCATGAGATGTGCGACACCAACTTCAGGATCCGCATAGGAGTATTCTTGACCTGGGGCGTATTTATTCTCTTTCCACCCCGCTTCCCCAAAAGTCCTAACCACAGTGTAAACCTCCTCGATGAGTGTTTGTTGACGAACCGAAATGTCTTGAATGGCGGACCCTTCGTCAGACGCGATCCTGTGCGCGAAGGCCGAGTCGCGAATCGCCATATTGTACCGTAAAGCGGTCATGAATCCGTATCCGCTTTGAGCAATGACGTCACAGTGTTCTTTGTGCGTCAACAACCTTGCTGCAAAGAGACCCATGCCGTAGACATCGCGCAAAGTTAGATAAAAATTTCAATGGTTGATCGTCCAATCGGAATGAGTTTCAGTCCACTCGGACGCGTAGGCCAGACCTTTATAAGCCCGCTCAGTTTCAGCGGATCTGACATGCCTGAAAGTGATATGTGCCTTGATAGTGCGTTTCTTCCAATATGTGATACCCAACAGCCATAAATATGCGAATTTCCAATGTAAATGTGTCTTCATAAATTACTCACCGTTATTGAAAATAGTTAACGGGATTGGAGCTTTCAAAGCTTTAATATTCTCGTCAAAATAGGGGGTGAACCCCACGTCGTGATGACTCGAAACTGCTCCCACCGCATGAATCAAACCGTGTTCGCGC
Organism: Puccinia triticina; assembly: GCF_026914185.1. NCBI lineage: Eukaryota > Fungi > Basidiomycota > Pucciniomycetes > Pucciniales > Pucciniaceae > Puccinia > Puccinia triticina. The sequence continues at coordinate 824,573 of NC_070574.1, read as the reverse complement.
TCAGTCGCTATGGATTTAGGAACGACATCCGGTTTCACCGTTTAAAAGGACTGGAGTTGCCGACACCGTTCGCAAAACAGGAGGCTTGGAAACTGGTCCGACGGGCTCATCCATCGCGGCCAACATGTTAGATAGATACTTGCATAAAATCTTATCGCCGGCGGACTGCGCTTCTTTCACCTTCGCCCATAAATGTGCGCGTTCTTCTTCCAAATCTGAAGACACCTCTATAGCCGGTGGAGGCATGTTGGTCGCCTTTAGCACGTCTTTCACCGTCTCCTTAGACAATCTTGGTACCGAGATGATAGAATCAACATCTAAAATTCTGTCCGCTGTTATGTGAATGCAACCAAATAAACATGCATCCCCAAGGATTGTGATTGAAACTTCTAATAATTGCAATCTTAACTTACCTTCGTCCCCTTGATCTCCCTCCTCTTCTGGGGAACCTATGTTCTCCTCTACAGCACAATCTTTCTCCCCGGTGGTTTGAGATGCTGCTTTAAGGGTTGCAGCAGGCGTAAGAAGCGATTCTGCCACAGCTGAGTCTTCTCTACGCGTGTTTTCATTGACTCGCTTCGCTGCTAACGCCCTGGTAACGTTCTTTTCGACCATTTTTCTATGCGCTAATAAAATGGGCGTATAGCAACTAGCTTTATATCAGCATTGAGTTGCCTTATGCGTGCAGTACGCAAAGAAAGGAAACCTGAGCCACCTCACAATAATTTAATGGGGTCTTATGAATCTAGAACCTTCAAAAGTATTCACTATTGTTGGAATGATAAACTTCACGTGCTAAATAAATTTACGTCGAAGCCCCCAAGCCAGAATCATCAGCTCTAATACAGTCAGGAGATGAAACTCGATATCAATCAACCTACTTAGATCTTTTGGCGTGGATGTCCTTATGATCACAGAGTAAATATGAAGTACAGGTCTTTTGCCGTAAACGGCTTGTGACGTAGACGGCTAGAGAAAGGGTTCTGTCGTAGATCGTTTTAGAGCTGAACGCGTAATTGAAGTCTGCTTGGTCACAGTAACATCAATGAGTCAGAACGATATTCATGCGTTTATGCAGAATGAGAGATGTCGGCTCATAACAAATTTGTGTGAAACATTTGAACCTTGTGGCGATAGAGGCCTGTTGGTTCGGATAGGCTTGTGCTTCTCCAACCTTGTGGTGACTGAGACCTTCTGGTTTGCGGACAAAAACGGGATATGATCAAGTAACCTTGTGGTAAATACCTGTTGGCTGATCTATGAGGATGGAAAACTATGTTTCTAGTTGAGTCGCGAAGATGGAAAACTATGGTTCTACGAATTGTTGGACTTTTATCAATGCAGATATGCGAGAACTATGCCTAAAGAAAATGGCGAGCGCTAGAAGTGGGCGAGGGGAGATCTAAGGGGAGGGAACACGTGAGGAGCGTGTCTCTCCCTCCGCTGGGGACTCTTATTAGAGTCTCTCTGGCGTGTAGTCGCGATCTGCATGACAGCTTGCTTCTCGCGGTCTGTGCGCCACCCAGCTCCGATCTCTCAGGTCTGCCCACTTAGCAGCCTCCATGGACGGAGGGTGTAAAGCTGTGGATCCTGAAGTCTAAGTGGATGATAGAAAAACTCCCCCAAGGGACATAATATTTCGAATGAGTGAAGGTATATATAGTGAAATGTAAATACATACTTGGGTTGATGAGCAAAGATAAAACCATGAGAAACTATAAATATAGAAAATATGCTAATGTAGGAATGTGACAGCATGAGAAAGTACATAAATAGAAATAAAACCATATTTTGACATAACACTCCCCCCCTCATCAACCACGGAAAAACAGAAAAGACACAACAATGGAAGAAATATAAAATAATCAGAAATAAATGAGTACAAAAATAAAAAATATAAAACAAAGAGACAAGGAATAGGTGATGAAATTAAAGTATAATAAAAGTGAGAGAAGATAGGAAAACTGATTGGAAAGAGAGACAGTAAAAAATTCCAGTCGATGACAACGCCCCGCCGAGATCTGCACAATATAAGATGTATATGGTTAGCATCCAAAGAACCAATCAGTCGCCGACACCTGTTTGGGGTCCTGAAGGGAGACGAACAGATGCGGGGGGTGCATGTTCATCGCAGCCAGCGCATACTTCCCCCCCTTTACTTGCCAATGTGGAGGATTGCAAACGCAATCCGACTGCCGCTAAAAACTCCGAAACTTTCCGCCACCCAAGAGCCTTGGTGAAGATATCGGCCAATTGGTTGTCGGTGGAAATCCACTCGAGGCGGACCTTCTTCAGATAAAGAAGTTCATTGATGATATGGAACTCTCGATCCACATGGCGGTGTTCCTTTCGAGTGCGACAATCCGAGCTGATTTGAACGGCGGCCTTGTTGTCGCAAAGCATCAACGGAGGAGGAAGGTCAAAAAAATGAGAGATGATTTACGATAATACACAGGTGTCCTTTGAAGCAAAAGACAGCACCATATATTCCGCCTGGCATGTGGATCGCGCCACACACGTCTGTCTTTTGGAAGACCACAAAACAGGCGCCCCCCATACAGTCGAGATGAATCCGTGTACTGAGCGAGATGCCTCGCCACCCCAGTTGGCGTCGACGTAAGTGGTAATACCATTGTTGAGGGGGCGGGAAGCGACAATTGGCAGTGCAAGATTAGCACTGTAGCGGATATATGAGATAAGGTGATCAAGAGCCTCCCAGTGCGATTCATCCGGTACCATGGAGAACCTAGCAAGGAAATTCACTGTGAAAGTGATGTCTGGTCGCGAACCTGCGGCTAGATAAAGCAGACAGCCAACACGGGAGAGGTATTCAATATCCATTGAACCGTCCGAAGGATTTGATTGAAGGTTGGTTGAGGCGATAGGAGTGCGAGTCTTGATGGAGGATTGCTGCATAGAAATGATTTTTTTGATCAACATTGGTTGATCAATGGTGAAACCGCCTTTCACCTCTCGCACCCGGAGGCCAACAATGCTAGATAGGGATGAATCCCATTTTAGGTCGAGCACCGAAGACAAACAATCTTTTAGAGACTCCAATAGCGACTGCAAACTAGCCGTGAACAGGCCATCATCTACATGTACCCATAGATACACCATGTCAGCTCCGGATCGATAGACGTATGTCGACTGGTCCTTGAGGGCCGGGAAAAATCCAATCTTCTCCAATTGTGACTTCAGATGTAGCCACCAACATCGTGCCGCCTGGCGCGTTCCGTACAGTGCCTTCCGGAGCTTGAGGACACAACCTGGTTTGGCTTTTACACCTGGCAGAGGACGAATAAAAACCTCATGGTCAATATCACTGTGCAAAAAAGCGCTTTTGACGTCGAAAGAAGCCACAGGCCAGCGGAGCCGCGACGCCATTGCCAGTAGGATCCGCAGCGCAGGAAACGTCGGGGTTGGCGCGAAGGTGTCGCCAAAATTCCTGCCGTGAATTTGTTTGAAACCTTGGCCCACGATCCGTGCCTTGAACTTTGAGATCTGTCCCTCCTGAGTCCGCTTAAGTGCAAAGACCCATCGGCATGTGAGGATGTCTCTGGCCTCTGCCTCGGGGACCTCCTCCCAAACTCAGAGATCAACCATCATTCCTACCTCCGCATCGATTGCGGCCTTCCATTCGGCCCGTAGCGTCGAGTTGATTGCTTGCTGATAGGTAAACGGAGCATCTGACGTGAAAGATGATTCCAAAACTGCGGACTCCAAAACCGCATCCTGAAACTCCAATTCTCGTAGCTCACTGAAATCCCCTAGGCGATCAACACGGATTGAGTTGAGAACTGCGTTGACTGACCCTGAGTTAGTCATCTGGGACGGGAGATCATCTTCATGAAAGATTACTGAGGCGCCACGTTCGAGCTTCTTCGAGTTTGGGTTCCACAAGAGCCATCCATGCGAGTCATCGAGAACACCGACGTGAATGAGAGCCGTCGACCGTGGGACAAATTGCTTTGGGTAATTTATGTCATGGAGATAAGCACGACAACCAAATACCCGAACCATATCGAGAGATGGCTTTTTCTTCAGCAAAAGTTCATAAGGAGATTTTTCAGCACCAGTGTGGACAATGCGGTTGAAAATGTACGCTGATTGCTTGAAAGCCAAAAACCAAAGGGAGTTAGGCAACTTAGCGTGTATTAAAAAGGTCCTCGCCATATCCAAAAGAGTCCGATTTGTCCGTTTGACATTTCCATTTTGATGATGTTCATAGGGAACGCTCAACTCATGGCCAATGTCGTTGTCTTTGAGAAACTTGTTAAATTTATTTGACGTTAACTCGCCGGCATTGTCCGAGCGGATGGTCTTCACTCGGTGCAGGGTGAGTCGATTGAAGTCGAGAATCCAGTCTGATACCGCCTTGCCAGCCGATGCCTTGCTCTTTAAACCAACAACCAATGTCATCCGCGAGAAGATATCATGTATCACCAATCCGTAGGTACTGCCATTGAGGGCCTCAGGAAAAGGGCCAACCAAATCTATGGCAACAATGTCACCAGGTGCATCTGCTAGCTCACGTGAAGGGGACTGAACAGGAGTATGTGTGCTTTTCGAAAGAGAACAAGAATGACATTTGGTTTTTGGGAGGGATAGTTTCTTCATTGGAATACCGGAAACACACTGGCAATTGATAGTTTGATTGAAGAACCGGACGGCGATGTGACCGAGTCGAGCATGCCACAGACTGGAAGCGGAGATGGATGAAAGATGGGGAGAAAGATAACAAGACTTTAGGGAAGCAGACGATGAAGGAGATGGAATGAACCATCGGTATTGATTGATATATGTTGAAAATTTTCGATCGTGCTGATTGAGTATAAAACGACCGTCGACAAAATCCACCTTTCCGTCCCACCTATCAAAAAACCCAATGGAAATAACGGTCCCAGAGATCCTCGGAACAAGCAGTACATTTTTCAGATGTAATTCGCCAAAACGCGTCGGAATCACGGCATCCCCAATGCCATCTACGGGAATGCGGTCTTGAGAAGCGACACGCAGCCGTAAATTAGCCGGGCGGAGAGTGACAAAAAATGATGGGTGTGACGTTACATGGTGGGTAGCGCCAGTGTCACACAGAGGGTCCTCCGGGTTTTCAGGTGGTGCCGAAATAGATGCGAGCTTGCCTGACTGGGTGATGAGACGTCCAGAGATGACGTTAGATTTCTTTGGCCTCCACGGCGGATTCTTCTTGCGAGGATCTTCCAGCGGCGGTAAGTTGCTCTTCACACGTGGGCAGTCCGGCGCCCAGTGTCCCCACTCCCAGCAAACATTGCAGGGAAAATCGGCCGTGAGGTGCTGCTTGGCCCATTCGTCCGGAGGAGGGACCGAAGAAGTCGACGTCGACTGGCCTCCTTGACCCGAATGCCTGGGCACACCCCGTGATCCTCGAAAACCACCGCGCCCGCGAGTACCGCGGAATGAGCCGGAATGTCCGCCACGATAACCCTGGGACGACATTGCCATTGCCAAGGCTGTCCCCAAAGCCGATGCCGATTGATGGAGCCGGGTCGCCATTTGTAGAATCTCCTCCGGGCTGATCTCGAAATCCGGTTTGATTGCAATCCGGTGTGAGAACTCCTTTGGGATGGGTTGGCAGTCCTTTGAGGGGGAAATAACAATATGATATTCCAGCTAAGTAATACTACTGTTACGGGTGGTTTGAAAGACCTGCCCCTCTATTATACTACACAGAATTCTGACAACAAATTTATTTATTGTTGTGGCGTGACTTTATGATGGAGAAAACTTGTATGTAGTAGTCTCTATCAGACCTAGATCAGTTTTAACAAGTACAAGGTGCGTATACAACCTCTATATGGCAAGATGGGCAAAGAATATAATCAAGTGAGAATATGTTTTGTTGGGTTTTTAATGGTTTCAGCAGAGGGAAATGATGATGGAGTGTGGTATGGGATTTCTATGTTAATGTATGATGACTGTGTCTTCCGTGATGATGGCAAAATGATGACTGGTGACCACTGAGCTGGGGTGCCTGGGTGATGATGGAAAAATGGTGGGAGGAGGGCCTCCTTATATATTCTTTTCTGAGTTATTTTTGCTGGTGAGGGCTGCACTTGAGGCATTTCTGCTGGTGGTGACCCTGTGGATTGCACTGCTTCTGCCAGGGGTGCATAACTTAAACCGATGTTCCGCATGACCATGTGTGATTTGTACTTTTTAAGGCAAAGTCCACCTAGGTTGGTTGCACTGCCAAAGTGGAGGCTTTCTGACCGCATGCATCGATGTAAGGTCCGTGCAAATCTGTTGAGTTGTTGAGTGGAGGCCTAGTCGATGCAGTTTCCAACGCGCAGGTTGCGTGAGGTGATCTGTAGCTAATAGTGGAGGCCTGCCTAACTAGTAAATCTAACTATACTCTTCTATATATGCATGCCTTTTATGATTTATATGAATTTCCACCTGGGTATGGCCTGTACTAAACCTATAATTGTAACTAACTTCTAAACTAAAAGAGCTAGCTGGGTAGTTGAAGTGAGTGACTAGGGTTAAGTTTGTATTTAGAATCTATTTCTCTAATAATATTCTATCATATGCTAGTATTGTAGGCTGTGAGTTGAGGTTTTGGCAGTTTTGTTGCGCGCAACAGATCTGGATCACCACACCGGGCATCCATGGAATCAGCGATGGTTTGCTGATAGCGGTGGGCGGTGGAGTGGAAAGACAAAGATAATAACTTATCTTTAGTCAATCCCCCCAGCCTCTCATCCAGATCGTACCAGCTCCGCTTTAAAGCCTCACAGCTGAACGATAGCGAGTCTGATGCATCTGGGGCCTGTGCAATGTCAGACCAACGCCTTAGGAGGAGAGACCAGGAGGTGCCAGCAAATCGCCCCTTCAAAGACTTGTAGGCCCCATACGCTGTCAACCCGTTGAGGGAAGAGCGCAGCGCCGGATCGATCGAATGTTGAAGAAGCGCCAGAATACCGTCCGAAGTTGCCGGGTCCGTGGCCGAAGTGTCCGTCTCGAAAAAATTTGCATTCTGAGTGACGCCTTTGACAGTGTTGATGATCGCAGCCAACCACAGAGGAAAGTTGGTCCCGTCCAGTGACAACTGAGGTTCGACCGACTTGCCGAGTTGATGCCAACGAAGTTGACTCGCGACTTGAGTGGTTGAAGCCGTCGCGATGGTCTGGTTGGTGTTGGTGAGATTTCGGATCAGGAGCACTTTGAGCAAGTTGTCGTCGATGCCGCCTAGGCCAGACTTCTCAAGTTCTCGAGCAAGTATGGTATCAAGAGATTCAGATGATTTCTGCTCGTTGTCGGACTGTTCTCCTGGCTGAGGATGATCGGATTGAATGGGGTTGACGGAGGAAGAAGGGAAAGGGATATTGGAGTTATCTTGAGACATGGTATCGGACAAGAGTGAAGAGTTGGCGGATATAAAGGGATTAGAGTCGAAAGACGCTTCGGGGATGGAAGGTAGAGGGCGTCGAGGGGGTGTTACTCGAGCAGTGAAGTCTGGAGTAACAAGGTCTGGACGATCGGAACGTGTATTAACCATAAACTTGAAAATCCGGCAAACACGGATGGGTGATTTGGCGGAGTCAAAAAACTAAATGTGTTTATAGAGCTATGTGTGGGGATTTAAGCTTCACGGAAGGATGAAACTTTAGAGGACTTGAATATCTTCACGAAAGGATGAAGATAGGATCGGATCGAAAGGAAAAACCCCGCTGGTCACAGCGCGGGCTCATAACCTGTAAAGCTGTGGATCCTGAAGTCTAAGTGGATGATAGAAAAACTCCCCCAAGGGACATAATATTTCGAATGAGTGAAGGTATATATAGTGAAATGTAAATACATACTTGGGTTGATGAGCAAAGATAAAACCATGAGAAACTATAAATATAGAAAATATGCTAATGTAGGAATGTGACAGCATGAGAAAGTACATAAATAGAAATAAAACCATATTTTGACATAACAGAGGGGAGCTCCCGGTGCCCTACTCGCACCCCCGCAATGAACTGATTTGTCTCAGCAGTTGATTTCTGCAGTCGAAGTTCCGCTTGCGCCTGATCGTGCTCCCCCCCAGTGCGCGCGGCGGCCGCCCGCAGTTCAACCGGCCAGATAAGCTTTCCTCCGGTCGGCTGACAAGGAATCGTTTGGCTTGAATTACATAAATCCAGGTTCAGGTTTATCTCTCCAACGATCCCCAATTTGCCAGCCTCTCGAAAGATATCACGATGTCCAGCCCTTCTGAAGTCGCTACTCAGGTAAGTACCTTATCCTAAGAGCTTTCATCATTTACATCAACTGATTCAAACGTATCACTCTTTTGTATTTGATTTCCTTCTGAATATGACGATCTCAGTTCGTACAATTTTAGTGAGTGTCTTTTTCCTCTCCTTCGTGACACCCAACCTTTTACGATCGTTGGATATTGATGGTCTAAACGTATCACCTCCCTGGTCCGAATACCATCTACCAAACTGAAACAGTTATGAAAAATTGTGCGTAATTTTCATCATGAATTCATCGCCTGCACCTTCCTGATTCTGAGACAAATACGCCCTTGGCAGTGATACGGACCGGAGTCAACTAGCACCACTCTACGTGAGACCAGTCAAACATTTTATTTGGCTGATCTACCAGGAACACTGACTCGATCGAATCCGGGATGATCAACTCTAGCGCGAAACGTCTATGCTGACATTCGAAGCCAGCCCATACCTCGGGACTGCGAATATTGTCAAGAAGCTCCAAGAGTTGCCGTTCACCAAGGTGACCCACCAAGTACACACGCTCGATGCTCAGCCCTCTAACTCGGCCAACCCAAGCATCATCGTGCTTGTCACTGGTGCACTCCAAGTTGGTCTGATTCCCATTTGTTTATTATACCTTGCCCCATGCTTCGAGTTTTGATCTTTTTCATCTCGTTCCTTAATGGCCTCCTTCTCAATCCTCTCTCCTAGGTCGACGGTGAAGCGAACCCCCTCAGGTTCTCTCAAGCGTTCCATCTTGTTCAGGAAAATGGAACCTACTTTGTCCTCAATGATGTTTTCCGACTCGTATATGTCAGTCAACGTTTCTCACTATCGATCACAAAGTCTCATCGAGCCCGTCAAGCTTTAAAGCCCTGCTGACCAGCTTGTGGCTGTATTTCATCCTTGTTTTTATATATATATATATAAACTTTATACAAACGGCGTCTACTTCTGCAGGGCTAACCCAGACAACAGTATTAACGGTGACAGCGATCAGCCTTGTTTGAAATATATGCGAGCTACTTGACTAGGAAATACATCGATGCCTCAAGGATTGTTTTTGAAAGCAAAACAAAATTTCAGTTCTGCCCAATTTCAAGACCCCAGCCGGGAGGTCCTCTAATTGACTATCATTCGGGTTGTCCCGAATAGACCCGTAGGTTAGCTCCAGTTTTACTAAGACTCTTTCTAGCCACACAGCTTGAGTTTACGGCTTTAGGTAGTACTTGTAAGATGTATAAATATATGATTGGTTGGACCAATCCCAGCAATCAACGAGATACATACTTCTGGGATTAAGAGGCAAGTAATTAATCAGCTGATTTGCCACACTGTGCAGCTTTCAAATTCAGTCAATTGAGGGTAATGGCATCAGTTGTCAAGTAACTGCAATTGTTTGATGTGTGGTTGAGGACAATCTGAGTTATGGTTTGTAACCTGAAAATACCCATGCATGTGGTGGTAATTACCTGTTGAATTTCTGTTGTCCACCTAAAATCACTCGGCCTCACACCAACGGTGAAACAAATACAATACATGTATCTGTATCTGCCTGTATTTGTATCTGTTTTGCACCCAATACTATTTATTTGTATTGTATTCAAAGACCAATACTGTACAAATGTATTCAAACCTTGGTATCTTGTTGCAAATACAGCCCAATACAAGATACTGTATTTTTACGTTTTTTGATAGTTTTTCTGTATACAGTCCACAGTGGCCAAAAACAAGAAAATCAAGTTTTAATAATTTATTGATACAATACTATGGTATTGTATCTTCAGGCAGATACAATACATTTGTATTTACAATTTTGTATTTTTCAACAGATACAATACACAAGTATCTGAAGATACTGTATTGTATAGTATCTGTTTCACCATTGCTCACACACTGCCTTGTTTAACTGCACCTACCATCCTTCAGTGTTTGTCAACTCTTGCTCCAGTTCACTCTCCATCCCCCACCTCACCTTCCCGATTACTTTATGTACTCCTCAACTCTTCAAAAACTCATCCGCCCATGAGACCACACAAGGAGTTTACTGTTTCAGGAACGACCGAGCCCCCTCTTCAGAAACAACGCCCCCATCTCATTCTGCCATTGGCACAGGTATTCGCCCGGATCAGCGCACACTCTTATGCGATACAAAGTCGATTGAGTTGATTCGAGGCGAGGCTGAGTTATTTGCGAAGTTTGCAAATATGTGACTGTAAGCAAACCTGACATTGATAGGCTTACCCGTCATAGGTCGATGTCAAGACTCTCGGGCACAATTCCTTTTGGGTCGTTGTTGTTCCAACCTCCATGATGTTGAAATGATTAAATAAAAGTCTTTCTCTGTTACAGCTAAAACAGAACAACATGAAAAAACAACGAGGAGAAAGAGGCCCAATGGTACATGCGGGAGACTGCTTAACATACATGGGTTTAAAGAGGTGCCAGCGTTTCGTGGATGGGCCGAAGAATATGGTCAGATATGTGGATATAGTCAGGATATAGGTCGAAGAAATTGTCTGCTCAAGAGATTGTCATTTCTGGAGTGGGAGAGGGGGAATGTACAGCGTAATTTGCATATAGAAACTCAGATATAGAATGCGGGAGTAAAAATTGAAAGCGTTGAATAAATTAGTTTGCCTTAAAGAAAGGAGACGAGCGCTGCTTGCCGATTTTGAAGAGTTTGAAAGGTTTGAAAGGTGATCTCAGACTGCGGGGGGCGCTGTGAGTGTCGCTAGAAGACTCCTCCGTAATCGATGGCAGATACTCGGTAGGACTGGAAGGGATGCTTTCGAGCTTGCAGCTCGGGCGCTGGGATTTCGTGTCTGAATCCTGAGTGACCGGGCGGTAGAGGGTCCCGTTGGGGACCTGGAAGACCTTCCAGTAATCCGCCCGGGTCGCCGAGCCGTACCCGCCGTCTTCGCTCAAGGCTGGGATGCTGAAAACTTCCAGAGAACACGGAATCTGCGATGGGTATTCTTGCTTCTCTCGAGCATCCGATAAGGTCTCGGTACCTTCGTCAAACCTCCCCTGCAGCCGGAAGGGGTGCATCACAAGTGCAAGTCAGAAATCCTGCTGTTATGAGCGCAATCCTGAGCCCCCTAAAAATCATAAACTGACCAAATGTAGCAGGCAAATGGCGCAATTGAAGATTACCTCGCAAGCATACAAACAGAAGTTGAGGCCTGCTTCTTGGTAATCAATTCGAGAACGCCCACCCATGAGCTGTAACATTGTTTCAATCAGCCTCTGGCTTTCCGAGCAGGTATCATTCGAGAGTGGGCAAGATGTCTAGAGGTTCAGTAGGCAGGGTGGTAGTAGACTCACCAACAGAGCCACTGAGAAATTTTGGTGAGCATGTTCATAATCTTCGAGAGAAAAGAGGAGGGCCCCAAGCTGAAAGTATTCTACGGGCGAGGCCGATTGATCAGAGACTGCCGCTTGGAAGCAGTCGACGGCGGATGGATAATCGCCCAAGCCAGCCTGAACCATGCCCATGTTGAAACAGATCCTAGGCGAGCGAGAGATCATCTACATTCGGCCAGAGAAAACCCGGATCAGACAACAAATTTCAATCTCAGGATTCGGATTTTAAGAGAGAGTTGTTCAAACAGCAACCTGCCTCGAAGACATAGAGTGAGCGGTCTAAATCTTGGTTATCAAAGTATTTTAGCGCCCTCGTCCAAGTTCGGTCGGTGTAGATTTGATGATTCATTTTTTTCAATTGCAAGACAGATAATGAGAGTGGGAGTAGTTGAGGACTAGTGGGGGCTGACGCGAAATCGAGGCAGTTAATTGAACGACGGAAGGCTTTCAATCCAAGGATGGCTATGCTACGTGGGGGAGTGAGAAAAGATTGAGGACAAGAGGGGGCGGGTAACGCTGCCAACGTTAATGAAGAGCATATATACCGGGGTCGAAGTGCTGATGAGGTGCTGCACTGCCGTCTGACTTATCGAAAACCAATGACAAATAGACGATTATTAACACTCGAAGAAGCTTGAAGTTTGTAGCCTTTGGTTGTAAGGTTGAACCCTAGCTGACAGCACATGGCTGAAGCGAAGGACCTCAGATCCGGCAAACATGGCCATGGACCGCTGAGCTTCGTTGACACATTTTGAGGCGAGCACGTTGAGGGTCCAAATTTTAGATGCTTGCGCATTCCTCCAAGCAGACGGAGGTGTTGCCCAGTTTCCCAAGTGTCAGACCGTGCTAGCACTGTCGGATCAAACGTAACCTAACGTAACCAGGCAGTAGGCTCAGCTAGGGACCGATGCCACTCAGGTACCGCAAAAGCTTGCCGATTCTGCTGAGCCCAGACGCGAAGTCAGAGGTGATCGACGACGAGGCCGATGTTCAAACTTGCCTGACTCCACCACGGAACCTGTTGCGTATCATCTTGACAAACAGCACCAACTGTGTATGAGCATCAATATCTCCAGCGTTCTGTGGCAAACTCGATCGATTACCGTACGTAAAATTGTTCCACCCTATCGATCCTTGATTGTTGGCCCCCTACTAATTATAAGGCCAATAACTTAAATGTAAATAAAGTCTCGGCGTGGGGTCCATGGCCTTCCATGAGTGCGTAAGCTTGATTTAAATATATGTTTATGTATGCGCTATCACGCTCTCGCCAACGATTCCAGGTCTGCTCAGTCCGGGATACGAGCCGGCTTGCATGTGCAAGTGAGCGGCGGTTTCTCACTGATGTGACGTGGATAAAAGGAGTGTTGGGCCCTGCGGATGGTTCGAAGGCGAGCCATGTGTCTCCCGTCTCATAAGCTTCAGGCAGTTTTCCCTCCGTGGGTCGTGAATGTGGCCATCCCCGGGCCCAACGATGGGGGGCAGACACGACGTTGCGCTAGCACAAGGACGGGAGGACGGTGGAGGCCAACGCAGCCCTCCGTCGTCCCCAATTGAGCAAATGCTGTGCCGACAAGTTCTTTTTACCTATGGAAGACACGGAATTGAGACATGGTTCTGACGGACGATCATCTGTTACAAAGCATGTTTCCCATTAGAGTAGATGCCGACTGCATGTGCCCTCTTTATACCTCCCCTAGTCGGTTTGTACCCCCTTTCCTCCCTCCACCTGCCTCCATTTCCCTCCACCTGGAACAAGTGGAGCGAGGTGGAGGAGTTCCCGTCGCAATTGATGCACAAAACGTAGACACTTGAAACTCCCGTTCGAATCGCAATGGTCGATGAACAGCAATTCCGCCCCCACTTGCCCGCGCGTGATGGCTCCGCGGGAAAGACATGCACGAAGTAGAATCAAGCGCAAGGAACCAGACATTCTGCAGTGCGACAAGACGCTGGTCGACGGGTCACCAGGAAAAAACAATAGTCCCTTGGAGACAAGTGACATTTGACAACTTTGGTTGCAGCTCCAAAGTGGCTCTGATCCTGTGCCACCTGTGCCCTTGGTGCTCAGTGTGTTTCAGTGGTTTATGTACATACATGTCCTCATGGCTCAGTGCTCACTGGCCCAGCTCAAGGATCCCCAGTGCCACCCAGCATTGTTCATTCTGGCACATTTCTGCACTAACAGTGAGCCACTGAGCTATGAGCCTATGACCGTTGGGTCCAAGTTCAACAAGCCTGCCTAGGCCTGCCTCTTTATGTACAGCAAAGGCAGGGAAGTTTGTGCTGTTACACACATATGTAAAATACTTCCCCTCATTGATCAACGCATGCCCGTCCCCGGGGGGCACGCCCACGCCCACGCCCTTTGAAAAGGATGTGTGGGGCCGCATGCCCTGTATTTGCCAAGGGCGTGCAAGTGAAAGGGTGTGCACGCCCCTGCATGGGCGTGCACCTTGGCTGCTCGCCGAGAGGTATCCCTCTTGACGAGCAGGCATATACACATCCCTGCTCGCCGAGAGCCCCTCGGCGAGCAGGCACATGTGCACCTGCCCGCCGAGGGGCTCTCGGTGAGCAGGCTCGGCGGGCAGGTGTATGTATACCTGCTCGCCGAGAAGTAAGCCCCTCGGCGAGCAGGTATACGTACATCTGCCTGCCGAGGGGCTCTCGGCGAGCAGGGATGTCATGTATGCCTGCTCGCCGGGGGCTCTCGGCGAGCAGTGATGTGTATGTGTATGCCTGCTCACCGAGAGGTATCTCTCTCAGCGAGCCCCCTGCACGCCCTTGCATGCCCATGTAGGGGTGTGCACCCTCTTGCACGCCCATACAGGGGCATGCCTTGCACCCCCATACAGGGGTGTGCACGCCCTCCGCAAATACAGGGTGTGTGGCCCTACACACCCTTTTTGAAGGGTGTGCGGCCCCACACGCCCTTTTTGAAGGGTGTGGTGGGCTGGGCGTGCACCAGGGGCAATGCCCTTGTCCCAGTGCCAATGTAGAGAGAGGGGTGTTGAACAACTCAGGTACCTGTTGCTTGAGCAGATTAGTCCTGAGCAGATGCACATCACAAGCTGTGTGTGCACATGGCAGAATGAGCTACACTAGCTGCTGCTGGCTGTGCAAGGCAAACAAATGTATACTCAGTTATTGCATTTGTGCGTTGATGTACCAGCTGTGGATAGATGGCCAGAGCTGTTCAAATGTCACTTGCTGCCAAGGGAACATTGTTTTTTCCTGGTGGGTTGTCCTGGTAGTGGTACGCATCCGGCCTTTGAATTCTTCCTTTGCCGGATATGCACGCCATCCTCATCCCCCCTTCTCTTTCCTCTCCTGGCTCTCCGGGGCCTGTTTATACTACCTTCGAAGCAATATTTGAAAGTGGGACATGAAAAATCATCAGGCAAAAGGTATGTGTGGTTTCATCACTCTAAATATTCACAATTTGTACTTTATGCACACCCACAATATTACAGCTTGGTTCTATTTCCTTTAAATCCACATTTTCGTTTTTATTTATTTTTTCTATGACAGTATCCTGGACGATGGACATTTTATTACTATTGTGACCAGAAGATCAATTATATTCATGAGTCTAGTCATAATGATGAACGGTTTTGCTGAACAGCTTGGGTGAATTGGCGGAGGCTACAAGAGCGCGTTGAGATACTTCCGAGGACTTCTTGGGATCTCCAGGCTGAGCGTCACTGCTCAGTGGCATGCAAAGAGCCATCTTCTGGCAAAAAAGATTTGATTTCGATTTCTGCCGAGTTTGTCGACTCCCATAGCTGGCAAGGAATCTTGTGTTGATTCGGGTCCATTCTAGCAACGAAGGGTAGTTACTGTTAGGACATAGGTATGCTTATACCTAGTCATATGTTAGCCGACTGCGGCGTAGCTTGTACCTAGTATATATAGTGTTTCCGCCTCTCCAGAGCAATGATAGGTATGCTAGCGCGACCATATCATAACAGGTCATGAGCCCCTAAAAGTATTTCGCTAAACACATCAGTACAACCGTGAAAATCTTCAAACCATTTTCAACTTCCATATTCTCTTAAAGCTACTCTTTTGTAAAACGAAGTGAAGGTCGCGGGGTACCAACAAGCTTGAAAACCTTGTTGCGAGTTGAGAAAAGTTCTATCTATTCGTTTTCGTCGGATATTGACGCTTTCTCCTGGCCAGTTTAGGCTCATTTTCATAATACGGACGAGTAGATAGTCCTGAGTAACCTCTTGCTTTCAACGTTTTGCTTCTTGGTACGAGGCTTCCAGGACTCGGATACTTAAGTCTGCTTACTTCATTTCCACTTTATACATAACTTCATATACTCCTTTTCCCCAAAGACCGAGCAACAATTCCCCTACCCACTACTCAGCCTGCAATACAACAACCTCAGATTACCCAACCAGCCTACTCCCCACCACCATCCACAAAAAATACTCTTCATCCTTCCCCCGTAAACTCAGAAAACCTTGTCCCAACAACACCAAACAATCCTCCCCCTAACCCGTCATCCCCTGCTGCAACAATTCCACCTCCCGCCAACTACTCCCCTTACCCAAACATGCCCGACTTTGCATCCCATTCTTACCCGTATCCCTATCCCTATTATCCATACCCGTACCACCCAGCATATCCTCCACCACCTGCACAACCAAATCCGAATACTGTCCCACAACCCACATCACCATTTACTCCCTACACCGACACCACCCCAACACCTGTTCCCAGGCACAACAACCCCAAGACACAATCCCGTCAAGATCAACTGGACAGAACTCTGGCCGACAACCGATCCCGACGTCTTGCCTTTGAAGATCGAAAAATGACTGCGACCACCATCAACGCAGCCGTCAACTCTTGTCGTGACCGCGACCGCCTTCTTGTCGATGGATCCAATTATCAGAAGTGGGCTCGTCGCATCAAGGAATTGGCGTCCCAATTTCTCTGGGACAAAGACTTCTTCTCCAAGACTAACACCAACATTCACGACGAGAAGATTGGACGGGCCATCCTTCTCAATTCAATCGATCCAGCACTCAAAGATGAAGTGTCGCTCAAGAAGACATGTCAGTCAGCTTTCTCCACCATCAAGAGCCGATTCTCCTCAATCTGCCGAGCGGCGCAGATGGCGGCTTTTGAAGAACTCCTTACCCAGGACCCACAATCTTTTCCAACCGTGGCGGCGTGCGGCTTGGCGATGCTTGACTCTGTCGCGGATCTGAAGAGCCTCAACATCGATATGTCCGGCGATCACATTCTTGGCTTGCTCCTTCAAAGGAACCTGCGCGATGGACCGGCAAAACGAGAATTTGTTCAACGAGTCGAAAACCAAATGTTCAACTCAGTTTTGAATGAGACCCCCTCTTTCGACGAGTTACTAAAAATTCTGTATGCATGCAACCGTCAAGTTTCCTTTTCCTCTTCCGACACTTCTTCTATCACTGTTCCTCCCGAACTCCCGTCTTCCTACCTCCCCACCGCTACGGACAAGCAGATTACAGAGGCTGCAGACAATTGTGTGCCAGAAATATCGGCAAATGCCGTGCGCAACATTAACTGCCACATATGCAAGCAGCCCGGCCACTGGTCTAATGAGTGTCCAGCCCGCAAGAAACCTGGTACCGGTCGCTCAGGACTTCCTTCCAACACTCGCCCACCCGCCCAGCCGTTTCCCAATTATCAGCCTTTCTGCCCCATAGTGGTCTCCCCCAACTTTATCCCTTTTGGACCACCCTATAACTTTCCCAATACTCCGTTCATTCCAAATCATTTCTACCCAAACAACGTCCAGTCCTCTCCCGCTGTCGCCAACCCTCCACAACAACAAAGAACTCTCCCACCGAACCGCCAATATGATTCGTACAAACCCAACTACCCCAAACGCCAACAGGCGGTCTCGGCGAAGAACGTTGAAGTGGGTAGTGTAGAGGACGAGCTAGCTGAATTTCAGATTAGCGGTGGAGCCACGGCTGATGCAATCGGGGCCGCACCAGAGATCATATCCGACACAGGTGCCTCCAATCACCTCACAGGCGACAGGTTCGCATTATTTGATTTTACTGCTCTCCAGAAACCAATTCCCCTGAGAGTGGCAACTAATGGTTGCAATGATCATATAACAGGGATCGGGACCCTGATTTTTCCTGGGAAGAATGGAATGAACGTCTGCGTTAGAGGTGTGATGTACTGTGAGACTGCTTGCACTACTCACCAGGAAAAAAAAGTAGTCAGTTGATGACAACTGACATAACACAGCTCTGGTTTCAGCTCCAAAGCTACTCCATCTGCTAGTTAAGGGCTGGCTGGCACACAGCTCAGTGCCCATTTTGGCACAG
This sequence comes from Puccinia triticina, assembly GCF_026914185.1. Classification (NCBI taxonomy): domain Eukaryota; kingdom Fungi; phylum Basidiomycota; class Pucciniomycetes; order Pucciniales; family Pucciniaceae; genus Puccinia; species Puccinia triticina. Next base: position 806,626 of record NC_070574.1, on the reverse strand, counting down.
CTGAAGCCTCTAGCTTGCATTTTTCACAAGCTGCTCCTCAGCTTTGTCCCAGGCACAGCTGCTGCTCAGCCTTGGCCCAGGCCCAGCTGCCCCTCAGTCTTGGCACAGGAAAAGCCACTGCTCAGCCTTTGCTTGAGCAAGAACGGGTGTTGATAAACGCACACCCGTCCCCCGGGGGCACACCCTCGCCCACGCCCTTCGAAAAGGGCGTGTGGCGCTGGTTGGGTGTAACACACCCTTGAAGGATGTCTCCCGCGCGCGCGGGAACAATCCTTCAAGGGGGGAATATGCGGACCGGTCAGGTGGACCGCACGCCCTTTATCAAGGGTGTGCGAGTCGAAGGGCATGCACGCCGCTGTATGGGCGTGCGAGGGCGTGCACGCCCCCACATGGGCGTTCACGGGCGTGCACCATGGCTCGTTGGGAGCCCCTCGGCGGGCAGGTGCAAGTATACCTGCTCGCCGAGAGCCCCTCGGCGGGCAGGTACAGATCCCACCTCGCCGAGAGCCTCTCGGAGAGCAGGTATACATGCACCTGCTCGCCGAGAGCCTTGCCTGCTCGCCGAGAAGAATAACTCTCGGCGAGCAGGTATACAAACACCTGCCCGCCCCCCTCGGCGGGTAGGTGTATGTATCCCTGCTCGCCGAGAAGGATAACTCTCGGCGAGCAGGTGCATGTATACCTGCTCACCGAGAGCCCCTCGGCGGGCAGGTGCATGTATACCTGCTCGCCGAGAGAAATCCTCGGCGAGCAGGCATACAGATCCCACCTCGCCGAGAGCCTCTCGGCGAGCAGGTATACATACACCTGCCCGCCGAGCCTGCTCACCGAGAGCCCCTCGGCGGGCAGGTGCATTTATACCTCCTCGGCGAGCAGGCATACATATCCCACCTCGCCAAGAGCCTCTCGGCGAGCAGGTATACTTGCACCTGCCCGACGAGGGGCTCTTGGCGAGCGGGCTCGGCGGGAGGTGCATGTATACCTGCTCGCCGAGAGAAATCCATGGCGAGCAGGCATACACCTCTCGGCGAGCAGGCATACATATCCCCGCTCGCCGAGAGCCTTGCCTGCTCGCCGAGAAGGATAACTCTCGGCGAGCAGGTATACAAACACTTGCCCGGCGAGCCTGCTCGCCAAGAGCCCCTCGGCGGGCAGGTTCAAGTATACCTGCTCCCGAGAGGCCCTCGGCGAGGTGGGATCTGTATGCCTGCTCGCCGAGGATTCCTCTCGGCGAGCAGGTATAAATGCACCTGCCCGCCGAGGGGCTCTCGGTGAGCAGGCTTGGTGGGCAGGTATATGTATACCTTCTCGCCAAGAGGCTCTCGGCGAGGTGGGATCTGTATGCCTGCTCGCCGATAATTTCTCTCGGCGAGCAGGTATACATGCACCTGCCCGCCGAGGGGCTCTCGGTGAGCAGGTATACATGCCCTGCTCGCCGAGAGTTATCCTTCTCGCGAGCAGGCAAGGCTCTCGGCGAGGTGGGATCTGTACCTGCCCGCCGAGGGGCTCTAGGTGAGCAGGCTTGGCGGGCAGGTGTTTGTATACTTGCTCGCCGAGAGTTATCCTTCTCGGCGAGCAGGGATACATACACCTACCCGCCGAGGGGCTCTCGGCGAGCAGGTATATGTATGTACATGCACCTGCCCACCGAGGGGCTCTCGGCGAGCAGGCACGGTGCACGCTTGTCACGCCTATGTGGGGGCGTGCACGCCCTCGCACGCCCTTGATAAAGCTTTTCAAAGGGGGTGGGCGTGGGCGTGCCCCCGGGGGACGGGTGTGCATTTATCAATGCCCGTTCTTGCTCAGGCAAAGGCTGAGCAGCAGCTGGGCCTGGGCCAAGGCTGAGCAGCAGCTGGGCCTGGGCCAAGGCTGAGCAGCAGCTGGGCCTGGGCCAAGGCTGAGCAGCAGCTGGGCCTGGGCCAAGGCTGAGCAGCAGCTGGGCCTGGGCCAAGGCTGAGCAGCAGCTGGGCCTGGGACAAAGCTGAGGATCAGCTTGTGAAAATTGCACTAGAGGCTGGATAGCCAGCTGGAGCAGGTGTCATGTCAGTTGTCATCTAGTGACTACTGATTTTTCCTGGTGACTCTTATTTCCCCATCGGCTCTCCGCCGAGCTAAGCTAACCATTAACTACAACTCAACCACAGACACTTTTGTATTTCGGTCTGCTGATGGCACCGTCCTACTGGAAAGCCCGATGGACAAGAATAAGCTCTGTTGGACTCTTCCGCAGCCAATACAACCTTCCCACAGGTCCGGTCAAGCCAGAGATATCGCAATTGCCTCCTCCGTTGCTGATGCAAATATGTCCCACAATGCTTCCAAAATTTCCCTTACGTCCTCTGTTACCCCTTCTCTCCCTATCATCTACGCGTCCGCTCCTATTCATTCCTCCAGTCCTGTCAAGTCCGATGACTCCATTTTTCAATTTCCCGTAGAGAAATATAACTTTGATTGGCATGCATCTGACTTGACAAAAGATGAGCTCACACTCCTTTTCTGGCATTGACTATTTGGTCATGCAGGTATCCGCAGGATAAGAAAGATGATTAAACTTAATCTGGGAGTTGGTCTGCCTGCAGACATACCTAAGGGCGATATCAAATGCCCGGTTTGCATGATAGCAAAAGGGACTCGTTCCAATCACTTACTGCCAACGTATAGACCTACGGAAGTTTTAGGCATCATCGCGTGTGATTTAATGGGACCTTTTGAGATTCCAACGTTCGGTGAGGGTCGCTATGTGATGACCATCAGAGACCTGGCTAGCTCTTACAGCGAGGTTAAGATAATGAGTAAGAAGAGTGATGCGACTAAACTACTGATTGCCCAGATTTTACGCTTTGAGACAGAGACAGGCAAACAAGTCAAATGTGTCCGCTCGGACAATGGTGGCAAATTTGAGTCAAAGGCACTTGCGACGTTTCTTCAGGGAAAGGGTATCAAAGCCAAGCGATCCCTTCCATACCATCACTATCAGAACGGTGCGATTGAACGGTACAATTGGACGGTGTCAGACATGGGCAGGTCGGTTCTCACGGACAGCCTATTGCCGAGAAGTTACTGGGGATTTGCCTTTCTGTGGGCAAACTACACCCTCAACAGGATCCCTAAAAAAGTAAGTGGCCACAAGACCCCTTTTGAGGCCTTTTTTGGCTACAAACCAGCCATGGATCATCTGCGGATATTTGGCAGCAAAGCTTTTGTCCTGATCCCTCCTGAAAAACGCAAACGACTGGATGACCGTGCAGTGGAAGGACGTGTGATTGGATATGTCGATGGGAGCAAAGGTTGGATGTTCTGGATTCCGTCACTTAACAAAATTGTAAACTCCGCATGGGCTCAATTTGCTGAAGACCCGCTGAAACTGACTACCGGTTCTAAGAGCCCCCAGGATAACATTGATCCATCCTTACTTACCCCCAATCAAACTGCAGCCAGCCCGATGACGCCAGTCGCAACAGCTCTTTGATTTGTCATGGCAGCGGATCTGGGGGACTTTAGTGATGAAGTCATTGTTCAAAAACAAGAGGACCACCAAGATCAATTGCAGCAAATTACAAAATCTCCGACTCCGGTTCCCAAGAAGTACAAGGACATTCTGAAACACCCAGAGAAAGAGGCGTGGTTGAAGGCCATCCAAGAAGAGCTTCAAAATCTGTTCCGCCATCAGATCTGGACGATCGAGCTGGTACCGCATGGAAAAAGAGTCATGGGTGCCAGGTGGGTCTTCGTTGAAAAACGGACGTCCAATGGCAAATTGATCAAATTGAAGGCCAGGTATGTGGCAAAAGGCTACGCCCAGATTGCAGGGGTGGAGTTTATGGACACCTTCGCCCCAACAGCGACTTTTGTTTTGCTACGCTTGCTACTAACCATCGCAGCCAAATGTAACTGGCCCGTTTACTCGTTTGATTTTGTAGCTGCATACCTTCACTCGCCGATCGACGAAGACATTTGGGTGCGACCACCGGAAGGTCTCGAAGTTCCCAAGGGATATGCTTGCAAACTACAAAAAGCCCTGTATGGTACAAAGCAAGCAGCGAGGTGCTGGTGGAAACACCTACAGACCAAACTGAAACAACTTGGGTACACACCTAGTCAATTCGATAACTCACTCTACATCCTGCAGCATCAGCAACACAAAGGAGCGATCTGGGTTCATGTCGATGATGGCGTTGTCACAGGATCAAACGATGAAATCCTACGGAAGCTGGAAGCAGATCTAAAAGACTGTCTAGAGATCAAATGGCAAGAAGGTGTTGAGACCATTGTTGGCGTGGAGGTTACACGATCAGAAGGTCAGTTCTCACTAAGACAGACTAAGCTAATTGACAAGATCTTGGAAGAACATTGGGACCAACGTTCTTTAGCAAAGACGCCTCTACCTTCCGGTTACTCGGCGGATACAGATACCAAAGGAGAGGGCAAACCCGAAACGTCTACAGCTTATCTGTCTTTGGTCGGCAGCCTGAGCTACCTGGCGGTGGGGACGCGACCGGACATTGCTTTTGCGGTGAACTATATGGCCCGTTTCAGCTCTAGCCCAACACCGGGTCACTGGAAAGCGTTGCGCCACATAGTTAATTATATTGCTAACACCAAAGATAGATTGCTGATCATCAGACCTCAAGAAATGTCCCAACCCCTGAAATGCTACAGCGACACAGGATGGGGAGGAGAATTCCAGCGATCATCATACGGTATTTTCCTGTCTTTCTACGGTGCCCCTATACTTTGGATTGCTAGACGACTACACACTGTGGCGGCGTCAACATGCCAAGCAGAATATATGGCGCTAGGCATGGCGACACGACAACTACTGTGGGTTCAACAACTCATTGAATAAATTCTTGGACATCGGTTCTGTGGTCTCCTGGTATGTGATAATGAAGCCGCAATAAAAGTAGGAAAAGATGACAGTTCTAACAAGCGCACAAGACACACTGAACGGGAATACTATATTACTAACCAAGCTCTCTTTGAAAACAAAGCCACCCTGTCGTGGATCTCCACAGACAAACAATTAGCCGACATACTGACCAAGGCACTGACTCCGGAAAAACATGAGTCTTTGGCCAGGCAGGTGCAAGGCGAAATATAGACATCTCCGCCTAGTTGTCAGGGGGGATGTTAGGACATAGGTATGCTTATACCTAGTCATATGTTAGCCGACTGCGGCGTAGCTTGTACCTAGTATATATAGTGTTTCCGCCTCTCCAGAGCAATGATAGGTATGCTAGCGCGACCATATCATAACAGTTACGTTACGTTGCGTTATCCGCGCAATTTTGGTAACGTAACTACCCCCGTTATCCGGGGCCCCCCGTTACTTTACTAGTAACGGGGTCATTTCAGGCCCCGCGCGTAACGTAACGGGCCTCATTTGTGAGGCCCGTTATCGCGTTATCCCCCGGATAACGCGATAACGGACCGTTTAAGGCTTTTTAGCCTCATTTTTTGCCCGTTCTCAAGGGCTCCGCGCGCCCGGATAACGCAACGAGCATAAAAAAACCGGCTCAACGTGTTGCGATAACGTAATTGCACTGCCGTTACGCGTAACGCGTAGATAACGACAAAAATTTCGTTACGTTACCGTTATCTACGCGTTACGCGTAGCGTAACTACCCTTCGTTGATTCTAGAGGAAGCGCCTTGCGGATTTCCTGAAACTTGCGCCGCCCGAATCGATTCTTCCTGGTATAACCTCCACTATTTAGTCAACAAGCAGCGACACGATTAGCGGATATGAAGGTACAATATATTATAGTTGAAATTGGGCATGGAGAAGGGCGCCGGGTAGGAAATGCACACATTGCTAGGTGATTGGCAACGCAGACCACACGCCAGAAGCAGTCGCGAGCCGCAAGGCAACCCTCGCCAATACGGTCTAGGGGCGACGATGCAGTTGGGGCACTGTCAGTATTGCTGCATAGCGGAAGGGCCAAGTACAACGATTGGCTTACGATCTGATCACATCGGTGCTTCGCGTGATGCCGAAAAGGAGACTCACCACCAAAGTCATCATCACGAAGATCATTCCCACTGATCTCAAGAGCAGATGAACTGGAACATCCTTAAGCAAGAGGTCATCAGAGTCGGCCAGTGATTGGTCTGAGTGCGGGTCAAGTCTATTGAGCTACTACGGCAAACCTATCAGCTGCGGGATGGAGATAGTTTAAGTTGGAGATTTAGTCTTATGAAAACCCTAACCCTAGATGTAGATTCCGCATACACAACTTCTGCCACTGTATCCATTTCTTCATTCTTCTCATATTGTTTTCATCAATACTCAAACCAACCTTATCACCTTTGTCTCCAGGTATGCCTGACATATTTCACTGACTTTCATTCCCCATCTTTGCTCAATCATCTCACTCATTGGTTCATCATTTCTCCGATCATCTCAGGTGTGCTTTCTCATAAGTCAACTAGACTTCTTTGTCCGCATGTTCTAATGACGTGCTATTATTATCAAGGTGTGCTTTCTCATAAGTCAACTAGACTTCTTTGTCCGCGTGTTCTAATAATGTACTGTTATTATCAAGGTGTTCCCGGCTGCTTGACCATTCAAGTCGGTGTGGTGAATTATATAGGCATGTGTGGTAGAATGTCCACTCGGGGATAGCGCGGGCGGGAATGCACAGAGCGGCTCAGGCAGAGTGCATTCCGGTGACATAAGCACTGAGGATGATGTCAGAAAAGCACACTAAGAAAGCTCACAGAAAGTCACGCGCGGACTGGAATGCACAGATTGTGGATTTTGGATTGGGTATTTGGACCGGAGCGGAAAGACAGGGCTGGACTGCGGCGGACTACACATGTGGACTGGTAGCAGCAGCGCCTCAGCAGGTGAGCCACAACAGCCAAAGCGGGTTCCACCAGCCGGTGGAACTGGGGTGGAGGCGGTGGGGGGAGACTGACTGGCGGGGGCTAGACAGAGGACGGTGGGAGGTCAAGCGTTGGAGATGAGCAGAGTCTGGGTGAATGACGTGCGGAAAGCAGGCGGAGCTGAAGGACTAGTGCGGGATCGGGTGGGAGCGGTGACATGCGTGGAGGGAAGGACAGGAAAAGGCTCATGGATTTCTCTTCTCTTTTCCTTATCCTATTATCCTATCATCTTACGGATTACTCATTTATTGTACTTACACAGACGGACGTACTAGAGTATTAGGAGAGTTATACGTGACCTTATCTTTACTTTCAGAGCTACTGGCAGATTCTGTGCTTGCGGAGTGCGGAGCTTTTATTCACTTGCGGATTATTACGCTACAGATCAGGCTCAGAGAGGAGTGCTGAAGGCTAGCAGATAGTAGCAGTGCGGAGCCAAGACACCAATAATCACACAGCCCGGACACAAATATTCTTGAAGAGGGCGGTTAGCGGACATTTCAACTGAAATACCAGCCTTTATTCTCACATCGGGTCTGGAGGATAACCCACAAAATTGATGATCTCTCTTTGTGATTTCGTACACGCTTAACCTGGTGTGAACAGCTTGATCAACACTGGCTTCTGGGGAAATCTGCGGCCAGTGTCAGCGGTGGATGATGCTTGCCTTTGATGATTGATTGCCCGCACAGTGGATCTTGCTTTGGTATTTGCGAACGAATAGCCAAAACATGGTGACAAAAGTCTGCCGGGCAGGACAGTGCTCGAGGTGTCAGTAATTCCGCCACATATTGAAAGAAGATCGAATGCCTCCGCTGCAGCTTCTCCTCAACGTTGCTCACCAGGCACGTCAAGCAGAGGAGTGCCAGTAAGACGCTTTCTACGACATGGAAACAGTATATCAGGCGGTCTATGAGAATGTTGGCTTCATCCTTGAGTTTTGCTGTTTGCTCTTTGACTTGGAGCAGTTGAGTCGTAAGCTCGATTGTTCTTTCGACGGGAATCGATGGAGCTCTCAGTTGGTCCCAGGTAGAAGAGCCCTGCTTCAAACAATCCAAGATCTTGCTGGCTGCGACTGCAAACAGCTTGTGGGCAAAAAGTTGCCATGTGAAGAGGGGGATGACTGTAGCAACGCCAAATAGCGGGAAGCCAAGAAGTATTGCATTGAGTATGGTTGGTGATGGAGTCCATCTGCTCAGTCTATTTGCGGTGTCTCCTTGAGCCTCGTTGTCACAATAGCTACAATAGTCCAGGATGTTTCAAACAGGTCAGTAGGCGTAGATCTCTAATCATCTCCAGACTGTGTGAACTTTTGAGTATAGTGTTGTCAGTTTGGATGATTTGGAGGATGATTTTGGAACTCAAGCAACTCATCACATTGCGACCAAGAAGCAGTGCATGACACTCCAGTACGTGAGCATTTAACCAAGGAACAGAAGTGCTATGCTGTCGAGCGGGACGGCGCAAGGGAAGATGAGCTGGCATTTAGTCCGAGCCTGATTACTGTCGGAATACAGTTTCCGCTGCGCAAGGCGCCAAGAGGCGCAGGGGAGATACAAGCTTCGATGCACTGCAACGTAAGCCGCTTGTTTCATCCCTCTAGACACAAGCCACAGTCAATTGACTGACACGTCTCACATCCGCTACAGCAGGTCAGACGAGCGACAAGAACCCAAGGGCGCAACACCCGAGCTCAGAACTTAGCAACGTCAGGGAAGCCGCAGGTCTCGGAGATTTGAACCTGTGAGTATTTAAGAGAGTCGTTCGAGCCAGGAGTTGAGGCATCTAGACTAACCATTGCTCAACTCACTTAGCTCGCTCTCCACCAGAATAACCACCAGCCCTCCAAGCCTAACCACTTGCATAAGTTCACCGAACAATGAGTGAGTCTTTCTCTTAGTATCATTCACCGCAATGTGTGTAGATATCTAACGCAGGCGTTGCCAAATCAATCAGTCCTAACCAGACAGCTCCATTGTCGATCTAACGGATAACCGTCAAGACGAGCGTGCAGACTACAAGAGGTACTTCCTCTTCATCTTAGCTGAGAAGCAACCAGGCGACATGCTGATACCTTGCATGCTTTCGCCCCAGAACTCTTAACTCTCCTGTCTTTAGCCGATCCCTTCCAGTTCCCAAGCCTCGTGCTCCTTCCCCGTATTTCCATACTCCAGCTCAGTAGCAAGGTTTCTTCACCTGCTCTTAGGTGAATATTGTTTAATCTTCCCATCTCACCAATGTTTCACTGTTCACTCTCAGCGTCATGCCATTTCATGTACATACTTCTTTAGTGGCTAGTTTCTAACATAGAAATAAATCTTAGTTGTCTCAAATTTTACAGATTTACAGTCTCGGATAGCTCAAACAACGTCGACCCAAACCCAGCAACTAGGAGCAGGATCGAAGATGCCAACCTCTACTCGCCAAGGATCACTTCCCCCAGCCAACGCTCCAAACTCCGGAGCGGCAGTCACTTCGAAAACCAAAGAAGAAAAAGACATCATAGTGATTCCCACCTTCAACGGCAGTAATTATGCGAATTGGCAAAACGCAATGAGCGCGTATATGGAATACAAGAAACTCTGGCCCGTAGTCGAAAAGGACACGTCGGAATCAAACGACGAGAAAATCAAGGAACAAAAACTCGAAGCTTGGCTTATCTTAAACTCCAAGATTGTTCCCGAAATCTTGACTAGTCTCAGCAGTACGTGCGGTCGCGATCCCCACAAGATATGGATGCAATTAAAAAACAACTACGCCACTGCCACGATCTACGGAATATACAGAGTATGGTCACAGTATCTGAGAATCTCATACAACGACGATTTGCTGAAGTACATCATCAAAGTCGAAGCCGCGCTAGCGGAAATCAGCACGATCGGCCTAAATGTTATGAACGAACTCATAAGTGTCAGCATCATAGAAACCATCACCGAAAGAAGACCCATAGTCATGGAACGGATTCTTGGTGACATGGAAACGTTGGCGAACCCGTTTTTGCTCTTGGACAAGCTCAGATTGATTGCGAATCACGAACAAGTAACAAAGCTGAAGACGATTTCAAATGGGCCCGGATCCGATCCACCGGCAGGCACGGCTCTCTCAACCACAACAAACCCAAGAAAAAGACCGTTTGCTGCATGCAAGCAAGGAAGACACAATCCGGACGCTTCACATCCAGAAGAGCTATGCTGGACGCTACACCCAGAACTTCGTCCAACAAAGAAAAGGGCCACCAATATGCACACCACCACTGCCGGATCGGGATCAACGCAAAGCTTTGCATGCCAAACTTCATCGCAGAAAGTCAAAAAGGACTCGGTCATTCTGGACTCTGGTGCAAGCCAGCACATGTTCAACTCGATCGGTTATTTCACCGACTCATTTGAAGTGAACATTCCAATTGTTACAGGGTCCGGAACCAAAAATCCGGAAATGATTGGAACCCGACAAGGCACTGTGAAGCTAAAATTCGATAACGGGCCAACAATCATCCTGCGTAATGCCCTCTACGTCCCAAACTTGTCCACCAATCTCGTCTCCTTCGCACAGCTCATCAAGGAAAGAGCGGAAATCACCAACAAGGATGGAAGAATGATAGTCAAGCTGAATGATGAACATAGCCTTCTAATCAACACCGAAGAAAACCTATTTCGCATTGAAGGCGTCATCCCACCAACGCAAGCTTTGTTCAGCACCGTCGTGATTTCCCCGACCAACACTTTCACGACATGGCACCAGAGATTCGGCCATGCCAGCGCAGCAAGGATCAAAGCAATCATTGGCGATCAGAACATGACGAGGGAAAGGTCTGCCTGCTCAGCCTGTATGCAAGGAAAGATGGTAAAACTACCATTCAAGGGTCACTTCTCCCCCACTGAGCAGTCTCTCGACGTCGTGCATGGCGACTTAGTTGGCCCTATTCGGCCAGCCACAAACAGCGGATTTCGCTACTTTCTTACGCTTGTCAATCAGCACACCAGGTACATTCACGTCAGCCTTCTCAAAGAAAAATCAGATGCAGTTTCCTCGATCATAGACTTCAAAACAAGATTTGAAAAGCAGACGGGAAATCAAATCAAGAAGATCGTGACAGATGGTGGAGGCGAGTTTTGCAACAAGGCCCTTGGCGAAATTCTTCAACAAGAGGGTATACAACACAACATCTCTCCACCCTACACCCCTCAGCATAACGGTATCGCGGAACGCGCGAACAGGACGATCATTGAAATGACACGCTGTATCCTGCTGCAGGCCAATCTGGCTGCCGAGTGGTGGGGCGAGGCGGTAATCACCGCTGCAGCTATAACCAACTTGCTACCCTCACTCTCCAAATCGCGCTCAGCACCGATAACACTTTTCCTGAAGCTGCGCCCAAACATCAAGTTTTTCAAACCTTTCGGCTGCCGCGCCTGGGTTCTAAAGGAGAAGGTCAAACGTGACAACAAGTTCGACTCCATTGCCTGGGAAGGCACAATGATCGGATACGCGAATGATTTCTCCGCCTACCGGATCCTACGTCATGAGGACCAAGCAATCATAGTCACCAGACAAGTCAGATTCGAAGAAAATGTTTTTCCGGTATGTCAAACAGTGAATCGCAGCCACGACACGCTTGAAAGTCTCGAATCGTCTCTCCCAATCTTCAATGCAGATCTGATTCTACCGTTTGATGAAACTTCAAACGTTGAGCACGATGACGAGTCCAGAGAAAAAGACGACGACCTTGAGAACTCTCCTGTGGATTCGCATCCGGTCAGTCCCGAAACTGGAAAACGGTGGATTTACGTCAAGGACTTCGCTCCGGCGGAGAAAATTGATAGCTTGGTGAATCAAGCCAATATCATTGAAGGGAAACAAGCGCGGAAGCCAGTCTGCTACGTAGCCATTTCAACAGACCCCAAATCACACCATCACGCCATGAAGTGCCAAGACAAACAGCAATGGATTGAAGCCAAATTAAAGGAAATCAACAATATGCGGAAACATCAAGTCTGGATTGAAAGGAAAAGAAGACCTACCAACAACCCGATTGCCTCGACTTGGGTGTACCGGAAAAAGCTTGGACCCGACAACCAAGTCATCGAGTACAAGGCCAGGATCTGTGCTCAGGGCTTTTGACAAACGTTCGGGGTGAACTTTGAACTCAAGTATGCTCCGACAGGAAAGCCGGCCTCTCTCCGCCTAATCCTATTGTTCGCCGTAAACAACAACCTGCAAATCCATCAACTCGATGTGAGAAGCGCATTCCTCACTTGCCCACTTGAAGACACGGTCACCCTAACCCCACCTCAAGGATACAACTGCCCAACGGAAACAGTCTTTGAACTAAAGAAGGCCATCTACGGCCTTAAGCAGGCCTCCTTGGTGTGGTACAAGAGACTCAGTGATTATCTCAAGACCATTGGATTCTCGACCTTGGTTTCTGATCCATGTGTGTTTTATCGGACATCTGGCACTCCAACTTGGCTGTACTGTCATGTTGATGACATTGTCATCGTCAGCAGCAATCCGGCGGTCTTCAAAGAAGAAATGGAACGAGAATTTGATATCAAGTACCTGGGGGAGGCCTCCTTCCTGCTTGGCATGAACATTGATTGGACCGAGAACCACCCTCACATTCATCAAACACAGTACATTGAGAGGAAGTTAATCGAATTCGGTCTTGACTCAGCGATTCCAGCAACCTGTCCGATGAACCCAAAGACTCACCTCAAGGCAGCAACTCCCAGTGAAATTGAAGAACTATCAAGGCTCAATGTGAACTACCGTGCGCTAATTGGCTCGCTCAACTATTTGAGCGTACTCACTCGCCCTGACATATCATACGCCGTGAGCGTTCTCTCTCAGCACCTCGAGAAGCCGGGTATTCAGCACTTCTATGCCGCTCAGCGGGTGTTTCGTTACCTACTCGGCACGAAACACGTGGGGCTTGTCTTCACGAAGTCACCCAGCCTAGAAATCCGAGCCCATGTTGACTCCGATTGGGGCAACTGTCCCGACACAAGAAGATCAGCGACTGGATATGCAGTCTTAACTAGATCACAGCTCATATCTTGGAAGGCATCTCGTCAATCAACAGTATCACTTTCATCAACAGAAGCTGAGTACAAGGCACTATCAGACCTAGGCCGAGAAATAGCATGGTTAGCAAACTTAATCAATGAAATAAATCTAGACTACACACCGCATCAACTATTTGTGGGTGTTGACAATCAAGGCGCAATAGATCTAGCAAGAAGCGAGATTTCCCAAAACGGATTTCGCACCAAGCACATGGACATAAGGCTTCACTTCGTCCGCGAGCTTGTCACATCAAAGTTGATCGTTCTCCACTACATCCGAACCATCAATAACTTCGCCGACTTCCTAACCAAGCCAACAGGAAGATGTTCAATCAGAAGGTCACTTCAAGCAATAGGAGTCATCGCAGCTCCCTCATCTGCCTCGAGCATAGCTGCTCAAGGCAACCCAGCCTGTCGGAATACAGTTTCCGCTGCGCAAGGCGCCAAGAGGCGCAGGGGAGATACAAGCTTCGATGCACTGCAACGTAAGCCGCTTGTTTCATCCCTCTAGACACAAGCCACAGTCAATTGACTGACACGTCTCACATCCGCTACAGCAGGTCAGACGAGCGACAAGAACCCAAGGGCGCAACACCCGAGCTCAGAACTTAGCAACGTCAGGGAAGCCGCAGGTCTCGGAGATTTGAACCTGTGAGTGTTTAAGAGAGTCGTTCGAGCCAGGAGTTGAGGCATCTAGACTAACCATTGCTCAACTCACTTAGCTCGCTCTCCACCAGAATAACCACCAGCCCTCCAAGCCTAACCACTCGCATAAGTTCACCGAACAACGAGTGAGTCTTTCTCTTAGTATCATTCACCGCAATGTGTGTAGATATCTAACGCAGGCGTTGCCAAATCAATCAGTCCTAACCAGACAGCTCCATTGTCGATCTAACGGATAACCGTCAAGACGAGTGTGCAGACTACAAGAGGTACTTCCTCTTCATCTTAGCTGAGAAGCAACCAGGCGACATGCTGATACCTTGCATGCTTTCGCCCCAGAACTCTTAACTCTCCTGTCTTTAGCCGATCCCTTCCAGTTCCCAAGCCTCGTGCTCCTTCCCCGTATTTCCATACTCCAGCTCAGTAGCAAGGTTTCTTCACCTGCTCTTAGGTGAATATTGTTTAATCTTCCCATCTCACCAATGTTTCACTGTTCACTCTCAGCGTCATGCCATTTCATGTACATACTTCTTTAGTGGCTAGTTTCTAACATAGAAATAAATCTTAGTTGTCTCAAATTTTACAATTACAAATGCCAAGAACTTACGACGGTTCGAGTTGCGAGTGTGCGGCGTATCCAACCGAGTGCGAATTCTTGAGGAGTGTCAGAATGAAGGATTGAGAAGCCAGAGAGCCCATGAGCTGGGACGTGGTCATCACGATGCCGGGATTGACCCAGATCAACGGGGTCTTGGAAACTTGAGCAGGAAAAGAAGCCAAACTCGGCTAAAAGTAAGAAGAAGATGAGTGATTGTGTATGTGGTTGAAGCGTCAAGGTTTGCCATTTGCGCCCGTGTGGTCTTAGGCTCCGGAAAAGCCAGCGGGATTGCTTCATGCCCCGAAGGCAGGGCAGCCGCAAGAGGGCAACACAGAACACAGCGATGGGCAGATGGAAGATGAGAAAGACGAGGATGAAGGTGGCTGCGAGGTTGATGAGGAAGGCGAACGGATGAGGATCGGCTGGGATGGCGCTGCAGTCGAATTCTTCGTGGCCGGTCGACGTGCGCCGCTGGAGGCCCGCCGTCTCTTCGCCGACGGCCATCGGCAGTCGCTCGCACGCTGCACTTTCCGTGGTCGGTCCCTGCCGGAGCGCCCCGAGGCTTCATCTGCAAAGCGGAGCTGGTGGACGGATGTGGAGGCACACCATCCCGGCGGCTTGGCCCTCTGGCCCTCGGCCGAAGACTGGCCCCTACAATATCCGGATGGACTAAAGGGAGCCAGTTCGGATGCGAATCGTGTGAAGATGCAGCACTGAGCTGGATGCCAAGTCACATCTGTCGAGCTGCATGCTCGTCTGCACGGCCGGCCTCTCGTCGGGGAGCCGGGGAGCCTCTGGTCACCGGTGCAGTCGCATCTCCTTGGTGTCGCTGGATAAACCCCGTCGGGCCAAGTGAGCTCGTCGGACAAAGTGTGTCCGACACCCCGTCGGACCGCGCTGTCCGCGAGGAGTGGTGCTGCTGCTGGAGTGGCGTTTCTCTGCGACCAGCACCCAATTAATTACTCCGCACAAGATGACTCTGGCCATCCTCAAGCGTCTGATCCTCCGCCACGGGCTTTCGGTAAGCAGCCTGCCGCACACATCGAACAGCCACTGACCCCAGCATCTGCTCTCGCCCCCAGGCCGCCCTCCCGCGCAACAACGCCTTCCTCCGTCCCCACCCGGCCCCGAGTGCTGTCCTAGCCTGCATCCACACCCCGCCCCCAACGATCCTCTCGGGCTTCTTTCGCCCTCTCAGGCTCTCCCCGAACGGCCTCCCCTTGCACGCACGCCAGTCTGCCGCTTTCTCCCCTGCGTGGGTAAGCCCGACATCCGCTATGCCATGCTGCGAAAACAGCTACTGACGATCGGCTCGCGACAGGTCTTTGGCCGCTCTGCGCAGCCGCCATTCGAGCCGCTTCTGCGCCCCCCTTTCCGGGCATCATACTCCCCTGGCCCCGCCACCGCGCGCGGCCCGAATATAGCAGACCAAGCAAACCAGCTCATCACGGCCTTTCGCGCAGCCCAGCCCGCCTCAAGCCCTCTGGTCGATGAGATCGTGCACGACTTGGTTGCCGCTCGGTTTGCGTTGCCCGTCCCCTCCGCCGACTATTAGCAGTCAAACCCCTCTCTCCTACGAGTCTTCCCTCGCCCCTTCTTTACCCTAGCCATCTGCTTATCTCCCCCTGCTGTGCACTTGTTCACCTGTACTGTACCTGCTAAGATGTTTCCAACGTTGCCATGTATATATCTCCATCCGATCTGGCCTGATCCTTCCACAACTCGTGTATTTTAAACTCATCCCCCACACACTGCAAGGCAGCTGTCAGCTGGCTACAGAGCCACTGTGACAAGAACAAACATGAAAGAACAAGTCGTTATTGCCACTAAAAATATATAAAAACTAGAATATTATTCCATATTCTAAATATATATGCCTAATTCAAGCTAGGGTACTACCCTTCAAGGTATCCCTCATTGTTACTCCTTGCTGGGGTATGTATGTACACTCTGAGGGTCCAAAACAGGCAATCTCAAGGAATGGAGGCGCGGAGGCGTGGGTTTGGAGAAACGCCGGATCCGGAGAGAAGACACGAAACATCGACCCTGGCCAGCCACCAACCAAACCAAACCAAACCACATGGACTCGCCAACGAAGAGCATCGCATGGGACAACAACAGGATCCTGGTCAAGTACGTCTTGAGCGCATCCAACCCATCCAGCAGATTGACTGACCGAGCCCACACATCTTGCACTCCAGCTCGACTCCATCGGACAAGAGCCCAGCAACCAGTCCCCAGCAGGAGCAACAGGAAGACAGCGCGCAGGAATCATACATGAAGGAGCTCCTCGCGGAAACACAAGCACCGCTGGCCGAGCTCTCGACGGCCTCCGAGCAGCCCAGTAGCCCCCTCTGTGCCCCGCCGGTCCGTCCCAGCAGCACCCGGCTTGCAGACGACCCGTTCCACACCGACTTGCACTTCCCCGACGGCCGCTCCTTCAGCTTGGGCCCGGAAACACAGAAGGCCCGGATGTCCATGGAGAACAACGCCCGGCTCCTCCAGCAGGAACTCTCGCTCGAGCACAGCTCCCTCTTCTCGCACTTCCAACCCGACTCCCAGCGCGCTCTGTCTGCCCCCAATCACAGCCCTCCGACCCCCCCAGCCCTCTCCTCCCCCCAAAAAGACACCACAACACGGGCCGTCGAAATAGAAGACTCGCACGATGAAAGCATTCCCGCCGCAAAAGGCAGAAAGAGCCCGCCGGCCGAAGAAGAAGACGAAGACGAAGCAACTGAGCGCTCCATCCATCCTCATCACGCCAACCGAGACCCGCACAGGATTCGAGAGGACACCCCCAGTCCACCGCCATCTTCCTCATCAGACGCCGGCCAGGACGGCGCGATGGCTCTCCAAAGCACCTATTCTGGGCAAGAAGCGCCGCACCCGCCGGACGTCACGCTCCACCTCACGCCCCTCGCTCACGCCTCTCCTCTCCCCGACGACACACTTCCCACTACCCAAGAGGACAAGCGTCCGGCGGCCGAAGACGAGCAGGCTCGCCACGGGAGTGCTCCTCATCCGCAAGGGAAACGTCTGCTGATCGAAGAAGAAGAATCAGCAATAGCGCCGGCCAATCCATCGTCATCAGACACCGGCCAGGACGGCGCGATTCCTCTGCAAAGTACCTATTCAGGGGAAGACGGCGCACGCTCGCCGCACCCGCCAGACGTCACGCTCGACCTCGCCTTCGACCAGGACGGCCAGCTGGAAGACTCGCACGAGCTCGACTCGGGCCTCCCGGCCCCGCTCGGTCCGCGGTCCAAACCACTTTTCTTCGCCGGCCCATCGACGCCGCGATCCGGAAAACGATCGGCCAGGCGCTCCGCATCCTCGGACCCCCCGTCTGCGCTGCTCGACGCCTCGTCTGCCCGCGACGAGAGCACTCTGGCCAGAGGCGCATCCCAGCCCGCTGCCCGCCGAGCCGATACCCCCACACCAGACCCAGCTCCCGTCCCGCGCGCAAAGCCTACCCCGCTCGCTGGCTCGCAGGACTCAGCGGAGAGAAACGGGGGCCGGGCGGCGCACAGACACGCCACCAGTCCGGTCGAGCCGACTACTCGGATGGACGCCCGTGTCTCGCCCGCCGACGCTAGCATCAGCCGGGACGGTGCCCAGACGCCCGCAGCTGCTGGCCGCCTCCACGAAGACCCTGGCCACGAGCCGCCGGACCAATCGGCACACGACGCCGGTCTCCCGCCCGGCTCTCAGCCGTCGTCGCCACGTCCGGACGGCCTGTCCGGGCGTACCGAAACGGCTCGGGCATCTCAGCTGCTGCAGAGGGGCGTCGATGAGCACCCTCCTGCTGGACAAGCACAGTCTGGATCGCAGCGGAGCAGCCCAGTCTCTGACGAACCCCCACGCAGTGACATGCCGCCGCAGCGGGACGATCCCGATGTCGCCGCTCACCAGCCTCCCACATCCCCATCGGCCTCGCGAGACGAGTCTTCCACAGGAAGGAACGAACAGACCGGGCCGATCGAGACCGCCGCCCAGGCCTCTCCCGCCGCGCCGGCCGCAGCCCCCGGCCCCGCGCCCACTCGGCGCCAAAGAAGCGTCCGCTCGGCCGGCCAGAAACGCAAGAGAGCTCACTTCCAACCCGACCTGGACACCCACCCGGCGCTCCCCGAATCGGACGAGGAGGACTCGATGCGGCTGGAGCCAAGGAGAGCGCGCACCGCGGCTGGCTCGCGCCGAGATCCTCCAGCCTCCCGTCCGGCTCCCTCAACCAGGCCGGTCAAACAGACGTCCACCACTTCTCCCGTCGTCTCTGTTGTGGTCCCGCGGCTGCGCAAGGCCAAGGCGGCCCGGGCCGTGCGAAGCAAAGCCGTGCGGACGCCAGGGCCAGCGCCCTCGGACGCGCCTGCGGCCATCCCGGTGCCCCGGGTGCTAGCGTGGCGGACGGACTGGGAGGCGTTTGGGCCGGGGACAGTGGTGTCGGTGACGCCGGACAAAGTGGTAGTGCGGTACGACGACGGGGTTGAGGAGGCGCGGGAGGTGGGGCAGCTGCGGCTGTGCCACATCGGGGCGGGGGATGTGGTGCAGTACATCGGGACGGATCTGGCGGAGGGCGAGTCGCAGGTGACGGGTGTGCGGAAGGCGAAGCGGGTGGTGCGGGTGGAGAAGGCGGAGGAGTGTGCGGGGACGCCGATCAGCTCGCGGCACGACCTTCTGGTGACCTGCGAGGCGAGCGAGGACGGGTCGGCGACGGGGCCCGCAGGGGAGAGCCGGTTCCTGGTCGAGGCGGTCATGCTCGTCCCGCCGGGCCCGCGCCGCCACACCGGGCTGAAGGACCGGCTGCTCCCGCAACAGATCGTGCACGAGCTCCGCGAGCTGATGAAGGCGCACAGCGGCGTGGGCATGCGGGCCAAGCTGGCCGTCCCCCCGCCCCGCCCCGCCCCGCTGGGCGCCCTCTTCCACGGCCTCGGCATCCTCCTCACCGGCGCCGCCCCGCCGCTCGCCCCCAGGCCGGCCTCCTCCCGCAAACCCACCCCTTCGTCCCCCACCCGCTCCCAGGTCGAGCAGCTCATCCGCGACCACCACGGCCTCGTCATCGCCAAGGTCTCCGAGCTCTACGAGATCACCGGCACCGACCTGGCCCTCGACCCTTCCGAGCTCCCCGCTCCCCTCGACCCGGACCTTTCCTACCGCCTCTCGCCCGCCCCTAAGCACGAGAAGCTGCGGGCCATCCTCCTCGTCGCCGACGCGCCGGTCAAAACGCTGAAATATCTGATGGCTTTAGCCCTAGGGATCCCGTGTGTGTCGACGAAATGGGTGACACACAGCTGCGACCAAGTGAGTCCCCCCCCCTCTCTCTCTCTCTGTTGACCCGGTGTTTTCTGACATGATGGGGTGGATGGAAGGGATATGCGCTGGACTGGGAGAAGTACTTGATCGGCCCCGGGCCCTCCGTCTTCCTCGGCGCCGTCCCCGCCCTCGTCAACCTCCAGCTCCCCATCCTCCACCGCCCCGCCCACCACCTCCGCGCCGTCTTCGACGCGCGCGAGCCGCTGCTGATCCTGCGAGACAAGTCGGTGGTCTATGTGTCTTCGAAGGCCAAGCCGAAGAGCGACGTCAGTCTTTACCCTCTCTTTCCTGTTTCCCATCGGCATGGGAGGACTGACGAGCTGTTTGTTGTGGGCAGTGGAACGAGACCGTGAAGCCGATCCTGTGCGCGAGCGGGGCGACGCGGCTGGGCTTCGTGGAGACGAAGGGGCTAGCCGAGGCCGCGAAGCGGGGGGGTCTGCGGGGGATCGACTACGTGCTCCTGGAGGACGGGCTGGCGCTGCCGGCGGCCGTCCGGCCGCCGCCCGCGCCGCCGTCCAAGCGCCGCAGGCTGGCCCGCTCCGCCTCCGCCGCCAGCACCGCCAGCGACCTGCTCCCCCCCGCCGTCGCCCTCCCCGTCGCCCTCGATCTCCCGGCCAGAGTCGTCGACTTCGAGTGGCTCAAACAGTCCCTTATCTACGGCCGCGTCCTGCCGCCCCAGCTGTTCGCCGCCGCCCCCTGATGTCCTGGCCCTCGCATCTGTCCACACATATCCTCTAGACCCTCCCCCGATATCCTTGCCCTCTCATCTGTCCACACATATCCTCTAGACCCTCTCCCGATATCCTTGCCCTCTCATCTGTGCACAGATATCCTCTAGAACCTCCCCCGATATCCTGGCCCTCTCATCTGTCCACACATATTCTCTAGAACCTCCCCCCATATTCTTGCTTCGCTCTCCTTGCCCCTCCTCGTGTGTGTGTGCCCAACCCCAGGCCCCCGTCCTCGCCCGTTTCCTTGACCCAAAACCCCCCTCTTGCGGGGGAAACAGAACCCACCCAGCCCGGCTCCGTCCGCCCCTCCTGTACCCCCACACTCCTCGCCTCGCTCCCGTCCATTGTTGTCTCTTCTGTTCTTGCATGTATCAGCGCACGGCGCGCCCGCCCACTTGTCTCGTTCTTGGCATAATACAACCACACATCCATCGTGCGCATGCTGCTTTTGGGAGAAAGGATGGCACGGACAAACGCGCAGCAAGCTGAGAGCCCGACCACGTCCTTGAGATAACGGCCCCATCTGCAGATGGGCGGGGGTCGGGCAATTCTCGGTTGAGGGCACAGGGGGCGTCGTGATTGCCTTGGCACAAAGCAAGCGCCATCCCCGTCGGCCGGGCATTCTCCAACGGGATTGCACCGCGCGAGGTTCCAATGGGTTTGCCCGCATCCTCAGTCGAGCTTAACGAAGCCTCTCCGAAGGAGAGGCCCCCCTCCTCTGACAGGGGGGCTCACGATTCCATTGAATTGTGCATCCCCTACCCAGTACGGCCTCTTCCAAAGCATCTTGGAACACTCCCGCGAGCACGGGGCCGTGCAGTTCGAGCGGCCCCACCCGACATCTAAGCAGTTGCTTTTCCGCGCTCAAGGATCACAGGTCACCCTGCCCCGAGGAGCGACTGGGCTCAAGCCTGGGATCCCCTGGCCCTGTGAGACGAGGGCAATGCGCTCACCTAGAGTATGCACCTCGCGCCGGCCAAGATGCTGGTAATATTCCAGCTCGCGGGCGAGGCGGGACGAATCTGGTCGATGTGATTGAACAGCCTCGCCGGCCGGGAGAGGTTGCTCTCGGCCAACCGTGAATGGATTGTCAAGTTTCTTATTGAAACTATCGCCTCGGAACCATTAATCCTCAGTTACGCTTGTATGCTAACAGCTAATGGTGGGGGATGATCGGGAAGAGGATACATGCAGGCACACACCGCGGGCCTCCCGTACGGACTCCAGCAGCCAGCGCATGTCAGGCACGGCGCCCTGGACGTCACGGACGACGGAGCAGGACGGGTCGTCCCTGAGCTCGACCCTGCATCGGGCGACGCTTGCACGCGAGCCTGTTCGGCCTGGGATCCGGAGCACCCGAACAGCAGGTGTTTTCGCTTGACGAATCCTACTGAAACCTTGAACAAGCATCCAGTCAGTCGTCTGGCGGTTGTTTTGCACTAGGGAGAGGCGGAAGGGCTCTACCATGATGGACAATCGGGTGATGGTGTCGTGGGCTGGGTTGTTGCTTCAGGGGCCGAAGGGCGAGGTGGCCGGGGCGTTTGGCGGTTGGTTGGCCTGTGGGGAGCAGTGATGGCCCCGGAATCGGAGCCCGGCAGCCCCTGGGCCGGCTGGGTCACTCGGGACGGTTGTGAGCCCGCCAGTGTGGCGGGATGGGATTCACGGGGGGAATATATTCATGCTCTTTTTTTTACAAGTGCAGATTTGATTTGACTTTGCACACTATGCATATGTAGACTCAAACAAAGTTAATATGGGATAAGCCCCAGAGGAAACAAACATACAGAAGAGGAGAATTATGACTGAGTGCCGGGGGATTGTTCAAGGAGGGAAAGAGCGTAGAGGGAGGGTGAAGGAGACCATAGAAACATCACGCTCGTTACAGCCAAACCATCAGTAAAAAAAACCCAAAAAAAAGAAACCTTTGGAATCCGGCGCGTTTGGATCATGGGATCGGCGTCCACCAATTCACCAACGCCCTGCTGCTAGTAAGTCGCACATGAAGGTTCCTTCCCACTCTGACCCCCGGGCACCAGTCACTCACATTCGCGTTGCGTGCCGGCGCTCCTGGAAAGCCTGATCAAATGCATCCGATGCGGGAAGCTTAGCTGGGCAGGATGCGGGCTCCACGTCGGCGACCTGTTAGACAAGGTGAGTGTCCAAAAGTATGTCTTTCGCCAGCGGCGCCGTTAAAGCGTATATGTTATGTGTTTGTGTGTGCGCAGATCCCCTGGGAGCTGAAGTGCCACTGCTGCAGCGCCAGCTCCCGAAGGCGCGAATAACGTTCTGGCCCGGCTCGGCTCGGCAAGTTCGCGGCTCTTCGAACGGACGCTCGCCCCTTCTCCCGCCCCTCCTTCCTGTCGCTTCCGCTGGTTTCCCCCTCCTGTCGTTTCCTCCGTGCTCTGCATCTTCCCGTCCCTCCTTCCTGTCGTTTCCGCTGTTTTCCGTCGCCCTCTTTTCCCCTTCTCCGTGTTAATGGTGTGCCCCGAAAGCGGGGTCCGGGGCACGGCCCCGGGACAACACCCCAGGGTCCGGGGCATCAGGATGGCCGGGTTTGTCGTCACTCGACTCCAGTTCGCAAACGGACATTCGCACCTTCCACATCTTCCAGCCCCTTCTTCCTGTCTTTCCCCCTGTGTTCCATTGCCTTCTTTTCCCCTTCTCCAGTTGAATGGTGTGCCCTGAAGGCGGGGTCCGGGGCATGACCCCGGAATAAGACCTCAGGGTCGGGGGCATTGGCAGCACCCCGACCCCCGGGGTATATGATGTTTTCTTTTGAAGGGAGGATTTCTGCAGTGTTGGTGTTTTTTTGGGAGATTTTTTTTTTTTTTGTCATTCTGATGGCCACTAGCTACGCACATGATGATTGTAGGCATAGAATGAGAGATAAAAAAAGTATTTGATGCCAGAGTGAGGGCACTTCTGGGCTTGAGCACAGCTCTTTGCTAGGAGAAAATTTGTTGGCCTTGAGATAACACACTTTCAAAGTCAGTGCTAATTGCTGGTATCAACATGAATCCCCATGTAGATAGGTTTTCTGTTGGCTGGCCCAGCATAAAAGGACCATACTCCCTGCGGTTTGAGATCTTCCTTCAAGTAATGGGTCATATTGGCTTCAATCCCCTCAATCGGTGGGGTTGAATACAAGGCAGAATCACAAAGAGACTCAAGACAGTTCTGGAGGCCAAGGCCTTTGTGATGTGTTGCTAGCTATGTATGTATTTGCAGGTTTGGCCATTCCAATACAGCCCAATACCATGGATATTTCAGTAGAAAGAAAAAAAAGGTAGTTGGGGTATGGGGTTTGAAGTTGGGATGACCTTCATACTTTAGGGATTGTTGATCTAGACCCTGGTACCAACTGGTACCTGGGTACCCCCTTGTTTTTTGGCCCAAATTGGGTACCTAGTACTACACCTGGTACCGCCTGGCGGGTGTGAGGGGGGTGCAAGCGGTACCCCCCAAGCAGTACTTGGTACCCGCCACAGGTGGTATTTGTGGGAAGTACCTGGGTACCACACCGCTTTTGGGCCAAACCCAAGTACCTAGTACCATACCCGGCACTGCTGCACGGGTGCAAGGCGGGTGCAAGCGGTACTAGGTACCCACCAAGGGTACCAATCAACAATCCCTATCATGCTTACTACCAAACCCCGGGGCCCTCACTCCATTTTCTTTTATGGGAGGGGAGACTGTAAAGCCTATATCAACTTAGTCTAAGCTTCTTCCATCCTAGCCACTTGGAACACTTGTCACTATTCTTGAAGAGGGAACTTGGGCATTTATTACCAGGACCAGCCTTTATTCCTACACCAGCTTGCTATCTGGGTCAAGAAAGCAAACAGCTGAATTAGCAATTTTTTGTTTTTGTTTTTGATCAAGTGTCCTTACCTATTTTGCAGTAAGAAGAGGTCACAAGAGTTCCATTTTCAAAGATAAAACAGAAGAACTAGTCAAAAAAAGTGGAAGAGGATACTGGATGATTTTGTTGATGAGGATTCAGATAAAGCATGCTGCGGCATCCTTCCAGTGGCACGGTTATCTATGGTGTTCAAAATTGCATAAGATTTTTTTACATAAAATCATAAACTGCAATTTTGGCTTTATGATTTTATGTAAACCGTGACATATGCAATTTTGAACACCATAATCATTATGTATGTAGTGGTCAATGCAGGGCTCCCAGAATGGTTTGTAGTGGGCACCAAACTTAGCCCAAGTCCCTTGTTGCTGCAGGCGTCTGGTCTTGCAAAGCAAGCCTCCAATAGCCCTCGGCAGGAGGGACTTGCGCGCTATCGCCCCTTTTTGGCGTGCCAAGATTCTGAGTTTGGCTGGGTGGTTTCTTCAAACCATCACAGTTCCTTTCCCTCAAAACTTAATACCCTAAAAATTTGATTGGCGCAAAGCCTTGCTTCTTGCCTATCATCCAATACAATCTGAGTTCTGCTGCACAGCTTCTTCAAGTACAAAGAACTCATCCAAGTAACTCAAACCTTGGAATTTACTGAAGTCAAGTAACAGAGAAGATCTGTGCTCAATGAATTCATACATGTTTTTTTTTTTTGACTTACAGTCAGCTCTCTGAGCCCTTGATCACCGGCACAGACCGGCGATTGAGACCATACAACCCTCTGGATGACGGGTACAGAGCGGTCATTGAGGGGATATGTACAACACCCTGGATGACAGGTACAGACCGGTCATCAAAGGGATATGTACAACCTCTCAATGACCGGTCTGTGCCAGTCATTAGGGGGTTTCAAAGTAGACCCGTGCATGCATGCAGATCACTTTGCATAACCCAGTTTGGCGGGGAGACTGCAAGTCAACATTTAACATTTGAGTTGAACGCCGGCTTGCCTTGCCTTGCAAGTGGCATGCGTAGGTCTACTTTGAATCCCGCTATTGCATGCGCCTGAAGGTAGCACCGGCTCACCTTGATCCCTTGTAGGGTTAGGTTCAACAGCCTTGCACTTCCTCTGACTTGGGATTGACCCCAAATCCTGACAGAGACTTATGCTCTCTCAGTCTTTTGTGAAGAGAAGATCCAGTGCACTGACTATCTTAGCAGTTTCCCCTAACAGATGTTTCTTTCTTAATCACGCATACGTGATTGTAGCCGCACTGCAGTCCTGTTTACTTTCTCTTATCAACTTCACCAGAGCAGGCCGAGATCCACTCTTGGGTAAATTGTGTTTTTCTTTTTATATTTCTCTCTGTCTCTGGATATGCCAGATAGACCTTTCCTAATGAAGAAATATATCTCTTAGTTCTGTGAAATCTTTTACCGGCAACCGCACAATGTTTTCTTGCGCTCAGTCAGGCTCAGATCAAACAGCACACAGAGTGTTTTCAGTAGCTTTTCGACCTTCCCGCATCCCTCTCCTTCCTCGGCGATCATCCGTATGTGGCCAATAAGACCGGCAAGAGACTCTGATCGAGCGGAGTAGCTCGTCCTGGGAGCCTTCAAGACGCTCGATAAGCATCTCGGGCCAATCGGCGCAGTACAGAAGACTCGAGAGGATATATGGATCCTTGAGCTCGTGCGAGTTATTGTCCGCGGGCTGTCCCAGAAGCTCCTTGATCTGCAAGCGACGGTGGCCGAGCTCGTTAGACAGTGGCGGGCGCACAGCCTGCATTTCTAGATTCCGTCAAGTCAGCGACACCGGTTGGCGTGGTCGATGGCCGGTGCCATGAGCCCGATAGCAAGTACGAGGTATCGGGTGAGCTTGAGCTGGTCGTGGGTGGACTGGATGGGCTGGGGCTTGTGAGAATTGGAAGACTTAAGGTTTCATTTCATCTTATGTCAGCTCATGGTGATCTTCATGAGGGAGAGGAGAGAAAATGAAGAAGAAAAAAACAGGAGGTGAAAGTACCTTAAGGGCAGTGGTAGGACAAGGAGAATAAGAGCAATAAGAAAATACAAGAAAAGTAACACGAGAAGAACAAGAGTGCGGTACGAGGTTGTCGCAAGCTGTCGATGATAACAAAGAAAGAAGAGTTCGAGCTAAGGTAAAAAGGGGGAGAAGAAACTGTGGATAGCGGGTTCGGATAAGGCTGTGGATAGCAGGTTCGAGGAAGATGGAAAGAGTTCGAGCTGGAGTGGTGTAAGGCTAGAAGGAGGATACACTGAGGATCAGGCCTGACAGTGAGAAGGGCATCAGTTTATATAGCCATGCGGGTGACAGGTATGACTTCTGTAACCAACGTACATAGGTTGGCCTGGTATGGAATCACAGGGCTTGATTAGTCCTGGGAAACAGCGCCTGGTTCTTGACCGGTCTGGTTGCTAGGAGATGGCAGGGTTAGGCCGTGGGCTTGACTGGTTTGGTTGAGCTCATGATCCAAGTATTTGTCGTCTGTAAGGGACGGTATTTCAGGGACATGGTTAGTTTTTCCGTGAGCCAGTTGTACTGCTTTGGGCAGTGGATAAGGGAAAAACTTACGGCCAGTGATGGCGTTGAGAATGAAGTTTGAGGTTGCTGTCGAGGCAGTGGTGCTTGCCGCAGGGTCCGGTGACTCAGCCGAAGCGGTGGAGTTGTTCGGGCCCGGGCCTGAATCCTGACAGGCTGACGTGCTTCGAGCGTCGAGGCTTGAAGCAGAGATGCTGGAGACCACACCAGTGAACTGACGGAGGGCTGAAGTGATTTTGCTACGACCAACAGGTTTGGTGAGGAAGTCTGCTTTGTTCCCAGCAGAGGGAACGTATCGGAGGCGAATAACTTTGGACTGAATAAGCTCGCGCACGAAGTGAAGTCGAAGATCCATGTGCTTCGTACGGAAGCCATTCTGACTAGTCTGACTCAGAGCCAGATCCATGGCCCCGCGGTTGTCGATAAGGACGACTGCTGTCTTGATTTCGAGATCAAGCTGAGCTTCACGCATTAGATTGTTGAGCCATGCGACCTCTTTGCTGACATCGGTGAGCGCTTTGTACTCAGCCTCAGAGGAGGAGAGCGAGACCGTGCACTGCTTGGTGGATTTCCAGGAGACAAGGTGGTTGTTCCACTGGACGACGTAACCAGTGTGGGAGCGCCTGGTGTCCGGGCAGTTCCCCCAGTCGGCGTCAACTGTCGCCGAGAGGTTGGATGACGGCGACCGACTAAACAGAAGACCCTGGTTGATTGTGCCTTTGAGATATCGAAACACCTGGACTGCCGCGGTGTAGTGAGATAGACCCGGATGTTCAAGGAATTGTGATAGCTTGCTTACTGCAAAGGATATGTCGGGGCGAGTCAGAATGCTGAGGTAATTCAGGGATCCAATCAGCGCGCGATAATTGATGTTCATGGGCGTGAGAAGGGAAATGTCCGCTTGAGTGGCTTTAGCAAGGTGAATACGTGGGTTGAGGGGACAAGAAGCATCAGGAAGGGAAGTGATGTTGAACTCGACGAGCTTCCGTTCGATGTACTGTGACTGATGGAGCACAAAACCGGAGTTAACCCTATTGAGTTTCATACCAAGAAGGAACAAGTCTTCACCAAGGTACTTGATGGAGAACTCTGCTGACATTTCTTGTCGAAAAGTGTCTGGATCTGAGCCAACGATGATCAAATCGTCTACGTGAGCGAAAATCCAGAGAGGAGAGGGGAGCATCCGCCAGAAAACGCAGGGGTCCGCTACCGAAACAGAGAAGCCGATGGAGGAAAGGAAAGAGCTAAGGCGTTTGTACCAAGCGAGAGATGCTTGCTTAAGGCCATAGATTGCCTTTTTTAGATGAAGGACAATGTTCTCGCCAGTCTTGTACCCAGGAGGAGGGAGCATGTACACCGTTTCCTCGAGATCACACGTGAGGAAGGCACTTTTAACGTCTAGTTGGTGAATTTTCAGGCCGTGCGTTATGGCGTGTGAAAGGAGGATGCGGAGAGAGGCAGGTTTCCCGGTCGGAGCGTACTTCATGTCAAAATTGAGGCCATACGTCTGTCAAAAGCCTTGAGCACAGATACGGGCTTTGTACTCAGTAACCTGATTGTCTGCCCCCAACTTCTTTTTGTAGGCCCATGTGGAGGGGATGGTGGAGTGCGAGGGAAGGCGAGGTGTTTCAATCCAGACGTTGTGATCCCGCATGTTCCGAATTTCTCTAGCCTCAGCCTCCCTCCACTGCTCCTGCTCATTGCATCGCATTGCTTGAAAGTGGTTGCTGGGTTCAACAGTGAGAGTGGAGTACGAGGCGGCGGCACGGCGCGGATGACGGACAATGTTGCTACTGTCAATATCACTGCTGATACGGGTTGGATGCGGACCGAGCCTGAGAATCAGACGACGTGCGGGAGTAGGTAAGATGGCTTGCTCGTCTTCCATGTTGAGGTCCATGGGCTCGCCTTGATCATCCTCACTTGAAGACGAGTCATCGTCTACATCGGAGCGAGAGGTGCTCTGGTGATCAGTGGTCACAGGATGCTCATCAATGTCGGTGTCATTGGTGATGTGAGGAAGAACGGGGGTTCCAGAGAAGTCCGGGAGAGGGTCGTTGGGAAAGACATCGATGCTGGGATGAAGTGCCGAGAGGGAGGGAAACTGAGATTCGTCGAAGTACGCATGCTTAGTCTCAATGACCTTCTTATCATCGATCCTGACCACTCTGTAGGCGGAGTAGTCGTTGGCATATCCAAGGAGAATGCCGTCCCAAGAGATTGGATCAAACTTGGAAGTGCGGAGTTGGTTTGGTTTGACGACCCATGTCTTGCATCCAAACGGTTTGAAGAACTTCATGTTGGGTTTCCTGCCAAACAGTTGTTCCAGCGGGCTGAGTTTGCTTTTGCTAAGAGACAGAAGGCAATTTGTGGTGGCCATGGCCGTGAGGGCCGCTTCGCCCCACCATTCTTTGGCCAAGCTGGACTGGATCATGAGACATCTGGTCATGTTGATAATTGTCTTATTCGCACGTTCCGCTACCCCGTTGTGTTGTGGCGTGTAAGGGGGCAAAACGTTGTGCTGAATACCGCTTGCCTTGAGAGAATCAGAGAGAAGTCAATTGCAAAATTCGCCACCACCATCAGTGACGAATTTCTTGACAATTTTCCCTGTTTGCCGTTCGAAGAAACAAGTGAAATCTTTGATCGCGGCGGCTGCATTGGACTTGCGCTTGAGGAGGGTGATGCTGATGTAGCCCGTATGTTGATCGACAAGAGTAAGAAAATAACGAGACCCGGCGTTGGTCGCCGGAGTTATGGGCCCAACCAGATCCCCATGCACGACCTCGAGCGGGTGAGAAGTGCTGTCAAAACTGCTTTTGAAAGACGTCCGGCAGATTTTTCCTTTCATACATGTGTCGCAGCATGCATTGTTCACCAAGCCGGAGTCTGATACTGCCTCCTTGATTCTGGCCAGACTCGCATGTCCTAAACGTGCGTGCCAGGTTTGGAAGGGAGTGGTTTGTCCAGAGTGCGTTCTAGTGAGAAGCGCATTGGTCGACGGGGGAATTGGACCTATGCTAGTTTGAAGCTCAAGAATGTCGTTGCGAAGGAGACAGTCGAATGTCGTGGAATCATCAATGGTGACCGTGCAGGATTCATCTATTCTGGTGATGTTGACGGATCGGTGGAGGAATCGGCCCATGGATAAGAGGTTTCGAGTGAGTCCAGGGACAAACAGGCAGTCTTTGAGAGTGACGATTTTCCCTTTTGAGTCCATGATACTGACCGTCCCATTGCGAGTGGCTAAGAGATCAGTGGAGTTTCTGCCAGTGCTGATGGGAATGTTGCACGGGGTGGTGTCCACAAAGAAGGTCAGACTATTGAACATGTGATGAGAGGCGCCTGAGTCAAGCATGGCGGGTAAGCTTGTCGGAGTCGCAGAGAAGAGCGTCGCAGTGGAGACATTGGCGAATGCAGGCCGTTCGAACTTGGAGGGCTGAGCAGAAGAGGAGGATTCATCTGCCACCGTTGTGTTGTGCTGGGAAGGATTAACGCGAGGTTTTCGGACTGGTCGTTTCTCAGGATGTAGAGCCCAGCAATTTTCTTCCGAGTGCGCGGCTTCCGGATTGTGCCTGCCATTTCTGCAACCGGGTGGAGGTCTGGTTCTAGCGTTTAAGGCGGTGACAGTTTTCTCGGATTGAGTTTTCCTTTTTGCTGGTTCCTCTTCCTCAGCAATATCCCGAAGCCTGCCCATGAGAAGATCGTGGTTGCGCATGAGATCAGGATGCAGAAGAAAAGAGTCCGTGAGTGCTCGCCAAGCGGTACCAAGTTTGGCCACGATGACTCCGCATACATCTCTGCTAGTACGAGCCTCGCCAATTGCTGCAAAGTTTGTGAGACATTTCTCAATACCGTTGAGGAAGTCCATCATGTGACCTTCGTACTTGAGGTTTTGCCAGGCATTGAGGCACCTGTTGTATCGATGAGCCGTGTACCAAGAGTATTGTTCAGTGATTTTTGACCATAAGAGGAATCCGTTATCCTCGATATCTTCAGTAACAAGGCTTGGATACAATCAATCGGATATCTTCATGCTGATTACTCCCGCGGTCTCGTTCAGTTGCTTTTTTAAGGCGCGGTTTGGATTGGGTCCGGGATCTGTGCTGATGGCGCCCCAAAGGTCCTTATTTTTCATGAAGGTTCGCATCCTTAAGCGCCAGAGGGCATAGTTGCTTTCGCCTTCGAGAGTGAGCAAACACGCAAGTTCTTCTTTGGTTGCTACGCCTGTTGCCATTTCGTCGCTGCCCTTTTAGTCGGTTTCCTGAACGTCCTGTTTTAGTTTGATCGAAGACGTCAAGACTGTAAATCTGTGAGAATTGGAAGACTTAAGGTTTCATTTCATCTTATGTCAGCTCATGGTGATCTTCATGAGGGAGAGGAGAGAAAATGAAGAAGAAAAAAACAGGAGGTGAAAGTACCTTAAGGGCAGTGGTAGGACAAGGAGAATAAGAGCAATAAGAAAATACAAGAAAAGTAACACGAGAAGAACAAGAGTGCGGTACGAGGTCGTCGCAAGCTGTCGATGATAACAAAGAAAGAAGAGTTCGAGCTAAGGTAAAAAGGGGGAGAAGAAACTGTGGATAGCGGGTTCGGATAAGGCTGTGGATAGCAGGTTCGAGGAAGATGGAAAGAGTTCGAGCTGGAGTGGTGTAAGGCTAGAAGGAGGATACACTGAGGATCAGGCCTGACAGTGAGAAGGGCATCAGTTTATATAGCCATGCGGGTGACAGGTATGACTTCTGTAACCAACGTACATAGGTTGGCCTGGTATGGAATCACAGGGCTTGATTAGTCCTGGGCAACAGCGCCTGGTTCTTGACCGGTCTGGTTGCTAGGAGATGGCAGGGTTAGGCCGTGGGCTTGACTGGTTTGGTTG
Source organism: Puccinia triticina (assembly GCF_026914185.1). NCBI lineage: Eukaryota > Fungi > Basidiomycota > Pucciniomycetes > Pucciniales > Pucciniaceae > Puccinia > Puccinia triticina. The sequence goes on along the minus strand of NC_070574.1, from coordinate 775,083 downwards.
AGCTCATGATCCAAGTATTCGTCGTCTGTAAGGGACGGTATTTCAGGGACATGGTTAGTTTTTCCGTGAGCCAGTTGTACTGCTTTGGGCAGTGGATAAGGGAAAAACTTACGGCCAGTGATGGCGTTGAGAATGAAGTTTGAGGTTGCTGTCGAGGCAGTGGTGCTTGCCGCAGGGTCCGGTGACTCAGCCGAAGCGGTGGAGTTGTTCGGGCCCGGGCCTGAATCCTGACAGGGCTGTTGGATGGTGAGCCATTCGATCGAGCTGAGTGGTATCTGGGCGTGCTTGGTGAGTCTGCAAAGCCGTTTGGCCTGGATCGCCTGGCTGGTAAGCTCGTGGAACTTGGAAGTCGTCTTTGGCCGTCGTCCCTCTCCGTCGCTGTCCTCGGCCTCCTGTGCTGATGGTCGTCCTCGGTCGCAGTCGTCGAGGCGAGTTGTTGGCCGGGGGACTCCAGTAAGGAGCTCCCTCAACGAACCCTCGTTCACCACCCTCCCACTCGGATACCAGTAGAAAAATAGTAAACAACCAAGCCTTCGAGCCCCTCCATCCTCGTTAACGAGCAACTTTCGGTCGCCCGCTCCAGAGCAGGTGTTGCTCTGTTGGCCCCTGAATTGTCAATCAGCACCGGTCTCTAGGTGGCCGGTGTGCTCATGGCCAGTGTCTCCTATTCGCCCTTATAGCCGAACGGACTATCCAACCAGGATGCTGCGCGCGATCATAAAATCCCCGCTCTTGAGCGTCTTCAGTTGAAAATTTCCCACATCCTCCCATCTTTGTCGCCAGTAACCCATTATTGACGACTTGCTCAACATCCAAACTTGACTTATCACAAGCCCATGATTGATCCTTTCTCGAGACTGCGTCGTCCTTCGATCTTCTAGAATCGTTCATTTTTAGAAAAAAAGTCATCAGATCCATAATGCTGTTGTCCTCTGCAGCCATATTTTTTCTTGCCGCCATAATCTCAGCAGATGCCATCAGGCTCTTAGATCCCTTTGATCTATGCATGAACACTGGATCACGTAAAGGAATCATTTGCTTTTGTTAGAGTATGCTAAACCGCCCGCGACTGCGTATTTGAAACACGCAGCCGGAAGAATGAGGCATATGCAATTCTAACTCGCATCAAGTCTTAAAACCTAACCCTAATCATTCGCCGCACCTACAAAACAACCGCAAGTCTCGACAACTTACCAGTCTTTTTTCTTCACACGCTCAATTAAAACACTCAAGTGAAGAAAAGAGACTGGTAAGCCAAAGTTCAACCCAATCAAAAACAACCCGACTCAAGACTGATTTTCGTTCTCTTTCTTATCTTCTTTATCAATATTCATGTTCTCACTCAGATCTAAATCCCTCTTTGCGTGTCCTTCACAATAAATCTAAAATCCTTGCTCTGCTTGTTCAACGTGCAGGTATGCACTCTTTGTTCCTATCTATCATATCTCATCATCTACATACTTAAAATGTTCTTCTACTTATTTTTATTCATTTCATCATAGGTGTGTGCTAGGTGTGATCTAAGGTGTTGTCGGTGGTAAACAGTCAACTCATTCATTGGTTATATATCAGGTTCGCTAGATAGTCCACTCTCCTATCATGTTTCTCGTATATTCTTTTTGTTCTCATATCAATCCAAGTAATACACGCTCAATTAAAACACTCAAGTGAAGAAAAGAGACTGATCTAAATCCCTCTTTGCGTGTCCTTCACAATAAATCTAAAATCCTTGCTCTGCTCGTTCAACGTGCAGGTGTGTGCTAGGTGTGATCTAAGGTGTTGTCGGTGGTAAACAGTCAACTCATTCATTGGTTATATATCAGGTGTGTGCTAGGTGTGATCTAAGGTGTTGTCGGTGGTAAACAGTCAACTCATTCATTGGTTATATATCAGTGTGCTGTCGGGATTATTCCAATTATTACATGGTAGCGAGAGAGTTCAGTTCAATCGACGAATATCCTCAACAATGCCGCCAGCCAGCAATCCTGTCGACCCCAACATTGAAAACCAGAAGCAAGCCATCAAAAATGCGTCGAGTCGCGGCGGAATGATCCTCAGTAACAATCAAGCACACGCTTTCGGAATGTCAGCTACTTTGAACAAAATAAAAGGGATCGAAAATCTTACCAATGACAACTACATGATCTGGTCCGGTCAAGTCCTAGGATCACTTGAAATCCTGTTTCTCCATCAGTACATAACGGACAAATTTTATGAAGACGAAGGAGTCACATACAAAGTGAACAACATCAACCGCCGGTGCATCCTTGAATTCATGTACTCGAGAATGGACGCTGATAACTCAACCCGATTCAGAGCTGCTTACAAAGACATCATAATCCCGCTAGTCGACGTCGAAGAAGAAGATGATATCAATGACCCCAACGTATCTGGACAACAAATCCCTGAATGTCCGAAAGGACCCGCGCACCTATGGCAAGCTATTAAAACTTTCCACCAATCAGAAAACGAAGCCAACTTGTTCCTCATTCAATCAAAGATCAATAAATTCAGCCAAGACTACAAAACCTCAATCACCACCCATATCGACGCCTTCTGCAAACTAAAAAGCGAATTCGCCAACCGCGGAGGACACATTGACGAGTCCCATCTGGGAAGAACCCTTCTACATTCCCTAAACGACTCACACATGCAAGAAGTTCGAACCATACTCAACACCGTCAAGCCTATAACCACCCGATCAGTCATTGATGCGTTAAAAAGATATGAAGACACCAATATTGAATTCTCTTTTTACAATACGAACAAAATCACTAGCGGCTTAAACAACATGAAGATCGCCAGCAACACATCGAGAGCCCAACAAAACCCAAATCGCCCTAAATGTACCCCAACTCAATGCGTTGGACCACACGCCGCCAACAAATGCTTTAAGCGACCCGAGAATGCCAAAGCTCAAAAGGAATGGTTTGAGAAGCGGGGTCTCACACCCCCCAGCGCTCATAATACCGAACAACCTCCAAGCACTCAACATACGCCACCACCACCGCAGAATACAGCAGGTGAAGCCTTCTTCACTCAATCAGTACCTAAGAAGAAGCGAGACTATGTTTTCATGGCCTACGGAAACGAAGCAAATCTAGTTCACTCTAAGTTTGAGGCTATATGGGACACGGGCGCATCAAGCCACATGTTCAATGATTTCAGGTTTTTCTCAAGCGTCAAAAACAACTCTAAGAAACTAGACCCGATCATGACAGCTGGCTCGGAAGAACTCAAAGTTGAAGCTATCGGAGAAGTCCAAATACAAGGAGTATCAGTCGAGAAGTTCACCCTTCAAGACTCATTGTATATTCCTAGTCTCCGAAACAATCTCATTGCGGCTGGAGCTCTCAAGAGACAAGGAGCTGTCGAAGTTCAAGACCCGAACGATCCACTCAAGTTCACAGTCATGTTTGACGACGAAGAATTTCTCCAAGGACGTTACATTAGCAATCTCATGGTTGTGAAAGTCGAGCCGGTTAGCAATTTCTCAGTCAATACCTATAAGGAAAAGAATGAAGCTAACTCAACTGATATTAACACAGTTCACAACCGACTAGGACATATCAACAGCGAATACATTAAGAGGACAGTTGAGACTAAAGGAAAACTGGACCCCATTTGCGATACTTGTAAACTCACTAAATCTACTCGTATTCCTCTTAAAGGGGAGAAACCCTTAGCACGTTATCCCCTAGACAATATTCACATAGATCTCAGCGGAATAATCAGGATACCTTGTATTTTCAATTACTCTTATTTCATGTTGATAATCGATGAGTTCTCTAGAATGGTCTTTATTTACTTTTTGAAATCAAAAACTAAGGAGGAAATTTTCAATTCCATAAATCATTTCATCACGCGCGCCGAGAGACAATGTGATCAAAAAGTGAAAATGATAACCACCGATGGTGGAGGAGAATTCATAAACTCAATCCTTATTCCTTTTTGCGATTCTGTTGGCATAATCAAAAACACAACCGCACCATATACACCACAACAAAATGGTCTAGTTGAACAATACATGAGAACAATATCAACCAAGGCAAGATCTTTCCTTTCAAAAAGCGGTATGCCATCTCGTTTCTGGAGTCTCGCGTGCGACGCCGCTGTCTTTGTTCAAAACAGGGTTTTCAACCGTGCTAGGAACGGCCTAATGGAATCACCATATGAGTTATGGTATCATCACAAACCAAATCTGGACTACATCCGAACTTTCGGATGCTTAGCGTATGTCGTCACTCGCAAAGAGGAGCGCGATCACAAATTCAGTGAGACCTTGCGGAAGGGAGTCCTTGTTGGTTTCGACGAATTCAACAGAAACTACCTCATATTTGATTACGATAGTCACAAGATTATCAATACTCACAATGTTCATTTTGATGAGAACTCTTTCCCTGAAAGGGGGGGCGAACCATTCGAGGAGTTCCTAATTGAAGACACTGAAGATGATGAAAGTGCTCAGAAACCTAGCAATCCCATGACTCCCGCAACAGACGATCAATCTGAAGAAAGCGACCAAGACTCACCGAATGATACTTCTCAGCCGGCAGTAGAGAATGCCCGCCTAATAGTGATCCCACCCAAACCGCCCCTGAACCATCCCGACAATCCGGACTACGTCCGCAGATCCACTCGCATCAGCCAGATGCCTAAGAGAGCTTACCTTGCTATTAAAGAGACATGTGTCGACGCTACAATCCTCGACCCAAAATATGAGCCCAAAACATTCAAAGACATTTGTAAATCAAGCTTCAAAGACAAATGGACGCAAGCGTGTCAAAAGGAAATTGATGGTTTTGAAAAACTTCTCGTATTTACTCGGGTCGATCGACCGCAAGGTCGTAAAGTAATTCGCGGACGATGGGTCTTCAAGGTTAAATTGTTGCCTAACGGTGATATTTTGAAATATAAGGTTCGCTACGTTGCAAAGGGTTTCACACAAGAAGAAGGCGTTGATTTTGACAAAATCTTCTCCCCGACCGGCCGGCCAGCTTTGTTACGAATGATCATCGCGCTTGCTGCGCAGGAGGGATGGGTAATTGAACAAATGGATGCGGTGGCCGCCTTTCTGAACAGTCCGCTTGAAGAAGAAATCTATCTTGAACAGCCCGAAGGTTTCGAAGTGGGTGGAAAAGGGAAAGTCTGGAAACTACACAAATCCATCTATGGTTTGAAACAATCGGCACGACTCTGGCACATAGAAGTGGAAAAACATCTTGTCAGTATTGGGTTTGTAAAAACAAACGCAGACTCTTGTGTCTTTTTCCGCAATTCAAACGGCAAGCGCAGCATCCTATATCTACATGTGGACGATATGATCATAACAGGCGACGAAATTGAAAACGTGAAGAATCAGATAAAGGCTAAATGGGCCATGGAAGATCTAGGCATAGCCGAGTTCGTCATTGGACTAGAAATCGAAAGAAAACCAACTGGCGACTATGTGCTACATCAACAAGGAATGATTCAAAACGTCATTGATAAATTCAACATGACTCACTGCAAGCCCGCGTCAACACCATTTGGATACAACACCAAGTTAATCAAGGCAACAGATGAAGAACATCAAAATTTTTCCAAGATTAACACAAGGTACCGCAGCGCTGTTGGATCTCTGATGTATATTGCCATCTGTACTCGGCCCAACATCAGCTTTGCAGTTGGTGTGCTATCCCAATTTCTGGAAAAACCCAACCAAAAACATTGGGACGCTTTCCTTCACATCATCCTTTATCTCAAAGCAACAATCAATTTCTGCATCCGATACAAACACAATCCCAAGCAAGACATCAATGTTCATCCAGGATGGAATTTTCCGGAGTGCGCAAGTGACGCGGACTGGGCTGGTGACAAATCAACCCTTTGATCTACCACGGGATACATATTTAAATACATGGGTGGTGCTATTAGCTGGAGAAGCCGTCTTCAACAAACCGTTGCCTTATCCTCGACGGAAGCCGAATACCGCGCAATCACGGAGGCGGGTCAAGAAGCTCTTTGGCTATTGAAATTGATGAAGGAGCTTAACATGGAAATCCCAGTGCCTCTTGAGCTTGTCTGTGATAACTTAAGTGCCATCCATCTGGCCGAAGACCCGGTACACCATGGCCGCGTGAAGCACGTTGCTATTGAGCACCATTGGATACGCGAACATGTTCACCAGGGGACCTTCAAGATGCGACACACGTACACATCAAACATGATCGCTGATATCTTCACCAAGAACTTAGGAAAGAAGCCTTTTGTCAAATTCAGGGAAATGATTGGACTTTCTGATCCCGTTTCGAATTGAGGGGGCCTGTTAGAGTATGCTAAACCGCCCGCGACTGCGTATTTGAAACACGCAGCCGGAAGAATGAGGCATATGCAATTCTAACTCGCATCAAGTCTTAAAACCTAACCCTAATCATTCGCCGCACCTACAAAACAACCGCAAGTCTTGACAACTTACCAGTCTTTTTTCTTCACACGCTCAATTAAAACACTCAAGTGAAGAAAAGAGACTGGTAAGCCAAAGTTCAACCCAATCAAAAACAACCCGACTCAAGACTGATTTTCGTTCTCTTTCTTATCTTCTTTATCAATATTCATGTTCTCACTCAGATCTAAATCCCTCTTTGCGTGTCCTTCACAATAAATCTAAAATCCTTGCTCTGCTTGTTCAACGTGCAGGTATGCACTCTTTGTTCCTATCTATCATATCTCATCATCTACATACTTAAAATGTTCTTCTACTTATTTTTATTCATTTCATCATAGGTGTGTGCTAGGTGTGATCTAAGGTGTTGTCGGTGGTAAACAGTCAACTCATTCATTGGTTATATATCAGGTTCGCTAGATAGTCCACTCTCCTATCATGTTTCTCGTATATTCTTTTTGTTCTCATATCAATCCAAGTAATACACGCTCAATTAAAACACTCAAGTGAAGAAAAGAGACTGATCTAAATCCCTCTTTGCGTGTCCTTCACAATAAATCTAAAATCCTTGCTCTGCTCGTTCAACGTGCAGGTGTGTGCTAGGTGTGATCTAAGGTGTTGTCGGTGGTAAACAGTCAACTCATTCATTGGTTATATATCAGGTGTGTGCTAGGTGTGATCTAAGGTGTTGTCGGTGGTAAACAGTCAACTCATTCATTGGTTATATATCAGTGTGCTGTCGGGATTATTCCAATTATTACAGCTTTAAGAAATCTGACGTAGAGACCAAGGCTGCCACAGGTGAGTAAGCTTCTGTTGTTGATCAAGATCTTTAAATGTGATTGATCACACAATTAAATCTTGTGAATCATATTTTGTGTCTGAAGTATCGGCTCTACCACCCAACATTGACAAAACAAAAAGAAGAATCACCTGCTCAAGCGAGCAGCTGATGAGTTGCTGTGCTATTGGGACCCTTAAAACAACCCAAGTGCGTATACAGCCCCTTGCCATCGACTCAATTGATCAACTTTTTGGGAGCTGATGGGTTGTACATTTGTTGATTTGGCCATCAGGGCACCGCAAAAAGTCTGACTCAAGATCCTTTCACGGTTACAAGGGAATCCTACCTGGCAGCCTGTACTTGAAGTGAGGCTTGCCACAGGAGCAAACTTAACACCAGTCCCAGCCTCTCTGGTCTGCAGAGTACATACACGCATGGCTTGGCTCTTTCCACATTCCACTGAGGCAAAGAGCATGCAGAGAAATCTTCTTCAAGAGACCTTGATTGTACACAGATTGTATATGTTTCTTTGATTTCAAGTATCAAGTGCCCCTTCAAGGGCCTGTATGTACCATAGCTGGAAATTACAATTTTTAATTTCACCATCAATTTCATTTCCTTCATGGCTGGAAATTCTTAGCCACAGCTTTCTCAAATGCAGTGGTGATCATCTTCACAATGAGCAATGTGTTGCACAATTTTGATTTCCAAAAATAAGTGCCTAATAGGGGTCCATGTTGGCAAAAATCCACTGCTGATTTTGTCTGCCCATGCAGCCTTCAGTAAGGTTTTTAAGCTTGGTGAATTGCTTCTAAAGGGGAGCTGCCCACCAGAACCTTGTAGCGCTCTCAGGATAAGTGAAAGCTACAGGGGATGGTTTTGATGACTGATTCCACAATCAGCCTTATGTACAGTTGAACACCCTTAATATCAACAATGGGAAGTTATGTTATCCGTAACTAAAAGTAACAGATAAAAAAACTTAATTGTTGCCGTTATTGTTGTGCTAACGGCAACAATGTTCCAGTTACATTTTTTTTTTTTTTCCTGATTTATTAGACCCATTACTTTATCTCCCAAAATAGGGGGGTTCAAAATTAAAATCCAGGTCTCCAGGAGCTTGCGCAGGTCCCAGATGCCAGGAAAAAAATTCCCCGCCAAAAAAGAGGTTCTGGGCTTTCAACTTTGAATGCCCCATGTTGGTCAAAAGCCACCTGTACTTGCATTTCTGAGCATCAGGTCTGGCAGTCTGGGGTTTCAGGAAGTCTCCTCCCACAACTGGGGTCTTGAAGTTCTGCCAAAAAAAAATCCGGCTTGGTTTCCCAGCAGTCATAATAGGAATCCACGGCATTCAAAAGGGTGTATGTACCACATACCCTACTGGAAGCACCACTCCCCTCCGTTGACCAGCACTGGCTGGTCAGCCAAAGCAGTACACACCAGCCACCGGGAGCAACGTACTCCCATTGATGGCTGGTCCGTTTGTTCATTGGGAGGAGTACGCTGGTCCGTTTGGTTGTTGGGAGCTCCCCTTGATGGACTTTCCTTTTGGTAATCTTGAGGAGTATGTACTCCTCAAGATGATTGGTTCTTTCCAGCAAGTGAAAGGAACCTACTCCTCTCAATGACCGGTTTGTTCCAGCCATCAAGGGAGCATGTACTCCTCCCAATGACCAGAACAAACAGGTCATTGAGAGGAGTATGCACTTTTCTAGATGACCAGAACGGGCCGGTCATCCAGGGAAGTGATTACCCATATCACTTCCTTTGATCAACGGTTTGTTCCAATTGTTGGGAGGAGTAAATACTCCCTCAATGACCGGCCCATCATGGCCACCAAGACAAGTAATCATTTTCCTCAATTACCGGTTTGTTCCGGTCATATTGAGAGGTACATACATACTCCTCTCAATGTCCGGTTTGTTCCGGTCATCTTGAGGAGTACGTATATGACCGGAACAAACTGGTCATCAAGAATTATAGCAAATGGCTATCAATGGCCAGTACGGACCCGGCGTTAAGGGAGGAGTATACTCCTATTGATGACCAGGCCGGCCATTAAGAATATACAGCCTACTGACCGGCCATTGGTCATGGTGGAGTGTGTATGTACTCTGCTCAATGAATGTCTTGTGCCGGCCATCAAGGGTGCAGTGAGCTGCTCCGATGGCCGGTTCTTTCTGCCATGTGTATACGGTTGAGGAGGATAGGCCCACTATACTTGTGGGTCGGGGGTGGCCGGGGTGTGGAAAAAGTCTTTGATGAAGTTTTTTCCTGTCGTTTTGGCCTGATTCCTGGACCTGGAACAACCCTTCTGGAGCATCTTGCTGAACAGGCCCCCAGGTCCCCAGGAGAGCTTCCAGGTCCAATTTTTTTCCTGGATTTTCTGACCTGGACAGCTTCCTGGATCAATTTTGAACCCCCCTAATGTAGGGGGATAACATGCAGATAACGCGGGTTTTTTACCCATTTTACAGTCTTTTGGCGCCAGATAACGCAGTTAGCGCGTTACTGGCGTTATTTTTCGCGGTATTGAGGGGAAAATTGTCCTCCGTTACGTTATCCAAATGTGCGCAAGCACATTTTACCAGATAGCAATAACACATTATCTGATAACAGTGGGAAGTTACATTACAAAAATCCCTCTGGATAACGTAACATACTGCTAATCCATACAAGCTTGCGGAAATACATTGTTTTTTTTGTTTTTTTGCGCGCGCCCAAATTTTTTTTCACCCCTGATCAAAAACTTTTCCCCGCCCCTGTACTGAGTGAGCCGCCCCCGGCTGAATAGCCCAGCACCGATTGGAAATTGGTAATCTTCTCTCAGCGGCGGTTTTGGACATGTGGCAACTGCACTGATCACTGAGGGTACGCAATTCTCATTTTCAAGAAGACATTGTTCTTTGTCAATCAAGCTAATCAATCAATTTTTTCTTTTTAGGTATCACAAGGCACAGATGTTTTGTTAAATACTCTGCTGAGATAAAATATGCCGCAGTCCAATCCTCGCTTGATGGCAAGACACTGGACAATATCAACGCAGCATTAGCAGCCACGATCAGCCCCGACTCCCTTCACCGCTGGACCAAACTGTATGAGAGGACACGGGCAGTTTTTAGTGATCCTGTAACCTACCGCAGCAGAGGTCGGCCATTTGACTTGAATGACAAGGAACTGCAGTTTATCCGCAATATGGTCTTTGATAAGCCAACTGTTTATATTGACAAGATTCAGAAGGCGTTGATGGAACACCATGGTATAAATGTTTGCTTGCAAACTATTTCCAACACCCTCCACCACCGGTTACACATGTTGAAAAAAAGTATTCAAAAATTTAATCCAAAACAGGATTTGCTATATTGCTTGTGTTTGCTGTATACCTGCGTCAAACCTGGTTTTTACGGGTAAGCCTGAATCATATTATATCTGCTTGTTCTTGGCCTGCCTGACATTCTCAATTCAGATGAGTTGGGTGTTTCAAGAACAAGAGGATGGGCACCAATCGGAGAGCAAACTCAAAGGGTCCTGCGCAAGCAAAGTACACACTCATATAATGTCATTCCCGCAATATCTTCAACAGGCTTGGTGGCTCACATGGTCCAGGAAGAATTGGTGGACCAATTCAACTTTGAATACTTCTTGGAAAATGTTCTGGTGAGTTTTGTCTCCACTCGTAAGCATAGCAGATAAGGGTAGTGACACCTCAACCTGGCAGATACCGGCGATGAATCCATTTCCAGGCCCAATGTAAGACTCAAAAGTGGTAATGAAACCCTTTTGCTGAATGGTGAAGGGTATGATGGAGTTTCAAGCTCTGCCCTTCCGTTATCAGTCAACAAGACCCACCAAGCTCAGCTTGGCAAGTTTTATTAAGTGATAGGTCTGGTCTGTTCCAGATGAAATCTGTTTGACTGGAAACGTGTAAGTGTTTTAATTACTTTGTTATAAGGGTTGAATTGTTGTTATAAGGGTTTATTTATTTTTATAAGGGTTTTAGGATTTGAGTGTGGATGAGTGTTGGATCACTTGTGAGTTCTGGGTGAGGTACTGGGGAGCAGGCCACTGGGGGTGTAGAGAGCTCCTTTTATAGAAAAAAGTGGAGCCCCAAAGGGGCTTGTGGGGGGTTTCAGCTAATCTAGACAACAGGGTGAGGGATTTTAGCTGGTGGGAGTAGATACAAATGATGTCATAACCCCTCAGGGGTGCATGAATGGTGTCAGAATATACCACAGAACATTCTAAATATGCCAGGGTGCATACATGATGTCAGAATATAAAAAAGAACATTCTAACACATGCATGAGGTGACAGTAGACTGCATGAGCTGTCATACAGGGGGAATTAGTGTATACACAAAGTCTGAGGCTGCAGAAACAGTGTAAATGATGTCATACTATGTATATAAACGAGTGCATTTAGCTAATATCTAATGAGTGTAGCCTGAAAGGGAGATGTATGTTTGTATCCTGTGATATGTATAAGTGTACTACTGTGAAACTTGGGTTGAAGCAGGTGACAGCTGGGTTACTGGGGCTGGCCGTGTGATAGGTGTCCATGAGGTGTAACTTCCACACTAGAGGGGGTCCAGGGGTCCTTCCAGTGGGGAATAGGGGTGAAATTGGCCTTAGAATCCATTTCTGTGGTCCATTTAATGGTGTCTTGAGGCCTAGTATGAGTAATTATGTGGCATAGAAAAACGTTTTATTTTTCCACTTTTCTGTCTACCACACCGAGGAGTGTGCTTGTCATGGACAATGCACAAATCCATCATAACGGGAGAATTTGCAAGATTTTCGAGCAGAAAGGGTGTCTCATTCTCTATCTACCAGCGTATTTGCCTGACCTCAACCCAATTGAGAAAGGTTTCAGCGTCTTCAAGTCTACTCTCAAGAAAAACGAAGATTTACTTACGGGGGGAGAAGATGATTACAACATCATCAATGGTTTTTTGCAGCTTGTATTTAAAACTGAGTTGATTTTCAAGCTCTTTCATGGTTCAGGCTATTGTGTTAAAATGTCCCTTTTCTTATCACCATCTTTTCCTCCTTTTGTCTACATTTCTTGGTGGCAATTAAAAATGAGTTGCAAAGAATAGTGCCTTAATTTCATTCTTTTCCTGGCAGGCAAAAACCAATCCAATTATGAGAGATACTCAAGGAAAAAATTGCATAGAGGCAATATTTCATTTATTTCAACAAGTCGGACTTAGCAGATAAGCATTTGGAGATAGCCAAAAACACCATTTTTACAAGGCAGACGAGGCTACTTAGCAGATAAATATTCAGAGATACCAGAAAACATCTTTTTGACGAGGCAGACAAGACCTTTAGATAGCAGAAAATATCATTTTCACAAGCTGGCAGACAAGACTCTTTAGATAGCAGAAAATTTTGTTTTTACAAGCCGGATAGAGCACAGATGTTTGGAGTGCCATGCTTACAAGCACATTCATTCACGGAATCATATTATTGAGGGAAAAAACCAATCAGGATGTTAAGGAAAAACATTCAAGCAAGCAAGAATCAGTCAACATGTTATAGAGGCTGTAAATCATTCAACTTCCTCGGCGCTTGATTAGATGTCGCTGAAACGTTTTGACACTAGTAGCAAGGCACCTTGCGTGCCCCTTTTCATCCCAGAATCTACAAGCTTGTCTGCAGAGAAGTTCTTGAAGGTGGCGTAGTGGGTAATACCAAGTTTGTCAAGAGCCTTAGAGACAGCCTCGCACTGTGGATCCACGTGGCAAAACTGAAGGTATTCTTCCAAAGTGGCGCTGTCATCAGATGGGGATGGGGAGGATCGTGGAGGAGCTGGCAGATTGTTTGACAAAGGAGCAGGAAAATTGGCCAATTGTGTACCGACCGGGGGATTAGGCTGCATGGGAATGTGATGGGAAATTGGGTAAGACAATGCACCGTAGGCCCATGGTGGGGGTGGTGCCCAGTTCATCGGAGTGGCAGCATAGGGAACGGCAGGCATTGAGTGTGTGTTTCCCATTAGCCAGGGGGTGGATGATCCAGTCAGAGGTGTATGCGGAAAAATATGATGATTTGGGGCTGAAGCGTCTGATTGGATGGGTGATACACTAATGGGTCCTTCTGGTGAATAAGACCTCACATTGGCCAAGTCTTCCCGGCTAGAAGACCTTGCATTGTTTGAGTTCACTTGACTAGAAGATCTTGCTGGTTTTGCTGGAATCAATCCCTTTGACTGAGAATGGTACTCCTCTTTTGTCATAAATGCAAAAGCTGGCGATGGCGGAGGTTTCACAAAAGATACTTCTTTGTTTGTAATCTGCAAACAATAGCAATTTCAGAAACAAACTAATTAAGCATGAGCAATCTGTCATTCACCATACTTTGAGCCCAAAGACCCAGCCGGTCATTTGTCAGAGGAATAAAACGATTTGGATCCAAGGGATCAACCATTGCTGGAAGCTTGTCTGATCCAGTCAATCGTTTGCATGGCATGTGGGTTGCCCTTAGTGTCAGTATGTTGTCCATGATTTGGCCAGCAACTGCGCCTCCAGCCGACGGCTCCGGACCATCTGATTTGTTGACAGCTCCTTGAGTCTCCTTCAAGGCTTGCAACGCTTGTTTTTTCTGGATTTTTTGACAGAGAAGCAGCAATCAGCTGTTTTTCTGACATCAGAAACATAAAGAGACACACCTGAGCAGCAATTTTTGGATCGCGTTGGACCATGTTGACAATGATCTTCCAACCTTTGCAAGGACCAGCAGCTTCCTCCAGGACCAAGCAAAGATCCTTGTGCCGTCCAGGATCGTTTTATTTTTCTCAAGAAAGATCCCGCCATGTGGAATTATTGCATACCAAGTGATTTTGCCTTCATCCTCTTTCTCTTGGGCAAGCACCCCCACCTCTTTCTCATCCAAAGACCCAATCAAATCAATCACTAGTTTTTTGAAAGCACTAAGGTTAGAATTAGCCACATCCCAGTCAATAGTGATTTTTGTTTTACTGTTGGAAGAAGACCATTTGTCAAATTTATCCTCTTCTATCACGTTGGCCTTTTGCTTGTTTGATCCACGAGTAGATGTTGGTTTTGGTTTTTTAGCTGGGGTAGAAAGCTGATCTTCTAATGATATCTTTGCTTTTTTGTTGTTAGATTCAGAGTCCGCGTTGGAGCCGGAGTCTGAGTTGGAATTGGATTCTTTGTTGCCGTTATGATTTGAAGTTCTCCTCGTGGAATTCTTGCCTGGGCTGCTCAAAGGCAGAGTCTTGCTAGGATCCAAGTCTTCAATATCGCTCATGGTTGGAGTTGACTGACTTTACTCTTCCCTCCCAAAAGAAAAAACATGGGTTCAAAAAAGGGAAAAAGAAAAACAGCATTGAAGAACAAAAATCATAGCCAAAAATATGTACCCTCAGTAACCAGTGCAGTCACCACATGTTCAAAACCGCCGTTGAGAGAAGATTACCTATTTCCAATCGGCGCTGGGCTATTCAGCCGGGGGCTGCTCACTCAGTACGGTGGCGGGGAAAAGTGTTTTGGTGGTGAAAATTTTTTTGGGCGCGCGCAAAAAAAAAAAAAAACAATGTATTTGCGCAAGCTTGTATGGATTAGCTGTAAGTAACTTCCCATTGTTGTTAATATGGTACAGGCCCTAAATTCCACTTGTAATATTAATTTTTTATAACGCCATTTACATAGCTAAGATCTTTGTTTCAGTGAACATATCTCAACTGTTTCAATGAGCACACACCACTGGTGCAGTTGGATATCATCCGGATGCCTCAGGCATGTTGGGGTGATATCTCTAGCACCTCAAGGTGAGATGTTCTTACGGTCAAGTCTATAGGAGAGGAAGAGAGGATCTGTGGAGTGGAGCTCTGGGGTTTCTGATTCCATGATGGTAGATTGGAGAATGAGGAAGCAGTCTGGGATCTCCAGGTGTTGAAACTTCGTCTCTTTCTCTTACTCACCCCAAATTACCTGATCCTTTAACACCCTTCTGCTCTTTGTTTCTTTCACTCATCATAGTCTGTACAGTGTCTAGTTATGTCTGTCTGTCCACATGTCTTGTAGTCATTGAACCCTGACATCCCTGACTTATCAACTCTCTAGCATGTCTTATCTTTTTGTGTGACATCCACTCATGAGCCGTGGTCATCTTTGCATATTCATTTTCATCTCACCCACAGTTTGACCACATGTGCATAGTCTACTTATACCATACCAGTTACATTTGAATCAAATCATTGGTTCTCCTCCTTCTTTTTCTGCAACCCAAACTGAGCCGCATCTGGTGAGAGATTCATCCTCATTGCCCTTCCCTCTCTTGAGCCACAGAGCTCACTCCTTTTTTTTATCTTTTGGTTGCCACGGAAAAGTCTGAGTTTCAACACCAGGCTCTCAAACCTTGATAGTGCTGTCTGTGACATGTACATGTAACTTCACAGTACAAACACTTATTATTTTGCCCAAAAAAATAGAACTTCTATTTGGTTTTATTTTTTTCATGTTGACTTCTATTAGAAGTCAACATGAAAAAAATAAAACCAAACACTGTGAAAAAAACTCGAGAAAGCACCGTCAGTTGACATGCGCAATCCAGGGTGAGACTTCCAGGACATCCACGTTCATTCCTTGATTAATCACAGGGCAGCTCAGCTAGCTCAGCATCATAGCTCAGTATTTGCATGCGCCAAGCTCCTGAGCTGTACTGGTGCTCATTGGTCGTCAACAAGGGGATGTATTTCCATACACATAACACAAGCCCTTGTTGACTAGCCCTTGGAGGGAATTCCACCAGGTCAACCAGAATATGCGCCCATGTCAACTAGTAGTAATCCTTCCCGTCCTAGGCGGGGTTGACAAGGCTGGATGAAAGGGCACTCATGTTGACCAGCCCATGTCAACCTATCAGTCAACCGGGAGGGATCCCTCCCGGTCAACTATTGTATGTATGAGTTGTCCGGGAGGGATCTCTCCCGGTTGACTATCGTATGAACCTGTTGTCCGGGAGGGATCCCTCCCGTTCAACTGATATAGGGAATATTTGTCCGGGAGGCATCCCTCCTGGTTGAGAGGTTCATAAAATAGTCAACCAGGAGGGATCCCTCCCAGACAACTGATACATACATAGTTGACCGGGAGGGATCCCTCCCGGACAACTGATACATAGAACAGTCGTCCGGGAGGGATCCCTTCCGGACGACTGTTGTATGGAACAGTCGACCAGGAGGGATCCCTCCCGGAGGACTGATAAATGTATCAGTCGACCGGGAGGGATCCTGGAGGGATCCTTCCCGGTCAACTATGAAAGAATGTAAAGGACTAAGAGTTTTTTATTCCCGTTAGACTAAGTTGTATTGTAATTACAATTAAGAGATGGGAATAAATAAAAGGGAGTTGTCTTTTACCTAAGAGCAGAACCTTGGCCGCTCTCTACTTAAGGATAGAGATGAAGATAAGAGAATATAAGAAAGGTATGAATCCTCGTTGATGGTGACGCTAATCTGCTCCGGAAGAGAGTTCAGTATTAGCTTTTGCCACTTCACTCCTTGTCTCTCCTGAGGTTTGCGTTCGCCTTACTCAAAATGGTCTTTTGACTCAGGTGATTTTTCACTTGGCGTCGGCAATTCGGCGCAGAAGAGTCGCAACGTTATCTATGTTATAGTTTTGTTGCTTCAGCATTTGCGCTTGGTTCTCGCTCTCTATGCCTGGAGCACAGATCACTTACCAATATCTTTTCCTGCTCTTTGAGAGGTATTGGTGTGATTGGCCTTTCTTTCTTCAACAGTTTTTTCTAGATTGACGAAAAAGGGCTTTAGCACCTTTCTGATCTGTTCTCTTGAGTTTGTATACAGCCGCTTACCTTTGGTGCTAGCCGTAATTCTCTCGATGAGCGATCTTGGGCCGGAGTTCTCCTGAAGCCTAATCTTGCTGCTCACGTGCGATGTCCCTGCTGTCATCAAGAAGATGAATTCAGTTTCAACCCCCGCGGCGCTGATTTTGGACTGCGGAAATGGTTCGCTTTGCTCACCTGTTTCCGCAGCTAATTTAGTTCCCGATATCTTTCTTAATTTATGAGAAAGACACCGTTCACCTAAGCTGGAATTCTCACAGCCGTCCATGCTTTGTGTCGCAAGATGCGAAGCAGCTTCCAAGACTTGGATTACCGCTAGCTTCGCCAGAGATTTCTTGATTGTGGTTCTTCCGGTTGGTTTGGTAAGGAAGTCTGCCGAGTTCTCAGTTGTCTTCACATAGATTGCCTTGATGAGACCAGCCGCTATTAGTTCTCTGACGAAATGGAGTCTGATTGACATGTGTTTAGTCCGAAATCCGTTCTGCGAGGTTTCACTTTTTGCAAGATCCAGCGCCCCTCGATTATCAATGTAGACTTTGATGTTCTTGAGGTCGGGAAAGGCTAGCGTCTCATCAGCGAGATTGGCCACCCACGCAAGATCGCGACAAAGGTCTGAGAATGCTTTATATTCCGCCTCAGTTGTCGAGAGCGAGACTGTTGCTTGCTTGGTGGATTTCCAATTGATTAAATGCCTCCCAGTTTGCACCACATATCCGGTGGTTGATCGCCGAGTGTCAGGGCAGTTGCCCCAGTCTGAGTCAACGAAAGCTTGGATTTCTGATGATTCCTGCCGTGTGTAGGTGAGACCTATTTCTTGAGTCCCTTTTAGATATTGAAATACTTGCACAGCAGCCTGATAATGCTTGATACCGGGTTTCTCCAGATATTGTGACAGTGTACTGACGGCGTACGCGATGTCAGGACGAGTTAAGATGCTCAGGTAGTTGAGTGAACCAACCAGCGCCCTGTAGTTCACTCCTATTTCCTGAAAAGAGTTTATCTCCGCTTGCATAGCCTTCTTGAGATATTCTGTAGGATTCAAGGGACATGACAACGGGTGAAGACCCTCCAGACCAAATTCTTGCAATTTACGATCAATATACTGTGTCTGGTTGATTTGAATGCCATCGTCAAATCTCTTGATGTTCATGCCTAAAAGAAACTCTGCTTGACCCATATATTTTATTTCGAACTCCTTTTCCATTTCCGCTTTGAAGATTTCCGGATGATCGCTGATGATGACTAGGTCATCCACATGGGCAAAGATCCACGTTGCCGGCCTGCCTGTCGACGCCGTTTGCCAGAAGACACATGGATCCGATAAGGCCGCTTTGAAGCCAAGGGTGAATAGATACGACGACAGACGTTTGTACCAAACTAGCGGGGCTTGTTTCAGCCCATAGATGGCCTTCTTTAGCTCAAGTACCGAGTTCGGTGGGCAGTCAATACCTGGCGGAGGTAAGAGTGTAACTTTGTCCTCCAGTGGACAGGTGAGAAAGGCGCTCCTCACATCGAGTTGATGAATTTTCAGACCGTTGTTGACCGCAAAGGAGAGCAAGAATCGCAGAGAGGCTGGTTTTCCGGTCGGAGCATATTTTGCTTCAAAGTTCAGACCGTGCGTTTGCTTGAATCCTTGCGCGCAAATGCGCACTTTAAACTCAATTACTTGATTTTCTGATCCCAATTTCTTGCGATAGGCCCATGTTGAGGGGATCGGATCGTCACTTGCCACCCGCACGCGAACAATCCAGACCTGATGCTTCTTCATGTTGTTGATTTCCTTGAGCTCAGCTTCCTTCCAGCTGAGATTTTCAGGACACGAAATTGCCTGCTTGTGATTCCGTGGCTCGATTGAGACTGAGACGGTGTAGGCCTGTTTCCGTTCTCGCCTTCCTTCCACTATATTTCCAGCGTCGATCCCCCCAATGATAGCCCTTGCTGGCAGCGAGTGAGAATCATCGTCATGAGTTTCTGGTTTGTTGGTGTTGTCCGGTGTCCTACCCGAGTTCAGGTTGGCCAGAATATCCTCAATCTCAACTTGCTCATCCGCATCTTCTTCTTCCACGTCCACTTCATCATTGGGCAGTTCTTCTTCCTCCTGGAACGGCATCTCATTGTCCGAGTTGAAGCGCGGAAGCCTATCGCCGTTTGGCAAGTTGAAGCTCTTCCTCAGCGCTGCACACTCCGGAAAGGTTTGCTCGTCGAAATGTGCATGTTTGACGGTTAGGATTTGTTTGTCTTCAAGCCTGCAAATCTTGTACGACGAATAATTGTTCTTGTACCCAATCAGCACGCCCTCCCAGGAGACAGGTCCAAACTTTTCCGTTTGGTGTTGCTTTGGCTTGACAACCCACACGCGACAACCAAAGGGACGGAAAAAATTCATGTTTGGAATTGTTTTGAAGAGCAGCTCCACCGGCGACTTTTTGCTTTTCGACGGGGACGGTAAGCAGTTGGTTGTTGCAGTTGCCGTCTTTACTGCTTCTGCCCACCACTCGGGGGCCAAGTTAGCTTGCATCATCATGCATCTGGTCATGTCAATGACTGTTCTGTTTGCTCTCTCCGCCAGACCATTGTTTTGCGGCGTGTACGGGGGTGAAACATTGTGCTGGATGCCTGCCTCTTGAAGCAGGCTCCCTAGCTGTTTGTTGCAGAATTCGCCGCCACCGTCCGTCACCAACTTCTTCATCTGTTTTCCTGTTTGATTTTCGTACAGGCGTTTGAATTGTTGTATTGCTTCCACTGCCTGTTTCTTCTCCTTAAGGATCGAAGTGTGTATAAAGCCGGTGTATTGGTCGACTAGCGTAAGGAAATAGCGCGCTCCCCCATTCGTGGACGGCGAGATTGGCCCGACTAGATCGCCATGCACGATTTCAAGTGGATCAGCCGCCGATTTGAAATGGCCTTTGCAAGGTTGCTTAGTGATCTTTCCTTGCATGCAAGCGCTGCACACATGCGTTTTCTTCAAGTCAAGAGTTCCCGGCACCGCTGTCGCTATTCTTGATGCACAGGCGTGCCCCAGTCGGTTATGCCATTTGACGAAGTCCAAAGATTGCGGATTTGGCGTTGCCATCAGACCAATTGCCAGATTTATTGGATCCAGGACACCCTTGATCTCAAGAAGATCATTGCTAGTGTTGACTCCAAACGGTTTTCCGTTGTCTATTTTTACCGCAAACCCACTTGGCCCTTCTTGAATGAGCGCCTTGCTTCTCATTAGTTGGACGAATGATACCAAGTTCCTAGTGAGGTTCGGCACGTAGAGTGCATCCTTGAGCGTGAGCGATCCTCCATTTGCCAAAGGCAGTACAGCATCACCCCGCGCAGTAGCGACAAGTTCGCCTGAGCCGCTCCCCGTCACAATATCAATTCTGACCTGACTAGTTTGCTTGAAATAGCCGAGTGAGGTGAGCATGTGATTGCTCGCCCCCGAGTCAAGGATAGTCGTCTGCGACTTTATTGCACTCGTGCCGGAAAGAAAACTGAATGACGGCCTGATGTTTTTGTCTTCTGGCCCCCTTGCGGATTGTTGAACTGTAGTATGGTAAGACAACCCCTTCTTCTTTTCACGCTTCTCCTTTTGCTTTTCCAAGTGTTGTTGATATAGGTTTGGATGGAGAGTCCAGCATTCATCTGCTGAGTGCTTCGCGTCTGGGTTGTGTTTGTTACCAGGGCACGTTATCGGCGTATAGGTGCGCTTTTTCCTCGGTCCCAAGCCTCCAGCGTTGGTGATCAGAGCGGTCGACGAAGGATTGCTTCCAGAGATATCGCTTGACTTTTGCTTGTTTGTTCTCTCAAACCTCCCGACCTCCCGAAGACGATTAATGACGAATTTTGGTTTGCCAAGGGAGTTCAAATCGCCAAAGAGACTTTGCATTAGGAAAGGCCTCTTTTTTGTTATCCTGCTGATTATGCTGCAGCATATGACAAAATCCGGAACTATCATGCCTAGCGAGTCAAATTTAGCTAGACATTCTTCGATCCCAATGATGTACAAGGCCATGTCGTCATTGAACTGCGTGTCTTCCCATTTTGCCCAAACTTCGTAGCTAGCAAGGATCAAGTCAGAGGCGTATACTGATTTGAACATCTGCCATAACTCATAGGGATTCTTCGAATTTTCTTTCTTGACAATCGTGTTGAAGACTCCATCGGTGAGATTTGCAGCTTTTTGTGCCTTTGCCTTTGTTCTTTTTGTCATGTCCGGCAGAGGTGGATTATCAATGAAGTTCTCAAGATTGAATTCTGATAGAGCCATTCGAATCTTTTTCTCCCAGATTTCAAAATTTTCTCCTGTGAACTGGGGTACTTTCATTGTTGGTTTCCCTCCAATAAACGAGTCACTCAAGTCACTATCATGGTTGGCCATTTCCGTGTCCTGCTCCTAGCCTTTAGTTCCTGAGGTTGCGTTCGTAGCCTCGAGACTGTAAATCTGAAAGAATGTAAAGGACTAAGAGTTTTTTATTCCCGTTAGACTAAGTTGTATTGTAATTACAATTAAGAGATGGGAATAAATAAAAGGGAGTTGTCTTTTACCTAAGAGCAGAACCTTGGCCGCTCTCTACTTAAGGATAGAGATGAAGATAAGAGAATATAAGAAAGGTATGAATCCTCGTTGATGGTGACGCTAATCTGCTCCGGAAGAGAGTTCAGTATTAGCTTTTGCCACTTCACTCCTTGTCTCTCCTGAGGTTTGCGTTCGCCTTACTCAAAATGGTCTTTCGACTCAGGTGATTTTTCACTTGGCGTTGGCGATTTGGCGCAGAAGAGTCGCAACGTTATCTATGTTATAGTTTTGTTGCTTCAGCATCTGCGCTTGGTTCTCGCTCTCTATGCCTGGAGCACAGATCACTTACCGATATCTTTTCCTGCTCTTTGAGAGGTATTGGTGTGATTGGCCTTTCTTTCTTTGACAGTTTTGTCTAGATTGACAAAAAAGGGCTTTAGCACCTTTCTGATCTGTTCTCTTGAGTTTGTATACAGCCGCTTACCTTTTGTGCTAGCCGTAATTCTCTCGATTAGCAATCTTGGGCCGGAGTTCTCCTGAAGCCTAATCTTGCTGCTCACGTGCGATGTCCCTGCTGTCATCAAGAAGATAAATTCAGTTTCAACCCCCGCGGCGCTGATTTTGGACTGCGGAAATGTTTCGCTTTGCTCACCTGTTTCCGCAGCTAATTTAGTTCCTGATATCTTTCTCAATTTATGAGAAAGACACCGTTCACCTAAGCTGGAATTCTCACAAACTATTGTATGTATCAGTTGTCCGGGAGGGATCCCTCCCAGACGACTGTTCTATGTATTAGTCAACTGGGAGGGATCCCTCCCGGACGACTGATATATAGATACCTCCCTCCCTCCCGGACAACTGATAGATACCTCCCTCTCTCCCGGACGACTGATACATAGAACAGTCGTCCGGGAGGAATCCCTTCCGGACGACTTTTGCATGGAGCAGTCGTCCGGGAGGTATCCCTCCCGGAGGACTGATAAATGTATCAGTCCTCCGGGAGGGATCCCTCCCGGTTGACTACTGTATGTATCAGTTGTCCGGGAGGGATCCCTCCCGGACGACTGGGAGGGATCCCTCCCAGTCAACTATGGTATGAAGCAGTTGACCGGGAGGGATATCTTCCGGTCGACTATTCTATTTATCAGTCAACCGGGAGGGATGCCTGCTGGACAACTTTCCCACGTATCAAGTTGACTGGAAGTGATCCCTCCCAGTTGACTATCCTATGTCTTTGTTGGACGGGAGGGATCCCTCCGAGTCAAGTACTGTATGAAGCAGTCGACCAGGAGAGGTTCCTCTCGGTCAACTGTTTGATGTACATATTTGTTGACCAGGAGGTATTCTTCCCAGTCAAAAATTGTATGAAGCAGTTGTCCGGGAGGTATCAGGACCCCTCCCGGACAACTATTCTATGAATCGGTCAACCGGGAGTATCAGTTGACCAGGAGGGATCCCTCTTGGTCAACATGGGTGGATTTTGCCTAGTCGGTTGGCTGGGGGGATTCCTCCTGCTTGACAAAGGTGCTGACATGTACCTAGGTGCTACTGCCGTGCCAGCTGAGCAACTCAAAAGTGAGTGCACTAAGTTGAGGTGCAGCTGGTGTGGCTAAGTAGAATACTGCTTAGCCTGGGCTGTTGAGCAACTTCCAAATATTCCAGGTTGCACCACCCTGGGATTTGTTTTGTATCAGGCTTGTTTCAAGGGGGATTGAACTCCAGTATACTGCATGTCAACTGACACCAGTTTCTCGAGTTTTTTTCATAGTGAAAATTTCACTCAGGGGAACAAACTGAGGATGCTGAGCCAAAAAAATAAAATGTCCCAAACTGAGCAAAAATCATTGGAAAATGTTTTGGGATGGTTTTTTTTTCACGGGCCTGGAGCAGGCTTGAGTGGGCCTGAGACAGGCCTGCCCCAAATGCACATTGGGTCAGTATTAAAGGAGTTTTGCCTTGCCCTGGGAGCTGCTGGGGCTTTTGATGGGCCCAAAATCTCAATATGGGCTTTTGGTGGTCAAGAAGTATCAAACCGGCCCACTGAATAGCCCATGGGCCTTTGAATTCCCAGAAAGCCCACCATGGGCCCCCACATAGCTAATAGGCTCCTGGTGGCCCATAAAGATCCCCATGGGCCAACAGATACATCCATCATGTGATCCCATGGGCTTTTTGCTTCCTTTGTATTTCCATACACATAATACAAGTCCTTGTTGACTAGCCCTTGGGGGAAATTCCACCAGGTCAACCAGAATATGCGCCCATGTTGACTAGTAGTAAACCCTCCCGTCCTAGGTGTGGTCGACAAGGCTAGATGAAAGGGCACTCATGTTGACCAGCCCATGTCAACCTATCAGTCGACCGGGAGGGATCCCTCCTGGTTGACTATTGTATGTATCAGTTGTCCGGGAGGGATCCCTCCCGGTCGACTATTGTATGAACCTGTTGTCCGGGAGGGATCCCTCCCGTTCAACTGATATAGGGAATATTTGTCCGGGAGGCATCCCTCCCGGTCGAGCGGTCCATACAATAGTTGACCGGGAGGGATCCCTCCCGGACGACAGGTTCATACAATAGTCGACCGGGAGGGATTCCTCCCAGACGACAGGTTCATGCGATAGTCGACTGGGAGGGATACCTCCCGGACAACAGATACATATATCAGTCCTCCGGGAAGCATCCCTCCCGGCTGACTGATACATAGAACAGTTGTCCGGAAGGGATCCCTCCCGGACAACTGTTCTATGTATCAGGCAGCCGGGAGGGATGCTTCCCGGAGGACTGATATATGTATCTGTCGTCCGGGAGGCATCCCTCCCAGTCGACTATTGCATGAACCTGTTGTCTGGGAGGAATCCCTCCCGGTCGACTATTGTATGAACCTGTCGTCCGGGAGGGATCCCTCCCGGACGACTAATACATAGAACAGTCGTCCGGGAGGGATCCCTTCCGGAAGACTGTTTATGGAGCAGTTGACCGGGAGGGATCCCTCCCGTCCAACTGATATAGGGAATATTCGTCCGGGAGGCATGCCTCCTGGTCGAGAAATTCATACAATAGTCGACCAGGAGGGATCCCTCCCGGTCGACTGATACATTTATCAGTCCTCTGGGAGGGATCCCTCCCGGTCAACTGCTCCATACAACAGTTGTCCGGAAGGGATCCCTGCCGGATGACTGTTCTATGTATTAGTCGTCCGGGAGGGATCCCTCCCGGACAACAGGTTCATACAATAGTCGTCCGGAAGGGATCCCTCCCGGACAACTGTTCTCTGTATCAGTCAACCGGGAGGGATGCTTCCCGGAGGACTGATATATGCATCTGTCGTCCGGGAGGCATCCCTCCCGGTCGACTATCGTATGAACCTGTCGTCCGGGAGGGATCCCTCCCAGTCGACTATCCTATGTCTTTGTTGGACGGGAGGGATCCCTCGGAGTCAAGTACTGTATGAAGCAGTCGACCGGGAGAGGTCCCTCTCGGTCAACTGTTTGATGTACATATTTGTTGACCAGGAGGGATTCTTCCCAGTCAAAAATTGTATGAAGCAGTTGTCCGGGAGGTATCAGGATCCCTCCCGGACAACTATTCTATGTATTAGTCAACCGGGAGTATCAGTTGACCAGGAGGGATCCCTCTTGGTCAACATGGGTGGATTTTGCCTATTCGGTTGGCTGGGGGGATTTCTCCTGCTTGACAAAGGTGCTGACATGTACCTAGGTGCTACTGCCGTGCCAGCTGAGCAACTCAAAAGTGAGTGCACCAAGTTAAGGTGCAGCTGGTGTGGCTAAGTAGAGTCTTAAAATACTGCTTAGCCTGGGCGGTTGAGCAACTTCCAAATATTCCAGGTTGCACCACCCTGGGATTTGCTTTGTATCAGGCTTGTTTCAAGGGGGCCTGAACTCCAGTATACTGCATGTCAACTGACACCAGTTTCTCAAGTTTTTTTCATAGTGTGGGCTATTCAGTCGCCTGGTTTGATACTTCTAGACTACCAAAAGCCCATGTTGAGATTTTGGGCCCATCAAAAGCCCCAGCAGCTCCCAGGGCAAGGCAAAAATCCTTTAATACTAACCCAATGCGCATTTGGGGCAGGCCCGTCTCAGGCCCGCTCAAGCCCGCTCCAGGCCCATGAAAAAAAAGCCATCCCAAAACATTTCCAACAATTTTTGCTCAGTTTGGTACATTTTATTTTTTTGGCTCAGCATGCTCAGTTGGTTCCCCTGAGTGAAATTTTGGTTTTATTTTTTTCATGTTGACTTTTATTTATGGACCTACTTTGTGCAGCAGCAAAAAATTCTTTGCGCACAGAATGGACCATCCCCCAACGTCAAGCCTGCTGTGCACGCAAGCCAAAAAATACTTTGCGCACAGCAACTTCCCCAAAAAGAAGGAGGCAGTTTTTCTGGGTTTTTTTTGATGGATCAAAAGAGGGGGTCTTGCTTGCCCCCTCCAAAAAACCTTGGATTTTTTTGGAGGTGTCCTCCATCATGTAAAATTTTTTATAATATTAATCCAGGAAATAAGCTCCCC
This sequence comes from Puccinia triticina, assembly GCF_026914185.1. Classification (NCBI taxonomy): domain Eukaryota; kingdom Fungi; phylum Basidiomycota; class Pucciniomycetes; order Pucciniales; family Pucciniaceae; genus Puccinia; species Puccinia triticina. The sequence goes on along the minus strand of NC_070574.1, from coordinate 749,005 downwards.
CTGCCCCAATAACCCACCCCAGGAAATTTTGACCTGCCAAAACTTAAGCAGTCAGGTATGCAGCCCCTTGAAAATAAAGTTTGAGGGGAAGCAGATCCGGGTCCGGCTATGCCCCAGCCGCCGTGCCAATGGCCGGCAGAGGCCATTGAGCGGAGTTACACACTCCCCCAATGACCATCCAGCACATGTGTGCATGTGGCAGAAATTGCTGGTCATTGAGGGGGTGTTCACTCCTCTCAATGACCGCGTCCGTGCCGGTCATCAAGAGGAGTAAATACTTCCCTCAATGACTGTGTCCTTTCCGGTCATCAAGGGGAGTGTTCACTTGTCTTGACAACCGGAGCAACCAGGTCACTAAGAGAAGTACATATTGTCTTTTGAAAATATATTATCTTGGATTTTCACACCGTTTGGATTTCCAAAGTATGTGCTTATGGTGCATATGACAGCTTTAATTCCGCTGTTTCTGACCCGGTTTTGGACCAACACAGTGGTCATATGATATGATGACCACTGACCCGAGCACCATAACACCAAACCCACCAACACCAACCTTGTCAAACCCACCAACACCAACCTTGCCAAACCCACCATCATCTCTTGATGACTTATCGCCCCCACTCCGCCACAACCAAAATTGCAATCATCCAAATGGCAAAGCAAGGCCTCTTGATAGCGTCTATCAAGCGATTGTTGGGTGTACAATTTTCACCGCAGTCATTCCGCCGATGGAAGCACCTCGTCGACAAAACCCGCTGCGTCATCAAGGACCCCAATGGCTACAAGGCCCGCGGACAACCTTCCAGTCTCACTTGAAATGAGTGTAAATTCATGATAGAGCTTGTACGCTCCGAGCCTGGCCTCTTCCTGGACAAAATCCAAGAGCAATTGTAAGACTCTTCCGGTGTCCTCCTGAGTACCTCAGGTTTTCACAGGACTCTTGTTGAGAAACTCTTGATCACGTTGAAAAAACCGGACACAAAGAATATCCGCAAGTCCCTCGCAGCAAAGTATGCATATGTTGAACGCATGGAGTACTACCCTGCGGAATTCTTGGTCTTCACCGGTAAGCTGATTAATTTTCTTTTCATTGGTATCAGCTGACAACCCATTTTTGTCTCTTATTCTGCTCAGATGAGAGCTCCTTTGCGGACAAGGATCTCCTCCAAACATATGTGAGGTTCGAAAAAGGAACCCCCTTGGCAAGGTTCATAGTCAACCAGAACCCAGATCGCCTCAGCTTACTCCCAGCCATCTCGATTGATGGGCTTGTGGCCCTCACCACTACAGCTGAGACGTTCAATGGTCAGAAGTTTGAACACTTCCTAGAATTTAACTTGGTCAGTCTTTTTCCTTATGATCTCCCTATCCTTTTAGCTCCCTCAAATGAATAGGTACCCAGATGTGAACTCAGTCCTTGTGGCCAACAACGCGGCGATCCATCAAGGCAATTGTGTCCAAGAGCTTTGCCATGCCGCCGGGGTACGACTTCTTTTCCTGCCGCCCTATTGCCCGGAGTTGAACCCTATTGAACTCTGTTTTGTGGCAATCAAGCAGCACTTGAGGGCCTCACAGCTCTTGAATCACACTGACGACCCGGAATGGGAGATCCGCCAAGTTGCTGGTGAAACAATGACAGCCGAGTTGTGCTACAAGTTATACCGCCAATGCGGATACTGTGTGCCAACCCAATGAATTTGAGTCTGATACGTCCGAGTCCTTTCCAAGTGCCTTCAAGTCCGATCCCGAGTCCAATACATGTCCGAGTGCCTTCAAGTACGAGTCAAAGTTGTCCGAGTGCCTTCAAGTACAAGTCCAAGTCCAATACATGTCCGAGTCCTTTCCCCGAGTGCCTTCAAGTCCGATCCCAAGTCCAATACATGTCTGAGTGCCTTCAATTCCGATCCTGAGTTCAATACATGTCCGAGTGCCTTCAAGTACAAGTCCAAGTCCAATACATGTCCGAGTCCTTTCCAAGTGCCTTCAAGTCTGAGTCCTTCAAGTCCGATACACATGTCCGAGTCCTGTTTTATTCCTCCGAGTGCCTTACAGTCCAAGCCTTTCCAAGTCCTTACATGTCTGAGCCCCTTTCCTTTACTTTTCCCTCCCAAACATGTCTGAATTGAATCAAATAGTAGTGTGATTTCATAGCTACATTGTTGGCAATCCTTGTGTTTCAAAATTACATGCGGTGTTAGAGGGAAAATAAAAAAGAGATACTCTCTGCTATTGAGGATTGAGGAGCGCGGTGTTCCTTAGAAGTACCCGCAGTAATAGAGGGAGAATAAAAAAAGAAATACTCTGTGGAGCGCGGTGTTGAGATTATACGGACATGAAAAGGGAAACTGTCTAATTCTAATGATGATGGATGAGATCTATGATGTTTGTTGAGACAATACGGACATGAGAAAAAAATGAAATGATACAGAAAGAAAAGCAAGATCTGTAAATGTCCGCTATTGAGGAGCACGGTGCTTCTCAAATTTCTTAGTGTTGTATCTTAACTGGGAAATGATGCCAGGAGACAAGCTCCAACGGGCCATAGTGTCTTGAGTAATACTAGCGGATTTCAAGAAGCTTGGATGGGTGATATCTTTCTTGATGAGGATTTGAAGGACTTCCTCTTTCTTACTTGGCTTGATTTTGACGAAGTCAAGGTACTCCGCCATGAGATCTTCATTGGGTTCTACTACCGAGGAGTTTTCCAATTCCTTGGCCGCGGCGGAGTTGTGATAAGGTTCAGGGTGTGTTTCCTCCACAACAACATGCAACAATTTCCTCTTCTTGTAGGCTGAAAGCTTCTCAAATTGAAGCGAGGCTGGGGGTGCATTATAGTTAACCCCATTGACTTCTTTTAACTACAAACAGGCGATTCAGAGTCAGTCAGTATCATCAGTGTAATAAAAGTTAAGACCAATTTAATGTACTATTTCACGCGCCCAGAGTTGGGTGTTATGAGCCGTCAAGGGGATGTATCGGCAGGGGCTCGTTGGATCAATGTACACCGGCCATTTTGACATATATTTGACATTGGGCGGGTGCTTTGCATATATATGGTTCATGACCACATCAAGTGCATTGAAGTTGCTGGCTTTTGGATTTGAGCCGGGAACAGAAGTTGCCAATGCAGAGGCGGAGCCCGCGGCGATCTGGGCGGCCCTCTCAGTTAACACGTGGGTTCTGATGTCGACAGCAATCTGAGCTTCTTTCGCAACAGCTACTGGATTATTCATCTCAACGTGGAGGCCGGCATGGGTGTGATCCAGAAGATTTGCTTTCATCGTTTTGATCCAGTGAGAATAGGACTCTTCATTGTTGATTGTGTAGTTGAGCTTTTTACAGAACTCTGGAGTAGACTTGTAAGCCATTGATACCTGCCAGGAAAGAGTTCCTTTGGGGACCGTGTTATTGATGAGTTCATCAGCACCATCCACAATCTTGCCGGCCTCTGTAGCAACAAGGCTGCAAAATTTGATGAGGCTCAGTGAGCCTGTATTGAAAGTTAAAGCAAAAACTTTCTTGGTCTTGACGGTATTCCATCCTACTTTGCCCAGTTTTGGGCAATAGAGCTTGAAAGTCATGCTGCAATGTGCCTTTTGTGGTGGCTGGAAGGAACAAGGTTTAGTTCATCATCAACATGAACCCAACCAACCTTGAAAGGAAAGAACTCATGGTGGAATTAGCCGCTTCCGTGCTGTCTAGACCAGCAACACGTGCGCGAGCGCGCTCCGCATCAGAAAGATATCCCATTTGCGGGGGTGGATTAGCCCTTGCGAAGAGGTTGATGCCAAATCATGACATGTTGGATGGGATGGAAGTCGTGAATCAGGCTTGGCGTGGATGGCCAATGGATGGAGCTTGGTCTGGCGGGGTTTGAACTTTGAATGATATGACAGTACTTTCATCATCAAATAACCAATGATGACATCATGGGTTTTTGATGCCATAATGAATTAATTTAAAAATCCTTATTTTTGTGTTTTTGAGACCAAGCTATTTTCAAAATACAATACTCCTCTCAAGAATGCCTGGGACTTTCCGGTCATCAAGAGGAGTACACACTCACCTTGATGACCCAATTGCTCCGGTCGTCAAGAGGAGTGGACATTCCCCTTGATGACCGGAACGGGCCCAGTCATCAAGAGGAGTAAATACTCCCCTTGATGACCCAATTGCTTTGGTCATCAAGAGGAGTGAAAACTCCCCTTGATGACCTGAATGGTCACGGTCATTGAGGGAAGTATTTATTGTGTTTTGATTAACTCTTGGACCTTAGATTTATGTGGTTAAGCTGCACAGCAGCATGTTTTGCCTTTGGATTTTGCCACCCACAGCGGCGAGGTGTGATATGTATCACATGCCTTGCTGTGATGAGCATTGGCAGGCGTCCCCCATCCCATCACCACCACCACGACCATTCCTGCAGCCTTCAGTTGGTCTGTTGTCTCAACAAAGCACAAAAATCTGAATCTTACAATGGGTTTCTGGTCCTACATTCCGGATACACAAGTTCAGGCCGTTTGAATGGCCCTCAAGGGCCTGTCTTTTCCAGACATCCAACTGCTTCTTGGATGTTTGATTTTGCGCCAGTCATTCTCTCAATGGCTTGTCCTGTACCAAGAAACACGTTGTATGATCAAGGACCCAGATAGTTACAAAACCCGCGGCCGACTGGCGGAGCTATTGAGAGAAGACTGTGTCTTCATGATTGAGCTTGTCCGGCTTGAACCCGGGTCCTGCATGAGATTCTGGAGAAACTGTATGACTCAACCAAAGTATTGCTCAGCACCACAGGCATTCACCAGAACCTTGTCAAGCATTGGTTGATTACTCTAAAAAAACAGAAAAAAAAAAACATTTGGAAGAGTCTTGTCGCTAAATACTTGTTCATGGAGCGGATGAAATTTTATCCAGCCAAGTTTTTGGTCTTTAAAGGTGTGTAGATCCACCCAATTGTTTTTTTTTTTGCTCCCAAAGCTGACTTGGTTTGTTTCTTTGGCATTATAGATGAGAGTGCCTTCTGCAACAAGGATCTACTCCGATTGCTTGCCAGGTCGCCACGAGGCACCCCCGCGGAGCAATTCCTTATTAATCAGAACGCAGACAGACTTATTCTCCTCCCAGAAATCTCAATCGCAGGCCTTGTGACCCTCACAACAACTTTTGAGACCTTCACCGGCCGCCGATTCAAACATTTTTTGGAATTTGACTTGGTCAGTTGATCATTTCTCAGGATCATCAGGACTGCACTGACTTTCCCCCTGCTAAAAAGCTTCCTAGGAAGAATCAATACCCTGATGTAAACTCTGTTTTTGTGTGTGATAACGCTGCGTACCATTGAGGTGAGCAAGCTCAGGCCTTGTGCAATGCTGCCGGCGTCCAACTGATGTATTTACCAGCATATTGTCCAGAACTAAACCCCATTGAACTTTCTTTTGCAGCAGTTATAACTTAATCAAGAGCTGCAATCATCCCAGATTTTGACCTGCTCGGACGACCTGGAATGGGATATTGTTTGAGTTGTTACTGAAGTAATGAATGCACAGAATTGTTAAAACTGGTACAAGCACTGTGGCTACTGTGTCCCACCGCTCTAAAGTAATGTCTTTGTTGTATCAATAGCCTCAATTTGCTTGAACTTCTTACCCAATCTTCCTGATCCAATTCCTATCATCACTCAATACCACTCAAGTTAACTAGCAGCCTCTAACAGCTATCAGATTTGTAACCTCATTCAAATAAAAAAAAAAGAATTATTTCAAATAAAAAAACATGTCTTGTGCTCATCCAATGGTGCAATCAAACAGATTGGTGACGGAAGATTAAAGGTGGTTGTGCAGTGAATGACTTGCGGCTACATGCAGAAAAATAAAATAAAAAATTAGCATCCGTTAGAAAGGATAGAAATCTCAACTCATTTTGAGTCAAGCTGGTTCTGGGCCAATTTGGCGAATGCACCAGAGCTCGCTATCCAAGAGATATCCCGGCGGTGGGTTTTCCCTACAAAAAAGGTTGATCCTGAATCACAACATTTGATGGTGGTGGGTGGGGGGATAGACACTGTTATGCTGTGGCCCAGGTGCACTGGAATCATCATTGATGACATCATCATGGCCTTTAAGGGGTAAAAATCTGAATGAAAAGAGACCTGAACAGCCTTGAACCTTGGGGGAAAATACAAGAAAATCCTGCAAATCTGTCCAAGGATTCTTCAAAACACAATACTCCTCTCAATTACCGGCACGGACGCGGTCATCAAGAGGAGTGAACACCCCCTCAATGACCGGCAATTTCTACCACATGCACACATGTGCTGGCCGGTCATTGGGGGAGTGTGTAACTCTGCTTGATGGCCTGTGCCGGCCATTGGCACAGCGACTGGGGCATAGCCGGACCCAGAGCTGCTGCCCCTTGAACTTTCTTTTCAAGGGGCTGCATACCCAACCGCTTAAGTTTTGGAAGGTCAAAATTCCCCAGGGTGGGTTATTGGGGCAGGGGGAGCTTATTTCTTGGATTAATATTATAAATTTTTTTACATGATGGAGGACACCTCCAAAAAATCCAAGATTTTTTGAAGGGGGCAAGCAAGACCCCCTCTTTTGATCCATAAAAAAAAATCCAGAAAAACTCCCTCCTTTTGGGGGAAGTCGCTGTGCACAAAGTATTTTTTGGCTTGCGCGCACAGCGGGCTTGACGTTGGGGGACGGTCCATTCTGTGCGGGAAGAGTTTTTTCTCTGCTGCGCGAAGTTGGTCCGTTTAATTATTTTTTGGGCAAAATAATAAATGTTTGTAGTGTATTTAAGTCCCTCCTGACGGAGGCTTGCTTTGCAAGTTCAGCCTACCCCCCAGGGGCCCAAAGTCTTGCGAGCTTAACTAAGCCTCTCCGAGGAGGCGCAAAGCGTCTCCAAAGGAGAGGCTTAGGACTAAAGTTGGATTCTTGGCCTGAGGCTGACAAGGTTTTTTGAAGAATATGAGCAATTTTGTATTTACATTTATTTTATGATTAGCTCTACGGTTTTACTCCAAATCCCAGCTGACCATGTTGTAGCCCTTGATCTCAGCTATCTTTTACATATTTTTTCAAGTATTCTCAACAAAAATTGGCTGCTCAGCAGCCATTCTTGCCAGGGCTGTTTCTGAGAAATGTGATGGACCCATCAGGCCACTCGCTGGTCAAGATTGGACAGGTTCTCACAATTTTGGCTCACCAGACCTCCCAAGGCAGTTTTTTTACATCACAATTACTTCCAAGGGATGAGGATACAACTTTGATGGGATACATGGTAACATGTACAACAAGGAGCTGATTCTAATGGTACTGGAGGCTGTGAAGAAATCCGAGGGGTATGCGGTGATATGTGGATTAGAAGGATTTTTTGGCCATTTGGCTGGGCAGCCTCAGGCCAAATGTCGGACATTAGGCACAAGTCCCTCCCGCAAGCGGGAGGGTGCTCGCGCCCCGCGAGCACAGGGAGGGACTTGTGTTAAGTTCGAAAGTCTCGAGGGACTTGGTTAAGTTCGAGTGGGCACAGAGCCCGACCGAAAACCCAGGACTCAACACCCCGCAGCAGGGTCTATCCCGCAGTCGAAGGGGTCTGGTGAATTTCTACGAAAGCAGACTGAATGTGGAGAGAACCAGAATCCGAGCGACAGCCAAGTAAACACACAGTGAGTCATGACACGCTTCTCTTATCCCTCTATCCCTCGAGCAACAGCCTTACTAACAGCTGCCAATTATCTGATCCTCGTAGGCAGCTGGCAGCGTCGAGACGAATTAGATAAACTGCAATGGAGAATTTCTCGCATCTTCAAGGTGCCAGTGAATATAGCTACAACCCAGCCAACGACGACGACGATGGTCTGTCCCTTGTTTCTGGTAGTACCCGGGCTGCTGGCCACCCAGACCGACACCAGGACGAGGCTGACGGCCAATCCGCAATCGATGAGATCAACTTCGACGAGCTGAGCCTGCTGGATGCCAACCCCGAGCCGACTCGGAGCCGCCATCAAGCCAATAACTCGTCGGCTTATGATCATCAATCACATCCCGAGTCCACCGCCGAGCAGTCCTCGAAATTCAACCAGGCCGAGGCCGAGGCCGATTTCGAAGACGTCTTGGACGACCTCAATCGAGAGTTACCCAGTCATGCCTGTGCTTACTGCGGAATCCATTCCCCCTCGTCGGTTGTCAAGTGTTTGATATGCTCCAAATGGTTCTGCAACTCGCGTGGAGGCCCGGGCGCTCATTCGACTGGCTCCCACATCGTCAACCATCTCGTCAGGGCAAAACACAAGGAGGTCTCCCTTCATGCTGATGGCCCGCTGGGGGAGACCACGCCAGAGTGCTACAATTGCGGATCCAAGAACGTCTTCACCCTCGGCTTCATCCCAGCCAAGTCAGACACGGTGGTCGTGCTACTGTGTCGACAGCCATGTGCCTCGACCCCTTCATCGAAAAGCGACCTGGTTTGGGATACTTCCCAATGGTCCCCGTTGATCGAGGACCGGCAGTTCCTCTCCTGGCTCGTCAAAGTTCCCGACGAGCAGGAAGTCGTCCGCTCTAAGCCCGTCGGCTTCCGCGAAATCACCCGGCTCGAGGAAATGTGGAAGGAGAACGCGACGGCCACCTTGGACGATCTGGAACGGGACGGCGCCCTCGGCGAGGGCGAGCCTCAGCCGATCCTCTTGAGATACGAAGACGCCTACCAGTATCAAAACATCTTTGGCCCGCTCGTCAAAATCGAAAGTGATTACGATCGAAAGTTGAAAGAAAGTCTCACTCAGAACGACGTGACAGTCCGATGGGATATGGGTCTCAATCAGAAAAGGTATATCAGCCGGGAAATCTGACTCTAGTATCTCCTCTTCCCCCTTTGATTATCTCAAGCTGATCCACTATTACTGCATGACAGGATTGCATACTTTTACCTTCCCAAACTTGAAAGCGGGGAAGTCAGGTTGGCCGTGGGCGATGAGTTACGATTGCGGTATGCTGGGGAACTCCAGCAAGCTTGGGAGGGTCCTGGCCATGTAATCAAAGTCCCCAACAGTCAGTCAAAAACTGCTCGCATTCCTGATATGTTTCTGCTAAGCATATTGAGCAATGCACTTTCCACAATTTATTCTCTTTCCAGATCAATCTGATGAAGTAGCGCTCGAGTTGCGACGAAACGAGGGTGTACCACATCAATTAACTGTGAACTTTTCGGTCGATTTTGTTTGGAAATCAACTTCATTTGATCGAATGCAGATGGCCATGAAGACCTTTGCAGTTGATGATCAAAGTGTCAGTGGATATATTTATCGCAAGTTGCTAGGACACGAAGCTACTGTCCCCCAAGTGCTCAGAACGCAGATGCCCAAGCGGTGAGAAACCTTTTTAATTCTCTATATTCCTTCATTGTGTCGAATTACTCATCCTCTTCTCTCACAGGGTGTCGGCTCCCAACCTTCCTGAGCTCAATCATTCTCAAGTTAGTGCGGTGAAGAGTGTTTTACAAAAGCCCCTAAGTTTAGTTCAAGGACCGCCTGGGACGGGCAAGACTGTCACCTCAGCTTCGGTGGTTTATCATTTGAGCAAGATGAATCCCGGTCAAGTGCTAGTCTGTGCTCCCTCTAACGTGGCAGTAGATCAGTTAACTGAAAAAATCCACCTGACCGGCCTCAAAGTCGTCAGAGTCCAAGCCAAATCGCGAGAAGCAATCGAAAGCTCGGTTCAATATCTCACTCTCCATCAGCAAGTGGCCAACAACGACACCCATCCCGACCTCCAGAAACTCATTCAACTCAAAGCTGAACAGGGTGAATTGAGCAGCACGGACGAGCGGAGATACAAATCCCTGACTCGATTGTGCGAGCGTGAGATCTTGACCACCGCCGATGTGATTCTTTGTACCTGCGTGGGAGCAGGTGATCCTCGATTGGCCAAAATGAAATTCCGGACGGTCTTGATTGATGAAGCAACTCAAGCGGTATGTCCAAACCGAGCAATTTATTTTGCAGCGCAAGTAATTTAAACTGACTTTTGTGCTTGATTACTCACTCTAGACTGAACCAGAATGCATGATCCCATTAACTCTGGGCGTCAAGCAAGTGGTCATGGTCGGCGATCATCAACAACTTGGCCCGACGATCATGAACAAAAAGGCGGCGCGGGCTGGGTTGACTCAGTCGATGTTTGAACGCCTAGTCCTCTTGGGTAATCGGCCGATCAGGCTGCAAGTCCAATATCGAATGCATCCCTGTCTTTCAGAGTTCCCGTCGAACATGTTCTATGAAGGCTCTTTACAGAATGGAGTGACTGCGCCCGAGCGGATCAAGAAAAACGTGGACTTCCCGTGGCCCCAGCCGACGACGCCGATGTGTTTCCACTGCAACTTGGGCCAGGAAGAGATCTCGTCCTCTGGGACCTCGTTCCTCAACCGAACCGAGGCCTCCAACGTCGAGAAAGTCGTCACCCGGTTCTTCAAGGCGGGTGTCCTTCCGAGCCAGATCGGCATCGTCACCCCATACGAAGGTCAACGCTCCTACATCGTCACTTATATGCAGTCCAATGGTACGTTGAAGAAGGAGCTCTACAAAGACATCGAAGTCGCTAGTGTCGACGCCTTCCAAGGGCGTGAGAAAGATTACATCATCCTCAGTTGCGTGCGAAGTAACGATCATCAAGGGATCGGTTTCCTCAATGACCCCAGGCGGCTTAACGTTGCACTCACAAGGGCTAAGTATGGAGTTGTTGTCCTGGGAAATCCCAAAGTGTTGAGCAAGGTATGCTTACTTGATTCCATCATACCTCCTGTGACCGTCCTTTTCTTATTTTCCACCTGTTGTTTTGGTAGCATGCCCTATGGCACTTCCTTCTCACCGCTTACAAGGAGAAGTCTTGCTTGGTCGAAGGGCCATTAAACAACCTCCAACCGAGCTTGGTCCAGCTTTCTAAACCTCGGAAGCCCCTCGATCGGGCCGATCCCGTCAATCGTTTCGAGCCTAACCCGCGTGAACTTCCACCTCTAAGTTATAGTAGGAATGGTACATTTGAATTTGATCGATTGTTTGATATTGCCACAAAAAATCTGATCCAAGAACGAGGGATACGTGTTTGTTTCTTTTGGCGTAGGTCCTGGTGGTACACCGACTCGATTCGACCAATCGTTTTATAAGACCGTCGACTCGTTTTCGATTCCTTCGGATGCCCAATCTGTCCGATCACAAGCGACGTATGCCTCGGGGCTCCCCCCGTTCAGTCTGCCGATTTCGCGGAGCATGGGCTATCCGAATGGGAGCAAACGAGGCGGAGGGGGTATGGGGAGTGTTGTGGGGGTCGGGGGGAGCAGCTATGCCTCGTCGATGATCTCGCAAGACCTGCAGTCGCAAGACTCGCGGAGCATGCGGGGCGGAGACGATGCGAGCTCTGTGGCTGACAGCATGGCGGACAGCGTTGCGGCCTATTCGCAGGCCGACAGATTGTTGACCGGGCGCAGTCGAAACGACCGCACCGGCATGGACTATCGTGGCCCGGGCGCATCTGGCGGCCTCGGCCCGGGCGGGATCGGCGGGAGCAAGAACTTCCGGATGGACGACGACGATGCGCGCAGCTTGATCTCGATCCAAAGCAGCTCGATCACCGACTTTTGAGCGCCTCCCCTGACCCTCCCATGCTCTCTCCCCTCGATCGAAGACGTCTTCTTCACCTCGGACCTTATCACCACACGGCCATCCTCTCACTCGCAACCTCTCGAGAATCTTGTTGGCCTCGTCGGACCGCCAACATATAGGCCTCTTACTTCCCCTCAACACTGGAACGACCTTGGCGCACAACAGCGGGGCCAATCCTTCCCTCCCGTCGTCCGCTCTCCTGGCTCGTCGTCCAGCGTGCCAACCCAATCCCCCTCCCACTCTCCCTCGGCTTTGCCCAACCCAGCCCCCCACCCGCCAACGATCCGTTCTCATCTTCTTCAGAAGGGGAACAACAATATCTCCTCTTTTCTTTTCTACATAGTTTCCATTGCACTGCGGACAGGTTACTCTTTCCTTACCTACCGATCCATACCCAAAATACAACCTACAAGACTCGCCTCTCGCTGCTCGTTTTCCTCTCCCTGTGAAGACGTCCTTGCCTCCTTGTGAGGAAGTGTCTGGGCCACTGTCGCTGCTCCTCTTTTGTTCTGATCAGTCTTGTGTACGGAGGATCCAAAGCCAGTGAGGGTTGTGAAAAAAAGATAATCATGGTGCCTGGCCTGGTCCCTGACTTGTTTCAAAACTTACATCCTTTCACCTTTGATCCTTCTCTCTCTCTCCCTCTCTTTTATGCATTTCTTTTCACAATGTATTTTGGTTACTTTCATGTTGTTGAGCCAAGAAATTATGATCTGTCTGATTGTTGACAGCTGTTTGCACCAAACATTTAGGGCCCAATTATAAACCAGTTTTGGAATAATTTTGGGATTGTTTTCAAATAAGTTTGAAATCAAAAAAAATTATCTTGGTGGTGCAGATAAAGGGGCCAAAACTGTTTCCAACCTGTTTCAAACCAAGTGTAAATTATAAACCCACCACCATGCTGGATGAATTTCCGGCGCAACTGAACGTGAGCCTCACACTACCACAGGTTGCTCCGTCTTGCATGCACCAAGACAATGGCAGCGACAACAGCAGCGTTCCCACAAACTTGGGGGGACAACCTGGGTCGGGAAAACTGGCCGCCGATGTCTGCCGACTCTCCCAAGTCAATAGATACCCGTCCATTTCTAACCTGGACGCCGCGGGGAGGTCTAATAGGAGAAAGGGTTCTCCATTGTGGTGTGCCAAATCTGTTTCAAGTATCAAATTGCATAAAGTCTTGGTTCACTGTATGAGAAGGAGGCATATTCTTGGATGTATTATTGCATGATTAGATTCTACAGGTCATTTAAACCCTAGTCACTCACTTGAACCACTAGGCTAGCTCCACTCAGTCAAAAGTTATTTGGATTAAACTGTTTGTGACAGAACATAATTAAATACTATAGAATTATATTTGGTAGTACATAGTATAGAATCAGGTACAAGTACATAGTTAGGGTGTAGTTTATACAGGTGCACACACGTACCCCTGTATGGTCGCATGACATCATCAGTCACATGTTGGATCACACGTTTATCAGAAGGCTCACTAGCTAAATTCCCTCAACGGAAGCTTCCATGCAGCAAAAATCCCTCAATGGAAGCTTCCATGCAGCAAAAATCCCTCACAGGAGAAGTCACACCAGCATAAATCCCTCAACTGACTTCCCCACCAGCAAAAATCCCTCACATTTTACTATATAAGGAGCATGTCTTCCCTCCTCAGTGGGGGCATGCCACTCAGGCAATCCTAATCAGAACACACATCTCACTCAGAAGCTACAAGCTAAAATTCAACATAAATCCACTAGTGTGATCTTAATCAAGTTGCCCATCAACATCTTTCATACCTCAGAGGATATATAAGTAGTCAAGTAGCAAGCATCACCACTTGTGCTCTTAACAAGTCAAAGTGATCTTAACCCATTGTACTCTTAACTGAAGGTTAAGGAGGAGGGCAAAAGACACTTTGAATAGTTCACATCTGCCATTCGTCTTTTTTTTTTTTTTTCAACATTCTATATCTCAGCACATACTTCTCTCACTCAATAAACATATAAACCATATAAAACATATCTTACGTTCCTACTGGTTTCCACCACCAACTCCATTTCCCCGTATCCACTCAACATTTCCGCTGAATTCAAGTTTGATCTAGGTTTGATTAGAGACTGCTACATATAGTTATCTCTATCATTAGTTTGCCACAACAATAAAAATAAATTTGTTGTGATAACTCTTGTGTAGTATTATAGAGGGGCAGGTCTTTCAAACCACCCGTAACAGTTGTAAAAGCTTCATACATACTTGAAATATTATAACTGCTATTTCCCCCTCGCAGAACTGCCACCCGTCCCAAAAGGAGTTCTCACACCGTCTTGTCAGCCCGGGTGGGTTCCACCCGTGCATCCTGCGTGCCTTTGCTGCCAGGCAGGGGGCCAGACAGCGGCTGCGTAACTACAGCCGGTCCCTAGGGGGCCCGGCCTAGTTTGTCTAGTAGTCACTTGTCTACTGCTTACATAGAGAGAGCCCCGGAAGTCAGGGAGTGACTTCCCAAGACTCTCGTGTGTGGGTCGGGGGAGGATTGATCCCCGATCACTTGTGCTGCGCTCTCGCAGCGCTTCTCTCATACAAAGTCCTCCTGGAGGGAGGACCTGTCAGGGAGAAGGCAGCTGACCGGATCCTCCCGGAGCAGAAAGACCCCGGAGGGTGTGAGGGTAAAGGCGCTAGACCCACCACTCCAGTTTGGTAGAAACTGGAGCCTGGCGCCTATACCGCGTCTGCTCGCTCCCGATGAGTGACAAGTAGATGACACGGGGAGGCCGTTAGAAAAGGAGAGGTTGAATTGCATCAAGGGGAGGGGAATTAGGCCGCCCAGCATCGTTGTAGTTCTCTTAGAACATCGCTAGTGTCGGCGCTTTCCTCGTCAGAGTATTCTCGGATGTACAACTTGTAGCAGTCCGACTCCCATCGGCCGAGCCAGCAGAGGTTGTCCTTGTGGACTCCGGTCGCGTGGAAGAATGAAGTTCCCCCGACCCAAAAGGAGTGCCCCAAGATCCCGGAGCAACCATTTCCGTTCCAGAACTGGGTCAATGCGCGGGTTGCAGAGGATTTGGTGAGGTGGATTCTTGTCCCGGCATCCCAGTATCCGAACAATGAGGTGTTATGTCCGGCGGCGTTTTGGATGTGTCTTTTGAGGGCTAAGATCGGGCATATCATGAATTTCACGGACAATAGGTGGAGTTCTTGAGTCACTCCGGGGCTCGCAGTCTTGGCTCCCCTGACTGCCAGGACGGCTCTCTTCTTGGGTCCGACGAGTTGGAATTGGACGTCACGGGTGAGGACTGACGCCGATTCACGGAGAGGTCCGGACCTGTTGTTGTGCGTGAGTTCTCCAATGCGGGCCAGCCCCCAGAAGGCTACTATACATAGGTCTAAGAGAGCCTTCTGGAACTCGGTCCCGTTAATCCAGGCGGACGTGAGCATGACCAGGTGCCTTACGAGGACGGCCCTCTTTCTCGGCCTTGAGGCTTGCTCGGCGTCGATATAGGCGGAGGACTTCAGTAGAGTAGTGACTTTGTTCTTTGTCTCGTGTGGGTAGGGAGCGTCGTGCATAGTGTGCCACATTTGAAGGCCCGCCAAGTACTTTGATAGGGTCACGGAAGATACTTTATGAGCGTCTTGACAGTCAAATGTTTGTCCTGCCCAGTAGCAGAAAACATATATGTCTTTTGCGGACAGCGGTAAGTGGAAAGGGATGCGGCCAGAGCTCTCCGCGAACTTGATGTATTTCTTCACGGCAGATTTGTAGCAAGCAAGAGTATTCCACCTGTACCCAAGAAGGAAGTGTTTGTCCTGCGTGGAGAGGTCCCTGGGAGAGGAGCCTTTTTTAGCGAGAGTCGTCAGACTGTTCAGAAGGTCGGCGGACGACATGTCTCAGAGGTGGTTCGCTCAATACGTGGCTCTCCTGGAGAGGAAGGTGTGCAAAAGGAAGCAGTCTTTTTATATTTCACACGAGAGGGGGGGAAAACCGGGAAAATTGGAAACAACTGTAGAGAGGAGGGGGAAACATCGGAGGGGAGGAAAGGAAATCATGATCTGAGACACGTTTTACACCTGAAATAGTCTATTTTCTAGGTCCCACGGCACCACTACTGCCACCTGGAACTGCTTGTCGTGTTTTGAGCGGTCTCCACGTGACAGGGCGTCTGCGGCGTTTTCTTTAGATGTGACGCGTCTGGAGACGATGTCAATCTCCATGTCTACCAGCATCTTCTGAATAATTTTCCATTCCTCGTTAACGGCCGGGTGTTTAGACTTCCGTTGCAGGATGACCGTTTCGGTTGTAGTATTGTCCGTCCAGACTATCAGAGTCTTACCCGGTCGAATGCCTAGTTCCTGTAGGAGAAGGAGACCTAGCTGTATCGCTACAGTCTCTAACCATGCGATGTCTCTCTTCGGTTCGGGTCCTTTATCCCAGCCCTGTGCCAGCTGGAATTGGGCCCACCTTCTGCCGACAAGGACCCCTATTCCAAAGCCGGTAGATGCGTCGCCCACCCACCCGATTTCAGTAGGGTCTGGGTTCTGTATCATCCTTGTCTCTTTATATTGGAGCAGGGTTGAAAGCCAGTACTCGAGGTCTGCTTGGGCGTCTTTGGGGAGCGTGCGGTCCGTCCTCCGGTGGATCCACCCGTTCATCCATCGGTACAGGCTGTTGAGGTAGCACCTCAGCTGTGGGAGGATATACGACACGTGATTCAGGCGGCCAGCTAACTGCTCCACTTGGGCGAACGAGAATTCCGCGTCGGGGGCAAGGAATGCTTTGACTTGCTGTACCCGCTGGAATTTCTTGTCATCTGGAAGGCGGACGGTCTTCTTCGTGGCGTTCCAGATGAAGCCTATGTATTTCTGTTCTTCCTTGAATGGGGAGAACTTGGTGGCGTTTGTTTTGACGCCGAGTTGTTCCGATCGTGCCACAATGTGGTCCATCTTTACCGTCGATTGGAGTGTTTTGACAAATAGATTGTCATCCACCCATCTGAAGATGTTGACGAGGTCGAACTCGCTCTTCATAAGCTCTTTCCAGGCGTCTGCCGGTCTACCAAACGATCCGCATCCCGCTACTCCACCGAACGCAATGCGGGTATCGATGAGGATCCCGCCGTTGAAGTCTTTTACCATCAGGTAGCGCCATTGGCTTTCAGCCGTTGGGATTTGGCGATACACCTTCTCCCAGTCAAAGATCGCCAGGAGAAGGGGCTGCTTTTGGCTACGGAAGAATTTTGAGGTTGCTTCGAAATTGTCCCAAGTCGTGATGTAGTCGAGTTTGTCTACAAATGAGTTGACGGATGGTATTCTTGGGTTGTTCCTGGGGAACAACAGGTCGTTTATTGGTCGCACCAAGCCGTCTCCGTTCACTGCGGCACCTAGGGGGTTGGTTTGGAAAAAGCTGTAGCGCTCCATAAGTTGATCGTGAGTGAATGGTCCGAACATTCTACCCGCTGCGATCTCCTTGGCGATGGTGGATTCAATCTTCTCCCTTGCTAAGAGGGCTCCCTGGTGATTTGCTGGCGTGTAATACGGGACGTCCGGGCCTAGATCATGATCTGGGATGCCTTGGTGGAAGCCTTCTTGGAACCCGCGGACAACATCGCTGTATTCTTCAAAGAGGCCTGCCCAAAGCAGGGCTTCTCCCCACTCTTTGATGTTCATCTCACACGTCACCCGTGTTGGCCATGCCGGGGGCTGTGGGTTTTCTTTTTGGGCCTTCGGACTCATATCCAACTCTTGGGGAACGGGCTCCTCAGTTGGATGGTCTCTGTTGCGGTTTTGAACGCTGCCGCCTGTGTGGTTCGGATTGAAGTGGTTTCCTTTATAACCACTACCGGGGGGGCCTCTGCCTTGGTCGGGTTTGGGGGGGAGGGACGAGTGTCCTTGGGCCGGATTGGTCCCGTCGTCCTGATTTCCTTTTGGCTGTGGCTTGGTTTTGGGAGGATTGGGTTGGGCTGGGGTATTGTTTTTGGCCGGTCTCGAGGGACGGATGCCTTTCAAGGGATCGCCTCTGACTTTCCCGTCTCCGATTGCGTAGGGGTTATCCGCAAGACCAATCTCGTTGAAGTCTCGGCAGGTGGAAATCGCCTCATCCGCCGTTTCTTGTTTGAATTGAGAGATGTCTGAGAAAGATTCTACTCCGTTCTCCTCCACTCGAAATGCAAAGGCGTTATTCCGGATCCGGATGTCGTACCGGAGTGCCACCATGAACCCTTGTTTCCTGTGGAGACGGTCGCAATGCTCCTTGTGGGCTAGGATCCAGCTGGCTAAGACGGGATAGTTGTATCTATCTCGCATGGTTAGGTGGAAGCTGCGATGGTTCAGGGTCCAGTCGGAGAAATTCTGGGAGAATTCGTCCGGGACTGGAAGACCGTGGTATCGGAGACCCTTCTCCGCCGCGGTTTCTTCAATCTTTGGTCGGTTTTTTGATAGCTTGGCTAAGGCTCTTTCCTGCCACTCCCTGTTGAATATGGTCAGGGGGAGGGGCCCTTTACACTCGAGAAGCAGTTTGTGGAAGTAGGGGGGAAAGCCACCGTCATCATGCGAGTTGGATCTTCCAGCAATGAATTTGACTGTTCGGACTTGGGTTGTTTCGCCAGCTTCTGCCGGTCTCTTTTGGGGAACGGTTGGTGTTTGAAGAAGGGCGGGGCTAACATTTGGTATCGCTACCTTTGGGTTCACGCTAGGTATCGCCACCTTCGGTTTGCCGGTCTTCCTATCCGCCAAGACGGCTTCGTACATTTTCATGTACCGCTTGACCTTCGCATCGTCTCCGCTCTTTTCTGCCTTGATCATCTTGGCCATGAGGATGGATCGGGCTTCTCGGTCGACTTCGGCGTCAGACATCTCTTTGTCTTCGACGGTAAGCAGGTTGCTTTGCGCCACGGTTGGGCCTGACGGGGGAGCTGTGGTTTTTTTGGTCAGTTTACCAGGTCGTTCTCAGACTCCTTTTCTCTCCTCCCTTTTGCTTACCGCTTGCGGGGTCGAGGATTTCAGCGATCTCTGGATCTCTGAGTGGCCCTCCCTGGTTTTCCTCCTGTGCCGGTTCGCTCCTCGGAGCGGCTGGGGAGTTTTTCGCTGAGGCTCGGGTGACTACCTTGCTCTTCACGACTTTCACCGCTTTGGCTGGTTTTGGGGCTGGACCTGTGGTTTGGGACGATGCGCCTTGCGGGTTTGCATCTGTGTCCGGCTCTTGGGGTTGGGTGGATGGTTGGGCCGTTTGGCTGCCCTCATCCGCCATGGGGGCGGCTTGTTGGGCAGCGGCTTTCACACTGTTTGTCGTGTCTTGGATGTTTAGTCCGGACATTTCGCGACTATCAAGGTTTTTGAGGTAGGATGGAGTGGGAAGGGGATGAGTAAGCGACTGGGAGAGCTTGTGTGTTGTGTGGATTTGTTGGGTTTAATTATGTGTTTCGAGGACGTACTGTTGTGGGTAGATGTGTGAAAAATTGCGAAAGAAAAGGTCTTAGATCAGGGAAGGTGGGAGCGAGTAGATGAGCGCTGAGCAATCCTAGGATCTTGGCGTGAGGGAGACTGGGAGATGGGAAGCTTGGGGAAAGGAGCGAGCTCTGAGGGTAACGGGAGCTCTGAGGTTTCTGGGAGACGACCTCCCCTGGCTCCCGGTACCCGCTATCTCCGGCGCCCCCTGAGCACGAGCTTCCATGTACAGCCTGTTGGCGTCCATCTCGTGCTTTGAGGCTTAGCGCGTACAGGGAGGGCTGGACGGTTCCATGGACTCCACTCACCTCCCGCTGCGCTCCCGGTAACACAACATGAATCAGCCTTGAAGGCTGATTCTTGCGCGCAACATCCTGGTTCAACTGCGAGAGCCTGTAGCTTGCTCATTCTGCGAGCTACATATGAGGTCCCAGGCATTAATAGATGCGCTTGCATCCTGGCTATCCGTCCATGGTTTCCATTTTGCAATTACCCGCAAATCAGCCTTGATGGCTGTATCTTGCGCAAGTACATATGCTGTGGCCTTTAGGGGGGGGGGGGGGGGGGGGGGAGTACTGGTCAGGTGTATGGAGGGCATCTGCATGCTGAGCTGTAATCACATTCAAAACAGTATTGGTAAACCAGTTTCCCCCAAACCACCTCCCCGAGGTGGTTTGGGTTGTTTTGAGATTTTCAATCCCAAAAAAGTTAGCAAAAAGATATTTCAAACTTATTTGAAACCAATCCTAAAATTATTCCAAAACTAGTTTATAATTGGGCCCTTAGTGAATGTTGAAGTCATCTGGTTGTGGATTACAGCAACAGTGAAACCATTATGTTCCACTGTATCAGTGTGGCAGTTGTACCGGTGGCATTGCACTGCACTGGCCCACTGTAAGGGCCCAATTCTAAACCAGTTTTGGGATAATTTTGGGATTGTTTTCAAATAAGTTTGAAATCAAAAAAAAATTATCTTGGTGGTGCAGATACAGGGGCCAAAACAGTTTCCAACCTGTTTCAAACCAAGTGTAAATTATAAACCCACCACCATGCTGGATGAATTTCGGGCGCAACTGAACATGAGCCTCACACTACCAAAGGTTGCTCCATTGACAGTTATCCATCTTGCATGCGCCAAGACAATGGCAGAAACGGCAGCAGCGTTCCCACAAACTTGAGGGGACAACTGGCTGCTGTTGTCTGCCAAGTCTCCCAAGTCAATAGATACCCGTGAATCAGCTATGAAGGCTGATTCTTGCGCGTAAAATCCTGGTTAAACTGAAAGAGCCTGTAGCTTGCTCATTCTGCGAGCTACATATGAGGTCCTGAGCATTGATAGATGCGCTCACATCCTGGCTATTCATCCATGGTGTCCGTTTTGCAATTACCCACAAATCAGCCTTGATGGCTGTATCTTGCACAAGTAGGCACTTCTCTTTCTTCCATACTAGCCCGTTAGGAGCGGTGATCAATGGCAACCAATTGCTACAACCAATAAACAATCTTTCTTTCCCCCATGCAACGGTGGGTAGTTACAGTGCGGTTATCGGTAACGTACCGATATCGTAACGGTTTTTCTCTTGTTACCGTTACCGTTAACCGTAACAGAAGGGCGTTACAATATCACACACCCAGGATGTTTGAAATTTGACATCCGTTACAATATCTGCCTGCACAGAGGGGCAGATATTGGACTGAATATGATCCAGAGGGGGCCATTTTCCCCTCTTTATCTTGTTAACTGGTGGTTAACGTGTTACGCTAAAGAATGTCAAAGTAGACCCTGGTACCATTTGGCACCAGGGTACCCCCTGAGCTTTCACCCAAAGTTGGTACCTAGTACTGCACCCGGCACCGCCTGGCGGGTACCAGCGGTACCGGTGGCAGGTACCATGGGTACCGCCACCTGCACCTGTTGTTCTCTTCAATTTTCAACCTTCATAACTATAGGGGGTTGAGAAATCGACTCCCAAAAATTAAAAAATCGACTCCCAAATCGAGTTTACGTTGCGCGGACCGCCGCGCAACGTCTGTCCCGGGTCCCCATGACCCAATTTTGACCTGGGGGCATTTTGGGAGTCGATTTTGTAATTCCGCGATCCCAAACGGGAGTCGGAATTTTAATTTCACAAAAAATGCCGGAAAATAAAGAAAAATTTATACCTCCGCACTGGGGCACCCAAAGCCCCCCAAAATTTTACAGCACTCTAAATACACTCTCTAGAGCATATGTTAAGCTTCACGGCATTATCACACCTCAGGGAGACCCTGTGTAGCCGGGGGCAGATTTGGCGGATTTCCTACTAATGCAATGCAGCATGTCCTGAGATAAAATGATCCAAATGCCCCCAAAATTCTACAGCACTCTAAATAAACTCCCTAGAGCATATGTTAAGCTTCACGGCATTAGCACACCTCAGGGAGACCCTGTGTAGCCGGGGGCGGATTTGGCGGATTTCCTACTAACACAATGCGCCATGTCCTGAGATACGGTGATCCAAATGCCCCCAAAGTTTTTCTGCCACATAAATAAACTATCTAGAGCATATTTTAAGCTTCACGGCATTTGAAAACCTCAGGGAGACCCTGTGTAGCCGGGGGGGTGGATTTGGCAGATTTCCTACTACTTATCCTCACTTGAACCCTCTATATCTTCTGATAAAGAAGAGATAAAAACAAAAGGAGGGCGCTCAAAGGATTCCCCGCCCTCCTATCTACATTTACCGATACAGACCGCAAAAATATTATCTCAGGACATGGCGCATTGCATTAGTAGGAAATCCGCCAAATCGGCCCCCGGCTACACAGGGTCTCCCTGAGGTGTGCTAATTCCGTGAAGCTTAAAATATGCTCTAGGGAGTTTATTTAGAGTGCTGTAGAATTTTGGGGGCATTTGGATCACCGTATCTCAGGACATGGCACATTGCGTTAGTAGGAAATCCGCCAAATCTGCCCCTGGCTACACAGGGTCTCCCTGAGGTGTGATAATGCCGTGAAGCTTAACATATGCTCTAGAGAGTGTATTTAGAGTGCTGTAAAATTTTGGGGGGCTTTGGGTGCCCCAGTGCGGAGGTATAAATTTTTCTTTATTTTCCGGCATTTTTTGTGAAATTAAAATTCCGACTCCCGTTTGGGATCGCGGAATTACAAAATCGACTCCCAAAATGCCCCCAGGTCAAAATTGGGTCATGGGGACCCGGGACAGACGTTGCGCGGCGGTCCGCGCAACGTAAACTCGATTTGGGAGTCGATTTTTTAATTTTTGGGAGTCGATTTCTCAACCCCCTAACTATAAGTTTACTACTTAAATTTACTCGTAGTAACATTCTTGTTTAAAATATCAGTCCTATCTACTTGTAATCCAGCTGTGTCAAATATTTATTTTAAAAAAAATGAAAGCATCTTCAATCTTCATCCAAGACAATCACCTTTCTTTTACTTTTAGATGTCTTCTCGGTCTTCTTGGCATTGTTGATGCCCTCTTTCCACGCGGCCAAGACTCCCTCATTTATCATCTTGTTCTTTGAATAGAAGGCTACGGTCATCCCCCTGCTTATTGAGACAGGCTTGAGTCTGTGTTGCTTTGATGAAACGTAATCCCGGCCAAAGCTAAAAGCTCGCTCAACATCAACAGATGTTGCTGCAGGATCAAGTCAAAGAGGAATCAGAATCAGAAATACAAGGAAGAAGCGCACAAATATTTAACTCGCCTGGACAACTTAAGACATCCAGCGCCATGTCCACGAGTCCACCATGCATGTTGCCCGAACGCTTCTGTGTGATCCACCACTTCAAAGGATTCACTGGCTCATTGCCATTGAGTACGAGGCCACCGGACAGCCAGACATCAAGCGCGTCGTTTGAGCAGTTGCCCCCTCTTGCCGCAGCAGCATCGCTTAGGCCGGCAAGCATACTCGTCATGGGATGTAAATGCAAAACAAATCCGTTAGATGTATGTTATGTTGGGTTTCTGTTTGATCTGAATGTGATACCTACCTTTGAGGCGGGCGTTGGGGCAGTCAGAGGAGGAGTAGGCAGCTGCGGCTTGTAAAACAATGACCACATGTCTCGGGCCAGATGTATTGCTTCGGCGATCCATCCAGGCTCCCATTTCGCCAGTTTGAAGTACTCGTCCTTAAACGACGGGTGAAGCACTGTTAATGAAGTTGGTCAGCAAGAGTACCAACAGACAAAAGAGAGAGAGAAATATGTACAAATTGAGATCCTGTAGAGCGGGGAAGAGTCCGTCAAGCTATAATATTTGTTTGTCAACTTTAATCCATGTCGGCAGGCGTTCCTCAGTGCCGGAGGGTATTTTATATTGCTGATAACTGTTGACAAGTGCTCTGTGATTTGGTCAATGTACACGACGATGTTGGACAGGCAAGACATCCCTGCAGTAGATACTTTGAGTGTTAACTCCTGGAAAATTCCCAGGACGTGGACAAGATCCCGTGTCAGCCACAGAGTACATGTCACAGTACCTTACACGTACCAAGTACCTGCAATTGTTCACATTTCATATAAGTACATTCCCTTTACACCTTTTATTACATATGAATATCATTAGATACAAGCTTAAGAATGTACTCTTGTTATACATTACATTATATATAACCATAGTTAAATACAGTTACCATAATGTAATGTTGTTATGAGAGTTAATTACGTGTAAACAGTAAGATTACAACACATTGTAATATTACTGCACACGTGAAACACCCCAAGACAGGTATCACTCATTTATCCCCTGTTACGCCTCAGTTCCCATTTAAATGACATATTGGTTATGATATAAATACATAAACAATACATGATGTAATCCAATTCAAAGAGCACTGAATGGAATCACTGATTGGTTATGATCAGTTAGTGTGCACAGCTACTGATCTAGGATCAGTACTGATCATTACACTGCCCTGATCATTTCCAATGTTGATCCTCATGAGGATCTGCTTCCCTTGAGCGCTTCCAGTTCCCCCCTGGTCCTGGAGCGCCTCCAAGCGCCTCATATTCCCTCCTGCTCATTCCCCCTCTATATAAACACGCCCTCCAGGACTGTTTATCCCTCAGAATATTATTACAGCAAGGTTTAACACATACATAGTTAAACAGTGCCTTCATTCTCACCCATCATTCAATTCAGGAATACTCTCAACTCTTGATTACCCTTAGCTTTCTGTAGGTAAAACCACAAACCCAAGTTGAGTTATTCCTTGGATGCCTATTAACACCCTGTGTTGATCTGGATGCGCCTTAATTGAGCAAGCCTCTCAGTCAAGATTACTGATAGAGTGAAACCTTTTACAGGTCTTACCACGAACCCATTGGCTCATCCTTGGCATCTTACTCCATCATCTTGATAGTAACAACCCTCTCAGACACGGTTAGTTACATACAGGCTGACAATTGGGGGTCTGGCCTATTATTTATCCGTGATTCTCACTCCCAAACAGTGATAATCATACTAACATACCTCTTTCCTTACCATTTTTTACGCCAAAATGTCTTGTTAAAAGACAAATGCCTACCATTGTCTGTGATTTCAAACCCAACTCCAACCTCCTGAAATTACAGAAATACACAAAGGAAGATCCAAATAACCTTGAAGTCCTAGAACACGTCAGAAAAATCCACACGCTGATTGGAGAGGACCGTTTTTACACCTGTACCTGGACAACTTACAGTACACTTTGGATAAATTGTATCTATCATCCTGACGGTATACTTATTCATACTACTGAGGAGTCAGAATTTTTAGAAGAGGAACATACTAAACTTGTTAGAAAACCTCGACTTACCTCTTTAGAGTCTGAACATCCTCCATTTGACGAGGAATACTGCTCTTATACAGAACATACCTCCGACTCCACGCTTCCCCTGTCAGCTGTGGGCTGCTCCGGGTTGGATTGAGTCCACTCGATAGAATTTATACCGGTCGTCCCGATGCTCCTAGTCGTAGATGGGTTTGATCCAATGGAACTTACACCCAACAGATGATGAATGTGAGAAGTTCAAGGCCAATGTTCTGAACAGTGATATGGTGATTTGATGAGAACGGCAATCTTAGAAAGTGATGTGGTGATTTATCTTAAGATGAAGAGGTATGTAATTTTTGGTGAAATATTGTCTCTTCTTGAATTTCTGAGGAGGGTAGAAATTAAGAAGTACAGCTTATAACTAGAAGGTGATGAAGTAACTCTACTACAAGCATGAGATATGTTAATAATGAAAATGAATGTGAAATGTTTGTGAAAAATAGTTTTAATTAAAGATAACTATTGCAGTCTGTAGTAAATTCAAAGCTAACTTGTGAAAGGTATGTTGAATATACTAGCAAGCTGACATCCCCCCTTCACTTCTGACGGTCCTCCTCCGTCACCACCGCGTAGAAGAAGAAGACAAGTCATTGAATAGATTCCCCGTGATTGTTTCTTAGATTCTCCATTAAATTCTCATCATTTTTCCTAGACTTTTCACCCTGTTTCCTTCTATAAAAACCGGAAAAATCCATAAAAAATCATCCTATTGTCTACTATCTCTCTATTTTGTACTGGAAAAAATTGTCTTTATTTCGACAAAACCCATAGAAATTGAATCATACACATTTGGTTGACTCTACACAGTGAAATTCCAGTGAATTTCATTCATTTCCTTTGCGGAAAACACACCGGAACGCTTGTTCCCCCCAAAAGGAGGAGAGATACAAAAATTCTGAGTAGACCAATCGAACCGCAAGGGTCAATTTACACTACTAGGTTTTTTTCGTGAGACTCCAAACTCCACCATACCTACGGCAGGAAAGCATTTGTACTGCATTCCCACTCGAAAGCGCATTAGGTCGCGGGACTAAGTGGTACTACATACACCGTGCGCATCCTGTGTATACAGGATCTACATAACTTAATTACAGTTCAATTACACTGTACTACTGTATTACCCCGGATCTGCAAGGATCTACAGGGATTTACACGCTTGACGCACTCCAACCAACTCAATTAGAGATCGCGTACAGGCGCATACCTACCGTACATACCCTCCTCGAGCCGCAACCCTCGAGCAGGATCACTGTAATACCTGTAGCTCCTGATCCAGAGAAGCTACAGACGATCTTAGACCGCCGATCGAACCGCGCGAGCCTAGCGGATCAGACTAGAAGTGACATACCTAGCCTACAGATCACAAAAGCGCTGTACAAGCGCATCAATACTTTCCCCCCTCTTGTAGAACCGCTGTTCCAAGAGTTTAAAAGGACCTCTACTCCGCGCCGTTTGAGCAATCAACAAACCAAGTTGATACACTTCTGCGCCGCCTTCTTAGCTTTCATCCAACAAAAATTCAAGCCTTTCCATCGACAGGAAAAAATTCCTACACTGATTTTCCGGCAAAATCACTATAACTTTAAACGTACTCAGAATATCCCAAATCTGAAAAGTACATCTTTTTCCTTGCCCTTTTCCCGTCAGATTGGTATTTTTTAATACTAATATTTCCGTGTTTTTGATTGTGTACAGTGTCCACCAACGTTGACACCCTCACCCCAGAACTTCAATCCCTTGGAGTTACGGACAAAAACACGCAACCCCGTGAAGCTAGAGAGGACACCACTGATACTAATCAGCGCGCAGATTCCCCAGCTGTTTCTGATAAATCTTCAGGTACATTTATACCTTAAATAAGACCTCAGATACAAACAAAAAAAAATACCTACTGAAACAAAAATATTCTATTATGTCTCCTCCTTCTCTCAGAACTCGAGGTTATAACGGAAGAACCCGCTCATCAGACCCAGGCAGAGGATTTCCACCTGCGTCAGTTCTTCTGCCTGCTAAACAACCTGTAGCAGATAAAATTATATACGCTACAAAGAAAGGAAAAACTAAGAATCTATCTTCTCCTAACAGTCTCGACGGAAGAGAAGTTCGAGCGCTACTATTACAGGATGAAAGGCTACAAGACGTGGCTCAAGGACGTGCGCAACCGCAGCAGCCACGCGGCAATAATAGCGCACCTCAAGTATTGCCGGGCGGATTTCCAGGCGATGATAGATCTCAAATGATTAACATCCACCTTGAAGAGGACAAAGGATTGGAACCCAATGGAGATCAGCTCAGAATCCCTCCTAATCCACCAGCCGTCCCGCAGACGAAACCACTCTCCATTAAGAAGCCCGCCGCGCCGCAGACCAGCTTCAAGACCCCAGTCACGCAGGGGGAGAAATGTGAATTCCAGACACCCGCGGAATACTGGCCGCAATCAACAATGGCGCAGTCAAATCTACGAAGAAATGATACGCCTGGGCAGATCCCTCCAAGGCACTTATCAACATCTGGAGCAAGGCAAAATAGCCCGCCAAGAGTGTCAGATGGACCTAGATCCTTAAATAGCTCCAATTTCTTTAGTAGCAATAGTAATTCTGGTTCTGAACACACATCAAATGTCCCAGATAGTCCAAATGTTGTTAACAATCCAGATACTCCATTCAGAACTGCTCTACATGTGTACACAGAAAACCTTAACCTTGTTGTAGAAAGAATTACGCAAAGTAACAGAGAATTGTCTTCAGATCTTAAGAAATTGTGCCACAAAGTTACACAGCGTGTAGATGAGCAGGTAAATTCAGAAGATGATGCCTTCACTGTCATCTTGAATAAATTGGAGAGTATGGATAAGAAGCTTGATGAAGCGCCCTCTGCTCTTGAGATATTGAGTACCCAAGTTACTAGATCCCTGGCTAGAACTGAAGAACTGGTTGAAGACCAAGAAAATACCAACCAAGAGATACCACAGAAATTGAATCTGTTAGAATCACGCTTCAGAACCTTGCAGAATGATACTAAAGATAAAATTACATCACAATTTACCACATTTGAAGATGTAGTAAACAGGTTTGAGAAACAAACCACGGATACAGCATCAAAACAAGATAAATTGGAAACTATAATTTTACAAGTAATAAATTCTATTAACAATATTGGACACTCATCACCTAATCCCCAGGTGAGAGGAGCATGAATAAAGATACTCCACCTCATATGCAGGCCAGCAGCAGTTCAACAAGAGTCAAATCTGACAGAACACCTAATGTGAACTTTCCACATGATCACAAAGCAGAGAATTCAGATTCAGATGGTAGTGACATAGATATTCCACCACCAGCTCCCAACAGAAGATCAACATCTTCTACTCCACGTAATTTTCCAACAAATGAAGAGGATAAAGCCATTCATAAATTAGTATTAGCCAATTTACCCAAAATAAGTGAATGGGCCACATTTTCTGGCAAAGGAGAATATGACCACTACAAATTTATAGAATGGATTGACAGCTTACAGGATGATACAAATGCACCAGATCAGATCATTTGTTCCAAACTTAATTCATTATTCACAGGACCAGCAAACATATGGTACAACAATAGAAAGAAAGAAGTTCAAGGACCAAAAGATTGGGCCTTCTGGAAAGCAGAAATCATTAAGAAATATAGCTCCCCTGAATGGAAAAGAAAAGTCAGAGATCCCTTTAGAAGATCTAAATTTGACGTATATGGTGAGACTGAACCTTCTGAATGGGTTACCAACCAAGTTAACAGGATACAAGCTGTGGAAAGACACGTAGATAACCAGTCTATCAATGATAAATTATTGTCTCAACTTGACCCCAAAACTGAGTACAAAATGCGCCTAGCTATCAGAACTAATGATGACACTTCAGAATTCATTAACCAACTTGAAAGTATAGTGAATGTTTGCAAGAAAGACAAGGCTAGAAGCAAAACAAACAGAAGAGACAATTACAAAGATAAGAAACCTGAGACCAAAGAACCAGCAGCTCCTAAAGAAATTACATGCTATGAATGTGGTAAGACTGGGCATAAGTCTACCAAATGTCCCAAGAAGATCAGCAAGAAGATATCAGTGATTCAGAGTGAAGATAACCAATTACCATGTGACACTATTAGCATCTCCTCAGGAGAATCCCTTCCTAGTGATTCTGATGACTCAGATGATGAATCAGCAAGTAATTCTAATCACGCCATTACATGTAAAGCAGACAGGCTCATATCTAATATTTCCAAGATCCCAGAGGATAAAGCCCCACATAATATTAGAAAGTTACCAGTAGTCAAACCTGACCAAGTAGGTAATATGCACACTACAGGAGGAACCAACACTACTAATATACTATGTAACAAGTTTAAACTCAAATGTCTCATTGATGGCAGAGCATTCTGTTCAATAATTAGCCCCAAATTATTAGACACTATTATGCCTGACTGGAAGACCAAACTATCCCCAGTCAAGAAGGAGAAATTCTACAGCTGTAATAGCAAATTGTCCCCACTAGGTATCATTACTCTAGATATTATTTTCCCTCACACAAGATCTAGTGTACAAATTACAGTTGAACTAGTAGTAATGGCAGATTTCAAGATGAAATACATTATCCTTGGTAATGATTACATTATTAATTATGGCATTGATGTGTTTAACAGTAATGGCAGATACTTTACAATTAATGGAGATCTCTTGACTAAATTTGGACTAGGAATTATGGAAAAATTTACATTAGAGCAACTGGAATGTAATGCTGTGGAAGCCTCAAAATTCTCTAACACCATATCTGAAGCCAGAATTTCACCAGATCTGACACCAGAACAAACAGATAAATTAGTTTCATTACTGCATAAACATAAATTGGCCTTTGCTACCGCTGATGAACCCTTTGGATGTATTAAAGGACATGAAGTAAGAATTAATCTTAATACTTCCAGACCTTATCCACCAGCTTTAAGGAAAGCCTCCTACCCAGCATCCCCTAGGAGCAGAGAAGCCTTACAACAACATGTAAATGAATTAGTTAGAATGAAAGTTCTGCGCAAAGTTGGCGCAAATGAGAATGTGGAAGTTACAACACCTGTAATCATTGCGTGGCATAATGATAAGTCCAGGATGGTTGGTGATTTTAGAGCCCTCAACACATACACCATTCCTGATAGATATCCTATGCCCAAGATTAGTGAAGCAATCACGCAACTCAAGAATGCTAAATTTATTACATGCATGGATGTACTTAAAGGATTCCATCAAAATGTAATTCATGAAAACAGTAGACATTTGTTACGCATTATATTACATATGGGTATTTATGAATATCTCAGGATGCCCTTTGGAATTAAGAATGCACCATCCCACTTCCAGAGAATGATGGATACTGAATTCCACAGAGAGTTACGTGAAGGATGGCTTATAATCTACATTGATGACATTATCATATTCAGCCAAGACTGGGAAGAACACCTCAAGAAGTTAACAATAGTCTTAGAAAGAGTAATTAAAATGAATATGAAGATATCAATGAGCAAATGCCAATTTGGATTTCAAGAACTTAAAGCTCTAGGACATATAGTATCAGGACTCAGTATAGCTATAGACATGAATAAAGTAGCAGCTGTTTTGCGCAAACCTATGCCAACTAACCTGAAAGAAGTACAGTCATTCTTAGGTTTTGCAATTTACTATAGACAACACATTAAGGATTTTGCAAAAATAAGTGGCCCACTTTATCAACTCAGTAGTCCCAACACTGCATTTGAGATGAAAACTACTAGAGTGGAAGCTTTTAATGTAATGAGAGAAAAACTTACATCAGCACCAATACTGTTCATGCCTGATCCCCATAAACCTTACAGATTATATGTAGATGCCAGCATGGAAGTTTTAGGCGCTGCATTACATCAAATACAGGATTTTGAAGTCCCCAGAGAAGGAGTTATATGCTACATTTCACGCACCTTGAAAGACAGTGAAAAAAGATGTGGAGCTAGCCAGCTAGAATGTCTTTGTCTAGTATGGGCACTTGAAAAATTATATTACTACTTGGATGGATGTGACTTTGAAGTCATTACTGACTGTATAGCCCTTAAAAGTCTCTTAGGTATGAAAACTCCCAATAGACATATGCTTAGATGGCAAATTGCTATTCAAATCTGGAGAGGAAGCATGACCATTATCCACAGAGCTGGAAATATCCATAAAAATGCAGATGGTCTTAGCAGATGGTCTTTAGACAATTTACCAGAGAACCCAGCGTGGGACGGAGAAGTTGCTGCAAAAATCATGGCTTTATTTCCCCTTGATAATAATGAAGATAATCCTGCATATGATGCCCCTTCAGAAAATTATGATATCCTTGGATTACATGTATGTGAAATGGAAGAAGAATTCTGGGATGAAATCAGAAAATCTTATGATACTAATAAGAATACTTGTACCATTAGAGAAATCCTACAGAGTAAGTATAAGAACATGGATTTAATTAACTCATTAGAAGAACCCTGGGCTACAGCATTCAAAGAAGACAGATTTTCTCTTCTTGAAGGATTACTTTACCATAGAACCAAACATACTAGTGTAGTAGTCTTAGTGCAAAGAGAACATATCAATTTGTTCCTTAGAGAATGCCATGATAATATCACTGCTGGACATTTCTCTGTAGAGCGCACTACAGAGAGAGTAAAGCACATTGCATGGTGGCCAAACTTTAAGAATGAAACTAAAGACTACTGTGAATCTTGTGAAAGGTGCCAAAAAGCCAACAAAGCTACAGGAAAGAGATATGGACTATTACAGGAAATTGAAGAACCTACTGAAAGATGGTCTGTCATTAACATGGACTTTGTTACAGGATTACCACCTGCAGCACAAGATAACTATAATTCAGTCCTAGTAATAGTAGACAGATTTTCCAAAAGAACCAAATTCCTTCCATGTCATAAAGAGAATACAGCTTTTGATATAGCTATGTTGTTTTGGCAAAAGATAATTGCTGATGTAGGATGCCCAAGATACATTATCACAGACAGAGATCCTAAATTTACGTCAGAATTCTGGAGAGGACTTTATGATTTATGTGGTACACAATTAAAGTTCTCCACAGCTTACCACCCACAGACTGATGGATTAGCTGAAAGGATGATTCAGACTCTTGAAGACATTATCAGAAGATATTGTGCCTATGGATTGGAATTTAAGGACAAAGATAATTATACTCATGATTGGTGCTCACTCTTACCAGCCCTTGAGTTTGCCTACAATTCCAGCAAACATAGCTCTACAAATATTACACCTTTTGAATTGGAAAGAGGATGGATTCCATGGTTCCCCAAAGACTTAGTTTTATCTAAATCTGTGACAATACATCCTAATGCAGCAGACTTCCATCAAATGATGACTAAGACAGCTAACTACGCCGCAGAATGTATTAAAAAATCTTTTGAATACAATAAGACTAGATGGGATAAGACTCATAAACCTCACCAGTTTAAAGTTGGAGAAGAAGTTCTTATTTCTACATTTAACTTTACTAACCTCACTGGCCCTAAGAAATTGAGAGACTCACTAGAGGCCAAGGCGGCTGCGCCGCTGCGGGGTCTCAAGAAAAATAGTTGTGTTGCTGCAACAGTATATAATTGCCAAAACCACTGGGAAACCCAGAATCAATTCTGCAATCTCCACAATCAATAAAGAAGTTTTCCCCATGTTGTTTGTGTATTTATGTAAAAAGTTATATGGTTTGCTGTCATTAAAAATTATGTCAAGCCTTTCCTTATCACCACTTGCTTCTTCAAACTCAAAGTTGTACAAACATTGAGCACAGCCCACACTCATCTTCATCTCAATCAGGTCACAATGCAAGCACCACCTACGGATCAATGAATTGATTTTGCAAAGGATGGGGGACATAGCTCAATTGTCCACTTGATCCATTCATTCTACGGAAGGCGGGTTGATTTTTTTATTGATTTTCAACAAATCAGTGAACGCAAGTGTTTGAGGATTGGTATAACAAAATTCTAAATTAATTAATTGTTGAGGACAATAGATCATTTTCAGTTAGACGGCAGTAAAAAACAAATTTAATGATGATTGAACATGTGTTGACCAGTTTATTCACCACCGGGATCACAAATCCCAGGCGCAGTTTTTGTAATGAACGAGGACAGCGGAGGACCGAGTGGAGAAGGGAGGAAGCAGTGGGAGAGATAAGGTCAAGAAGACTTGCGGCCGGGGGAGCGCGATGCCGCGGGAGCAGGAGACGGAGTGGCGACAAGGAAGTGATCCGCGGGTTTGGCGGGCGAGAGGAGGGGCGATTTGGGGCCGACAGCAGCGACGGGGGTCCGAGCGGCGGTTCTGATAGTCTTCGCGGGGCTGGGCGAGGGCGTGCCGGAGGAAGAGGACCACAGGGTGCCAGCGCCGTCGCCTCCCGCCGCCGTAGGAGTCCGGCCCTTGCTGCCCATGCCGACGCCCGACCCGCTGCGCACCGGCGTGCTTCCCCCTGCGCCCGCACTCGTCATCACGTTGCTACTGCTACTGGGCCCCGCGCTGGTCATCGGGGGCAGGCCGACCTCCTCGGCCAGCTTCTTGTACGCTGTCCCAGAACCCACGGGTCAGCCAGAACAACAAAAAAAGAGGGGGGCTGGGAGAGGGAAGCGTACCAGGGATGTGCTGGACGCGCAAGGTGACGAGCATGTCTTTGACCTTCTCGGCCATCGCGGGCCTCCGGGAGCCCTCGAGGGCGGCAGCGGGTCCGGCGAGAGTTTTGGAGATGAGGGCCACGCCATGGGCTTGGTCTGCGAGGATCTCCTCGAGCACTTGTTTCCTGGGGCCGGAGAAGATGGCGTCAAGCAGGATGGTGGAGGCGGCGGGGTCGAAGTTCTGGTTGATGATCCTGAGCACGGTGACGGGGGCGAGTTTGTGGGTGCACAGGTGGGCGAGATGCAGGCGCGGGGCTAGCAGCCGATATCTCCCCGGGAGCCCCCACGAGTCGAGCAGCCAGGTCAGCAGTAAGGTCCCGTTCGGGTTCGTGGCCAGCGGGATCGAGTTTAGGATCACCACGATCGCGACTCGTTTGATTTCGAGCGGCAAGGCGTGCTTGGAGGTGCGGACGGAGCGGGCGCCGAAGCGGGTCTGGGCGACCTCCCAACACCGATGGACGATCGCATTAAACACAAAGTCGTTGTATGTAGGGCGCGCCGAAGCGCAGACAGCATTGCATCACGTAGTTGCCAAGAGAGTCGAGCAGGAGCGGGGGGCCGAAGGGACGCAGGTTCTGGGAGATCAGCCGCATCTCCTCGGCGCTGCTCGCACATTTGATCATCTTCTGCGCCGCCCTGGTCCCGTTCTTGTGGCAGCCGATGATCGCCAGATGGGGCGCATAGCGTTCGAGCATGAGCATCTTGATCGGGTACGAGCATTCTCGAAGAGCTTCTGGGCCGATGTAGTCCGAGGAGAGGTAGATGATCTGCTCGAGCAGCTCGCTCGCGATCTGGCCCAGGCCCATCTCTTCCTGGCTGAGCGTGTTGGAGTCGAACCGTTTGCGGATTTCTCTCAATCGGGCCGGGTCGGAGACCGCACTGACCAGTCTTCGGTGCGGGTCCAGCTGGTTGGTCGGCGGCGGGACGGTGGTGTAGTAGGTCACTGGCGGACGGAACTCGGCCGCCGCCA
This sequence comes from Puccinia triticina, assembly GCF_026914185.1. Lineage (NCBI taxonomy): Eukaryota > Fungi > Basidiomycota > Pucciniomycetes > Pucciniales > Pucciniaceae > Puccinia > Puccinia triticina. The sequence goes on along the minus strand of NC_070574.1, from coordinate 714,409 downwards.
GCTGCTGGTCCTTCTCCTCGTACTGCTGGTGCTGCTTCTCATCTTCCGTCATCGGCTCAAGAGAGAGCTCTTTCAGCAGGAGTTGCATCTCCGTCATCGGAGGCAGAGGGGCTGTGCATGTTGTCGAGCCGGCTTTGCGGTCGAGCGAGGTGCCGCCGGACTCGTTAGCGACCATCGCGGTGGGGACCAGGGGGAAGCCGGCAGCCGTGTTTGGGATGCTCCCGCCCAGGGGAAGCCCGTTGAGCGCATGGATCCCATTGGGAATGAAGCTCATGGCCAGGTTGGAGCAGTAGTCCTGGATGCTGCCACTCAAGATCTGCTGGTCGAGCGAGACGGCCGAGGCGCCTTTGATCCGGGCAAGGGTCTCGTAGGCAAGCTGTTGCTGGGCCAGCTGCTGGTCTTGTGACAGCCCGTCGAGTTGGCCCGAGGGCGAGAAGGTGCCAGGGGCTTTGACCGGAACGTTGGCGTAACCAATCTTGACTGCGCCCACTTCACTGCCAAGGATCCCTCGTCCACTGAGAGCTTTGCGGGCGTGGACGGCATCATCAAGATGTTCAAAGTTGATGACTGGAAAAACAAGTCAGCACAAGATAGAAACACAGCAGCTGGCAGGTTGGGAGCACTCACATCCGCAATTCTTATGCGACAGAACACGGACTGATTCGATGGCGCCGTAGGGAGAGAAGATGTCCATGAGCAGATTAGTAGTAGTTTGGGAGGGGATGCTGCCGACCCAGAGGGCGCGGGTGGGGCTAGACTGGAGGACGGGGTCGCCGTTAGGGCCGAGCATGACGCCGCCGACGCTAGTGAAGCCTGCAGGGCTGGGACAGAGGTTGTTGATCTGGGTGGAGGAGACAATGCCATTGGGCCCGGGGATGTTGGTGAGGGAGAGCATCATCATCGCTTGCAAGAGCCCGTTCACCAAGCCTCCTCCTGCTCCTGCTCCTCCGCTGCTGCTGCCGGCTCGGGCACTCCCGATCGGCGTCATCAGAAGGGTTGCGGGCGTTTGCGGGGCTGATTCGGGCTTGCCAAAGCCGATCCGGATGCACGTCGGCCCGTTCTTGAGGTTGATCTGGTCCTCCAATTGGTTCACGATGTGGTCCTTGGCATGCACTGCATCATGGATCGACAGGAAGTTGATGAACCCGCATTCCTGGTGACCCCAAAATAAAGAAGTTAGTATTGGTTGAAGGGGAAAGGGGAAGAAAGCGACTTACTTTGTCCGGCAGCAGACGCAGGCTCTCGATGGGGCTGATACCAGGTCTCCGGTGCCATGAGAGATGAGAATGCTATTGTTGCTGGTGGTGGTGATTATGTTGGAGGAGGAGGAGGCACAAAGGTCTTGCCAAGAGATGTCGGCGCGCATGATAGAGGCAAAGGCGGCGCTGTGGAGCCGGTTGATGATCCGCTGGCCTGTGATGTGCATGAGGATGATTCGGAAACTGTTAGGGCCTGAGCCAACAAGGAACAGGCCGGTGAGCAGGCCGACGACGGTGGGCAGGGAGCTCAAGAAGGCGCTGAGCTGTTTGGGGCTGGTGAACATGTCAATGAACCGGCCCCACAGGAAGGACTTTGACAGAATGACGGTCGATGAGATGGCCAGGAGGCCGCCGGCGATTGACAGCATCTGTGAATCTGGCCTGGCCAGTGGGTTGAGTCGCCGGAGGTCCGAGATCATGGCTTTTTTTGGGTGTTGCTGTCGTTGCTGTTACTGATGGTTTTTGGGGTTGGCTGCTGGTCAGAAGGGTGTGAGTTTTGAATGAGTGGGATGGCCGCGCCGCACTCACATCAAGGAAAAGGTGAAGCTGTTGAGTTGTAGTCAGTGCCGCGTCAGATATACATCAGGGGTGTGGCGGTGGCGTTGTTGTCAAGAAGCATGCAGGGCGGAGTTGAGGCAAGCTTGCTGGTGGAACGCATATAAAAGGGGGTGCCCTTGTGTGTTCGGATAATCCCCCAGGGCGTCCTCTGCCGCTGTACTTCCAGCGTGCGGTTCGTCCTCAACCCCCTCCGCTGTTGCACTTGCACAGTTTGAGGGGCTCTACTCGGTGGCCCCCCTTTGCATAATGCCTTCAATGCGGCGCGCTGGGGGCCATCCACCCACTATTTTAACCCCTGCTAGACAGGGATGGATAGTGGGTCCAGTTTGTGATGTTTGGATTTTGTGTTTAGAAGGCTTGTTTTTGTAATTGGTTTTTTTGAAAGAGGGAACCCTTGCATTTTTTTTTTTGTAATTTGGTTGATTTGTAGGGGGAACCCTTGATCTTTGTTTCTGTGTTTCTCTGGCTTTAATAAACTTGGATTTGTAGGACCATTTGTTATCAAAGCCTTACATGGAAAGAATGCTGTTGAAGTTATACTGACAGGTGAATTAGAAAGAAAACATCCTACTTTCCCTGTTAGCTTAATCAAACCTTACGTGCCTAGTGACAATGAAAATTTCCCTTTAAGGAAACACAATATTAAAGTTGTAATTCCAAGACTGGAGAAAGAAGTTGTGAAGATAAAGAAGGTTTTACAACACAGAAAAATCAGAAAAAACAATGTGGACATTAAACAATATCTAGTTAGATACAGTGGTTCTAAAGAAGATGAATGGCTCACTACTGACCAAATCCCAGACTCTGAGAAAGTCCTTAGACAATACAGAGCTGATAAAAGGAATCTTTAATTCTTTGATCAGCCTTTTTTGGAGGGAGGAAGTGTCAGCCACAGAGTACATGTCACAGTACCTTACACGTACCAAGTACCTGCAATTGTTCACATTTCATATAAGTACATTCCCTTTACACCTTTTATTACATATGAATATCATTAGATACAAGCTTAAGAATGTACTCTTGTTATACATTACATTATATATAACCATAGTTAAATACAGTTACCATAATGTAATGTTGTTATGAGAGTTAATTACGTGTAAACAGTAAGATTACAACACATTGTAATATTACTGCACACGTGAAACACCCCAAGACAGGTATCACTCATTTATCCCCTGTTACGCCTCAGTTCCCATTTAAATAACATATTGGTTATGATATAAATACATAAACAATACATGATGTAATCCAATTCAAAGAGCACTGAATGGAATCACTGATTGGTTATGATCAGTTAGTGTGCACAGCTACTGATCTAGGATCAGTACTGATCATTACACTGCCCTGATCATTTCCAATGTTGATCCTCATGAGGATCTGCTTCCCTTGAGCGCTTCCAGTTCCCCCCTGGTCCTCAAGCGCCTCATATTCCCTCCTGCTCATTCCCCCTCTATATAAACACGCCCTCCAGGACTGTTTATCCCTCAGAATATTATTACAGCAAGGTTTAACACATACATAGTTAAACAGTGCCTTCATTCTCACCCATCATTCAATTCAGGAATACTCTCAACTCTTGATTACCCTTACCTTTCTGTAGGTAAAGCCACGAACCCAAGTTGAGTTATTCCTTGGATGCCTATTAACACCCTGTGTTGATCTGGATGCACCTTAATTGATCAAGCCTCTCAGTCAAGATTACTGATAGAGTGAAACCTTTTACAGGTCTTACCACGAACCCATTGGCTCATCCTTGGCATCTTACTCCATCATCTTGATAGTAACAACCCTCTCAGACACGGTTAGTTACATACAGGCTGACATCCCGCGCTAAGTCTAGATCTGCCCGATCCAAGTAATATTTGCGCTCAACACCGTGTTGCTTGAGACTCTGCCACTCAAGACTTCAAAAATGCAGGAGAGAATAAAGTTAATTGAGAGTAAGTTACCACCAAAGCAAAAGGGGGACTTACATTGCAGGTTTGCACCAAAGAATGCTTTGGAGTTGAGAGAACGTCGAGTTCCATCGTGTACGCACATCGCTCTCAACGCTATGTGGAGTCTCACACTCCTTGTCTTCACAAATCTCAACAAACTTGGCTTTTGAGTTTGGTGAGAACCGTAACTTCTTAGCGATTGCACGAAACTGTAGGAAGAACTTAGCAAGTACCATTCAAGCAAACTAAAATCTAGAGAAATAAATTATGTACCTTAGCCAGTGTTATTTTGCAACTATCAGTTGTATAGTTATCACCATTGTCTTCTTCACTAGCTCTTTTGATGTTGCCCTCACTGAGTGAATCATCATCATCTGATGCGCAGAGGGATTCCTCCTCGGCCTTGGTATCTTCATCTCGTATCAGGGTTGAATCATCCTTTTTGCCTTGGGAAAGACTAGAGTAGCATCCGAGAACATTGAGCACATATCAGGTTCATTAGAGACGAATGAGAGTCGGACTCACATTTGGATTTGATCTGCAGCGTCATCCTGTCCACTTTGTGACCCATTGGAGTCGACATCTGCATCAATTGACCCCGTATTTTTTTGCTTCTTGTTACCAAACGGCCATAGAATAGCCTGAACGATCAGGTTAAGGATATGCGCAAAACAGCGTATCCAATCGGCCTCGCCTCTAAAACGAGGCCACTGAAGCTTCTTGAGCTCCCTCACCATTACTTTGTTATTTTTGGCGTTTTCGCTCACAAGACCACATATCTAAATAAGATATTGTGTGCTTCAGTATCAAAGAAAGCAAAGAATGCAATCGTAGTAAACAACTCAAGGAAACATCTCACCTTGTCCTTAATTCCGAATTTTTCCACAACTGAAGCGACTGTCTTGGCCAAGTACTCACCAGTGTGGCTACAAGACAGCCGAAGAAAGTCGAGAGGCATAGCCTCTAGCTTCATATCACCGCTGCTGCCTTCTACTAATCGGTAGATCACCGTGCCAAGGATATCAAAACCATTGGGTGATTGCCATGCATCAACACCAAGATATAAGGCTCCTTTGTGAGCCTAAAGATTGAACAGTTTAAAAGGATTCAGTTTGATCAATTGCACAGTCAAACAATCAAGAATTTATATAAAAAAGGTAACCTCACGTTTAAAGAATTACGGTAATTTTGTTGTATTGCCGAGTAAATTAAGTGAATATCCCCAGAAACGTCATGGGGCCTTGGTAAATGTTTGATGACCGTGGGGTGGAGGATCGCTTTGTGGCTAGCATCCACAAGTGCCGAGAATGGTCTAGCGGCCTCGGCGCACCATATTGCGCAGAGTTGGGGAACCTGGGATTTTACTTGGTCACTATACAATCTGAAAAAAAGAAATGTAGGCTTACCTCCTTTGGAATGATTTCCCCGGTGCCTTTAATTCCTAGACCAGCCAATGAATGTGTCGATTTAATTTCCTGGTGTTTGCAAAGGCAAATTGATGCGTGCTTGTTCAGATTGCTGCAAGAGGAGTCTGAGGTGGGACGATTGATCTTTGTGCCACATCTGAAGCTCAAATTCAGTTATGTGATATTTTGAAGGGCTGAGATGAATACAAATTTTGAAGGGCTGAGATGAATACAAATGGCTTACAGCTTGCAAGGATAGGCGATCATCCGTCGGCCATGCTTGTCCAATTGATTGGAAAGCTCGGGCATCTCATACTGATCATAGCTTGAGCTAATGGAGTTTAAAGAAATCTTCTTAGCTTGTCCTACAGGTAAATAGCTGTTGGTCAGAATTGGTTAGGATATAATGTAAATAATTGACTGCTCTCACTTAATTCCTCCTCATCGGTGATTATGTGACTTGCTCCAGATGGTGGCTGGGTGCTGGCTCGAGCATCGGTATTGTCGTCTTTGGTGGAAGCTTGACTTGGATTTCCTTCATCTGTTTGATTATTGGTCGGATTATCGTGGGTTGAAGATGCTCGAGATGATTGGTTCTTATGTTTTTTGCGGGTCGGAGCCATGATTATTGTTGGTTGGTGATATACCCTTGGCTGGGCGAAGCGGGGGTATATGGACTAATTCTGGACATCTGGTCCTGCTTTGGTGACATCTTCATGTCTGAAAGTTTCACAGGCTACCCATCTGCTGCAGCAGGACCATGGTGATGGGCGGTACTTGTGGGCGGTACCTGGGTACCGCACTCACTGCTTTATGGCCAAAAGCACATACCTAGTACCGCACCCAGCACCGCCTCACGGGTGCGGGGCGGGTGTGGGCGGTACCCGCCAAGCGGTACTAGGTACCCGCCACGGGTACCAATTGACATTCTCTATGTTACGCTACTAGCAACGCAAGTAACACACCAAAAAAATCAGGCCCGTTACAATACGGGCCCGGGGTTACAACTGGTTGTTACTATTAGCGCTAACACCTGAGCGCAGTAACGGCAAGCGTTACGCTTGTTATGAGCCGCGTTCACGCGCTGTGCGCTGCCCCGGGAGAACATGTCACTCAATTGTACATACATGTCATGCGCCTCTGTTACTTAGAGGCGCAGGGGGGAGATCATTACAGTTTCCCCGTCTAGCAATCTACATTCTAGCTAGGATCTCCAGACCGCCTCCCAACCCCGCCAGACCAGTCATAACAACGCTACACGGATAACGGCGGTTATTGTAGCGTATCGTAACTACCCACCGCTGCCCCATGGGAGATGCAGAATCCCATAGGTCAATTTTTTTATTGACTCAGACAAATTCCAAACCACACGGGACAACTTCAACGTTGTCGCAAAATTCCTGAAAGAGATAAAAGAACCCATTCTGTTGACAATCTTTGATTGGGAGAAGGCATATTGGCAGATCCCAAAAAGACCAGATCAGTGGCAATACCTTATGGCTCAAGATTTTGACGGGGGAATCATGCTAGATACAAGGATTGCGTTTGGAGGTGTAGCCAATGCGGGTTTTTTGGGCAACCAGCAGACGCGTGGAAGCGGGTGATGATGGCAGAATTTGACGTCCTCACCATTTTCAGGTGGGTGGACAACAATTTATTTGTGAAGAGAGAAGGGTCAAACCTAATCATGACGGGCGTGGTGAAAAGGTACAACAAACTTGGGGTGAAGACAAATAAAGAAAAATACAAGCTGTTTGCCAAAGAACAAAGGTTTGTGGGATTTGTGTGGAACAGAACCAACAAAACTGTCAGACTCCCAGAAGATAAACTAGCAAAACAGATAGCACAGGTACTAGTATTCTTAGAGACAGGCACAGAATTTTGGTACAACAAAGTGGAAGTCATTGCGGGTAGGCTAAATCAAATATCATATATCCTCCCTCAGCTACAATGCTACCTATGCAGCATATACCAGTGGCTGAAAAGCTGGGTATACAAGGATAAAAAGCAACCTCTGCCAACCAACAGAGGTGGGCGGGGTAGGGGACACCTCAACTGGTTTTGGGATAGGAGTTCTTATTGGGAAACAATGGGTGTAGTTCTTCCTCAAGTCACGCAAGAAGTTGGAGAAAGGGATCTCCCTCAAGCTCAATGTAGAAGAAGAAAGGATATCACTCCTCCAGACCATTGCGGTGAGGCTAGGGCTGATGATGTTGATTAAGCTTGGTGGAAGACGCAGGAAAAACTTTATTGTAGGGATGGATAACACGACCACAGAGATGGCAATAAACAAACAGAAGTCAAAAGACAAGTTTGCAAACAAAGAATGGAAATTCATCCAAAAGATACTCATAGAGCAGCAGATAAATCTGGTAGCAAAAAGGGTGATATCAAAAGAAAACTGGGCGGACGTGCTTTCACGGGGATCACAGAAGAACCATAGTAGACACAACCCAATGAGAATAGAGGTACTTAAAGACTTAGCAAATCTGATAGAGCAGGTAGTAGCATAATAAGCACATGGCATTGCAGAAGCACAGTAGCTAGAGTTGGGTGTGGATAGGCTAGCTCCAAGCAGGGCTTCAGTTCCCTGGAGTTACGGGTTGGGCTTGAACCTTAGGGAGATGTCCCTAGACAGCCTAGATGGAGGGAGGTGGCCTGAAAGGCACACACACCCCTCTCCTCTCAGGGCCAAGCCAGTAGATATCAAATCTGCTTGCAGGAGGCAAAGAGAGAGAGAAGAGGATTTCATCCCCCCACAACCCATACTCAAGCAGCTTGGAGAGAACAGGTATCTCAAGCTGCTCTAGATGACTAATAGGAATTTATCTTATGTTAGTTGTTGAAAGAGTCAACCAAAAGAACGTGCCATTACACGCAACAAGAATAAATTCCTTTGCGGGCTGCAGATTGGACACAAGACTCAAGTTTGCCAAGGGCAACACCCCAACTATTACGCTAAATTACATTAGCGGTGCTAATTCCGTAGCGTAGCGAACCATTGCTAAATAAAATGGTGGTTAGCGTTAGCGGTAGCGCAAAAATACACTTTTTAGGGGTAGCGTAGCGAAGGTGCCGCTAATCTTTTTACGCCTCCCATGTAGCGTAGCTACAATGAGGGCGCTAACACTAAGTTTACATGTAATTTAGTGGTGCAGCGGCTGTCAATCACTAAAGTACCCGCTACACCACTACATTGAGTAATTAGCAGTGTAGGGGTACTTTAGCGGGGCTTTGACCTGGTTGGAACACACCAGCACCGCTAAAAATGAGCAATCAGTTGGGAGTTTGACGGGCCGAGCGCCCCCCAGCGCTCGCAGAGCTCATATTGTCGGATTTCGCGTAATCCGACAGTAAGAGCTCTGTGAGCGCTCCCGAGCGCCCCCAGCGCTCGTACAGCTACTGTTGCATGAAATCCGACAGTACAGCTCAACAGTAGCACAGTCGTACTGTCGGATTTCACGAAATCCAACAGTACAACTCAACAGTAGCACAGTCGTACTGTCGGATTACGCGTAATCCAACAGTACGAGCTCTGCAAGCGCTGAGTAGGCAAATATTACCGCGGAGTGCGCACTGCATTAGCGGGCACTTTAGCTACTGCTTGGAATCTTGTACCCATGGAAGCGTGCAGGTGCCAGGATTGTAACAAGTTTCAGCCCCGGGTTTATTGGGGGCAAAACATTACAAGCGGCCAGAAAAGGGGGAAACCCTTTTCTGGCAACTTTTGACAGAAATTGTGGTTTCATAAATCAGTTTGCATAGATATTCTAGAAAAAAAACAAGTGAGCCCCTGCGCTATATTCTTGCCACTGGCTATATCGTGATTCAAACCGTTTATCAGATTCCATTCAACTCTAGCTACAGATTCTTTCGCCAGTTTTAAATTGTTTGAAATGAGCACCAGCCAACAATCAACCCCTCCCAACCAAGCAACTAATCGGCGCCAGTCAAGCCGTGTTCGTACCCCTCTGGAACGCCCTGGTTTTATCCAAACGCATGACGACTCCCGGCGATCACTATTTTGCGGACTGCCAGGCGGTTTATGACGAAGCTGAAAAAAAACTCAAGTTTGCAACCCAAATACAAAAGGAAAAGCTCAAACATCATAAGAGCAATAAGACTCTCTTGATGCAATCCAATACAAAGTAGTTGATATACATTCAAAGATACCAATAATTCACTCTTATTACTAATTAATTCAATGAAACTATCTCTGCGTTGCTTACCTACTCCCGTCGCTAATTAGCGATCTAACTTAGCTAATTAATCGCTGCATTAGCGATTGGGGCGCTAAAAGAAATGTAGCGTAGTTTTTTTGCGCTAAAAACGCTAAACATTAGCGATTAAATTTGTCTGTTATTCTCCCAACTCAGGTTGCAATTGTAACTGTAGCTGAAAGACAACTGCGCTAAATTGCAGCGTAGCTGGCAGACCGCTACGCTAAAAAATTCGCTATATGCGCTAAATGTAGCGTAATAGTTGGGGTGTTGCCAAGGGTAGACGCCGGATATTGGTTGCAATAACAAATGAAGTCGTCAGTGATGTGCTTGAAGATAACAAGCAAGTCTTCCTCTTGGTAAACTTGAGTACCAAAAGGAATGGTATGGTCGCTGACAAGAGTATGGCGGATTTGAGGAAGATCAAGGTTAATCAAGCGAGTAGACACGGCCGGTGGAGCAGTCGGCAGACCTTCAGTGGCCCAATCAGTGACTGGGGCAAATTCAAAGAGTAGACACGGCCGGTGGAGCAGGCGGCAGACCTTCAGTGGCCCAATCAGTGACTGGGGCAAATTCAAAGAGTATCATCAGGCTCAATGGGATCAGCCACATATGGTGGAGGATCATTCATAACGGCATTAACTAGAGTACCCTGCGTAGAGGAATCAATAACAATGGGAGCACTAGCAGTCGATCCTGGAGCTGGCAAAGAGGCAGGCGAGGTCGAAGCAACACTGGTGGAAGAACTAGCAGAGGATAGTGGGCTGGCCAAGCCAGGAGGAGGTTGAACCAAGGAGCTACTAACCCAAGCCGGGGACCAATTGCCAGAGATGGGATAGAAGTTGATCCCATCCATGACTCAATTGACCTGGAAACAAAAGAGTCAGCGTCACAATCCGAAGCAAATAAAAGTAGAAAGGAAACGAACCGGGTTGAGAACCACATCAGCATTCCGGGGACCAACTCGATACACTTCTGAACAAGTACAAAAGATTACAAGAACAGTCAATGTGTGAGAATCTCTTGTATTTGCGACTGGGTTGGATGGAACGCTATTAGCAGTCGGCCAACTTGAACATTTTTACCACTATTTATCACCAGTCAGATATACAAGCCACAGTAACAGCCAGAAGCAAAAGAAGAACATTGGCTAAACAGGTCAATATCTTCATGAACGGAAGCGATTGGGCGGTCAGATGGAAAACAAAGAGACAGAAAGAACGGCCAATGCCTAAGACTCGCGGGCCAGGGTTATATAGGATTAGCACAAAATCAGAACTGACAGCACACTCGATGTTGTGGACTCTTTGAAAAAACAGTGTAGACGGAGGAGAAATGAAGCTGGGGCGAAAGAGCGTCGACGAGCTCAGCGACCCTTTAAATACTAGAGAGTGAGAATCAAATCGAAGAGGGGAGTCGCTTCCTTTCAAGTGTCAAGATTCAGGCTCCGCCCCTGAACAAAGGAAGCGCAAGGCATTGAACCCTAACCCCGCAAGGGGGATCGGTGAGTCGGCGCGACCCACAGGCTCATGCATATGCATGCAGCTCCCAGGCAGATGGTTCAAGCTTAAGGCTGAAACCCTGCTCCTCTCTCTTTCAGCCACGTCAGCAATAGACGAAGTGCCCAAGCAACCCAAGCAGACCCAAATACCAATCAGGTAAGCAGGAATGCTGGGTTCGTCTCAGCTAGGACAGTTAGACTGACAGGATCTTCATTCCTGATACAGCACATTAACGTCCGACGCCAGCGCAGACCGGAACAGTTCCAGACTCAGCGACAGGATCACTACACACTCCAAAGGAGGTAAGTCCTGCGCTGCAGTTCCCAAACTAGAGTTGTCGGAGGCTGACTGTCGGCTTTTGTGCACAGCAGAAACCGACAGCTCCCGCAATCTCCTAGCTCGGATTGGCTAGTGTTGAGCGCAACGCCGCCCGAGTCCATGTAAGAGAATCTTTCTCTTATCAGCTTCAGCTCTGGAAGCCTCAGCACTGACGCCGAGCGCAGTTGCCACTTATCCTATCAGACGCACTGTCACCATCGCCATTGAGCGACCTTAGCTGCTTAGCAGTCATTTTCTTCTTATCATCTCTACCGAGGACGGCTATCGATCCGCTCTTAGGTATAATCTTGTTTTTATCTTTTATCATGTCTCTGTGTTTGACGGATAGACCAGATTATCTAAAGCAATAAAAACGCTCTTAGTTGTGTGAAACCTTTCAGATTTACAGTCTCGAGTTCAGAACACTTTGACCTCACCTGCACGACTAGGAGCGGATCGCAATGGCCGGAACCCAACAAACTCCAGTTCCTTCTTCTTCAGCGACAGCGGCTGCCGCTTCTTCCTCAAACACCAGCAAAGATAAGGACCTTTTCAAATGTCCGACCTTCACTGGCGATAATTTTCCCATCTGGCAACGCAAGGTCAAAACGTACTTGGCAGTCAAAAGTTTGCTCAAGTGTCTCGACGAACCTCTACCCGCAGACGCCTCAGAGGAGAAGAAACAGGAGTATGTACGGGCAGCGGCGATCCTTAGCGGGCATATTGGCGACAATATTTACAATCATATCATTACCGACGCTAACATCTATGACGCCTTCGCTATCTGGAAGGAACTGAAGAGCGAGTATGCCTCCTCCTCCGTACTGGCTATCTACCACGCCTGGAGGAAATGGGAAGACATTCAGTACAGAGATGATATCAATCGCTACATCTCTCAGCTCGAATCAATGCTCGCCGAATTCGCCGCCATGGGCCTGGAGGTGCCTGCCACGATTCTCAGCTGCACCATCATAGCTAGGATCTCGCGAAAAAGACCTTCACTCATGGAGAACTTGATCAGTAACGCCGAGCTCTTAACACAACCTAAGCAAATCATCACTAAACTTAGGGATATCGCTCACCATGATGCAGTTGCGGCGACGATGAACAGAGAAGAATACTCACCGGCCAGCTCCTCAACAGCTTTAGCCACGCAAACCTTGCATAACGCCCGCAACCCTAAAGGTCAAAAGAAACGCCGCTTCAATCCGCACCCCTGCTTGGAAGGCAAACATAACCCGTTGTCTGGACACGAGGAGGAGGTCTGCTGGACACTTCATCCCGGCCTCTTCAAGAAGGCAAGACAGGCCCTGCCCCCTACCGGCCTGATGACCACTGTTCAGCAAGCGCCACAATCGGAAACCTCCAACATTGTCCGGCCTACGTTTGGCTACTTGACTGGTCCTGACGACAAGAGCGACCAAATGCGCATGGTCCTGTATTCCGGAGCAAGTAACCACATGCTCAACGCATTGGACTTGTTCGACACTACCGCACCAGTTCGCATTAGTATCAAGACTGGGAACAAATGGGACCAGAACGAGCTCTTTGCTGTTGCAAAGGGTAACGCCACCTTGCAATTCGATAACGGCACCACTGTTACATTGAAGGATGCACTTTACGTGCCTAATCTCACCCGAAGCCTTTTATTGTTTGCGCAATTAATGGAGAACTCGGCAAGCATTACTCCTGCACCCTGCGGCTTCGAGGTCAAGATCGACAACCTCACTGCTCTCAGCATTGACACATCCAACTCAATATTTGAGCTAGTTGGCTTGCGCGACCTTCATGCGAACCCACCGGAAGCGCATCTCACCGCTATTACGCCGGACGCTAAGCCAGGTGACTTTGAGATCTGGCACCGACGAATGGGGCACGCCAGTCGGAAGCGCATTGAAACGATGCTAGGGAAACAGCTACCCACTGAACCGACTAGGGCTTGTGAAGCCTGCATGAAAGGCAAAGTTGCCAGGCTGCCGTTCAACAGCCACTTCAAGCCAACCGTTGACTTACTTGACGCAGTTCACGCTGATCTAGTCGGACCAATCACTCCAGCTACCAACGGTGGTGCTCGGTATTTCTTGACCCTGGTAGATCAGCACTCCGGGTACATCCATACCAAAATACTCAAGCTAAAGAGCGATGCACCAGCAGCTATCTTAGAGTTTACGACGTTCTTTGAGAAACAAACCGGTAAAAATCTCAAAAAGCTCATCTCAGACGGAGGGGGCGAGTTTGTCAGCAAGTCACTTGGCTCTATTCTCAAAGAAGCCGGAATTCAACACACGGTGTCACCCCCATACACACCGCAACATAATGGTTTTGCCAAGCGGGCTAACCGGACGATCATCAAAATGACCCGCACGTTCATGATGCAAGCTAACTTGGATCCAGAGTGGTGGGGAGAAGCTGTCAAGTCGGCCACCGCGACAACCAACTGCTTACCATCCTTAAGCAAGTCCCGCGCGTCTCCAATGGAGCTGATGTTCAGAATAAAGCCAAACTTGAAGTTCTTTCGACCATTTGGCTGCCAGGCTTGGATCGTTAAACCCAAGCAGAATCGAGGCATCAAGTTCGGCCCGATTTCCTGGGATGGAATTATGGTGGGCTACGACAATGATTTCACGGCGTACCGCATCTATCGCCCCGCCGACAAGACCTTTGTTGTTTTGCGACAAGTCCACTTCGATGAAGCCAAGTTTCCAGCCTGTCCAGCGCTAAGCAAAAGTCACCACTCGCTTGGAGTCAACAAGCTCCCTTCCTTCACGGAATGCAAACCACTGCCATTCACCGAAGAAGCCGAACTCGACGGAGAACGCCGCGAGGATCCGCAGGAAGTTGGGGAGGAGGAAGACTACAACCAAATTCTGGCTGGGTTGGCACCAGGTCCCAGCAACACTGGGTCGCTACGCTAACCATAGCGGTTAGCGTAGCGTAGCGCAGCGCGAATGCGCTATTTTTTAGCGTAGCGTTAGCGCAATTGCACGCATATGCGCTAACGCTACGCGCACGCGGTGCGCAGCTATTTTAGCTGATAGCGTAGCGTTAGCGCAGATGCGCGCAATTGCGCTAACGCTACGCATGCAGGGCGCAAAAGAGCGCGCGCTACGCTGCGCTACGCTGCGCTACAGCGCCTTTAGCGGGAAAAAGGGCTTTTTTTCCGCTAAAAGCGCTGTAGCGCAGCGCAGCGTAGCGTAGCGAATGTAGCGGCGCGCTAACGCTAACCAAAAAATTGGCGCGCTGTTAGCGCCGCTGAAAATTAGCGCAGCGTAGCGGCGCTAACAGCGCGCTAACGCTATGCAAAATAGATGGGCGCTTTTTGCCGCTACGCTAACGCGTAGCGCTGAAATAGCGTAGCGTAGCGTAGCGACCCAGTGTTGGTCCCAGGCTTGAAGACAAAGAGGAAAACAAGCAGGACGAGCTTCCTGAAGAGTCGCCAGCTAACTCCAATGGTCAAGATCAGCCGGGTTTTCCATCAGAACCTCCTCGACAACCACGACTCATCAAAGTCATTGGTCCGCGCCACCCAACTCAGATCATCAGTGATATCGACCCCTCCAACATCAGGAACTACAAGAGACGACAAATGTACCACGTCACTGTAGTTCCCGAGCCGAGCAACCACGGTCAAGCGATGAAGTCCTCTGAAGCCCTGAACTGGAAGGAAGCCGAGCTCAAGGAGCTGGCCAACATGAATCAACACAACGTGTGGCTTCAGCGGCTCTGTGCGCCGGACGACTCGCCGATACCGGCAACCTGGGCGTTCCGCAAAAAGCTAGGCCCCAACAATGAAGTAACGGAGTTCAAGGCTAGAATCTGCGCACAAGGGTTCAGACAGACCTACGGCCTAAACTTCAAAGCCAGGTATGCTCCAACTGGGCAACCCTGCTCACTGCGGTTATTCCTATTGTTTGCAGTCGACAATGACCTCGAGATCCACCAACTCGACGTTAGAAGTGCATTTCTGACCTGTCCGCTTGAAGAAAAAGTCACTCTCTTGCCGCCTCCCGGTCTTTCCTTCCCTCCAAACACGGTTTTGGAGCTGAAGAAAGCCATTTACGGACTTCGCCAAGCACCATTAGTGTGGTACAACCGACTGTCAAGCTACCTAAAGAAGATCGGCTTTGTAATCTCAGTAGCCGACCCGTGTGTGTTCTACCGCTGCGGAGTTCCCGGAAGGGAAGATACGTTTGTCTACGCTCATGTGGATGACTTAGTCTTTATCAGCAAGCAACCGCTCTGATTTAAAGAAGAAATGGAAGCTGAGTTCAAGATCAAATACTTGGGCGAGGCCAAGTTCTTACTCGGTATGAAAATCAAGCAATCCAGCCGCGGACTGCATATCAACCAATCCCAATTTATTGAGCGCAAACTGGAGGAGTTCGGTTTTGATAAGCTTCATCCCGCTTCGTGCCCGTTAAATCCTAAGGCGTACCTGAAGAAAGCCACCCAACATGAAATTGAAGAGTTTCGCAAAACGGGAGTCAGCTATTGAGCGCTGATTGGCTCCCTCAACTATCTCAGTGTTTTGACCCGCCCGGATATCGCTTACGCTGTCAGCTCATTATCACAATACCTCGAGCATCCAGGAATTCTCCACTATCATGCAGCCGTACAAGTGTACAGGTATCTCTCGGGTACCAAGAACCTTGGGCTAACTTTTCTCAAGCAAACCGATGCACGTTGATGCGGACTGGGGGAATTGTCCCGATACCAGACGTTCCTCAACGGGCTTTGCCATCATGGCCAGTTCACATCTGCTAGCGTGGAAATCATCCAAACAAGCAATGGTGTCCTTATCAACAACCAAAGCGGAATATAAAGCGCTGTCTGACTTAGGCCGCGAACTCGCCTGGCTCTCAAATCTTCTGTCCGAAGTGAAAATCAAACCTGAACAGACCTCTATCAACGTCCTGGTTGACAACAGAGGAGCAATCAATCTAGCCAAGAGCGAAACATCCCAAAATAGCTTTCGCACGAAGCATATGGCGATACGCCTTCACTTTGTCCGAGAACTTGTAGTTCGCCGCCTCATCAGTCTTAGCTACATCAAATCTGAATCCAATGCAGCCGACTTTCTCACCAAACCGGTCGGCCGAGTTATCATTTGACGGGCCCTAGACGCGATTGGCATCAGACCGTCCTCTCAAGTTGCTTCAACCCTCCCGGATCGAAGCATGGTGGGCTGTCAAGATTCAGGCTCCGCCCCTGAACAAAGGAAGCGCAAGGCATTGAACCCTAACCCCGCAAGGGGGATCGGTGAGTCGGCGCGACCCACAGGCTCATGCATATGCATGCAGCTCCCAGGCAGATGGTTCAAGCTTAAGGCTGAAACCCTGCTCCTCTCTCTTTCAGCCACGTCAGCAATAGACGAAGTGCCTGTAAAAACCCCGGGGAAGGAAGAAAAGGTACCACCCAACTACACGATCGTAGCGGGCATCAACTCTCCCCCGGAGAGGTATACACCAGGCCATAACACTCCCCCGCAAGCCAATATCACTGATAACAGAGGTGATATTGGATTGGACACCAAATGGACTGGTGTGAAACTACATACAAATCTAAGTGTTACTCCCCGACAGACTTGTTAACTGTCAACTTTCACGCATACTGGCTACTATACTAATGCTATTTTTTTAAAGACTATACTATGATTTATCTTAAAATGGGACTTTTGGCACCCATGAACCGTGGAACTATTTTAAGGCAACCACACTCCTAAACCAATAATCAATAATATGCTTATATGTAAGACTAGGAGTAGCTAACACAGTTATGTCATGTTATGTGAGGGTTACAAGCTGGGGAGATGTGACATGTGCGAGATGCAGGCAATGGGAATTGAACACGCGACAGAGGTAACGCTGGGCTCATAACCTGTAAAAACCCCGGGGAAGGAAGAAAAGGTACCACCCAACTACACGATCGTAGCGGGCATCAACTCTCCCCCGGAGAGGTATACACCAGGCCATAACAGTGCCCAAGCGACCCAAGCAGACCCAAATACCAATCAGGTAAGCAGGAATGCTGGGTTCGTCTCAGCTAGGACACTTAGACTGACAGGATCTTCATTCCTGATACAGCACATTAACGTCCGACGCCAGCGCAGACCGGAACGATTCCAGACTCAGCGACAGGATCACTACACACTCCAAAGGAGGTAAGTCCTGCGCTGCAGTTCCCAAACTAGAGTTGTCAGAGGCTGACTGTCGGCTTTCGTGCACAGCAGAAACCGACAGCTCCCGCAATCTCCTAGCTCGGATTGGCTAGTGTTGAGCGCAACGCCGCCCGAGTCCATGTAAGAGAATCTTTCTCTTATCAGCTTCAGCTCTGGAAGCCTCAGCACTGACGCCGAGCGCAGTTGCCACTTATCCTATCAGACGCACTGTCACCATCGCCATTGAGCGACCTTAGCTGCTTAGCAGTCATTTTCTTCTTATCATCTCTACCGAGGACGGCTATCGATCCGCTCTTAGGTATAATCTTGTTTTTATCTTTTATCATGTCTCTGTGTTTGACAGATAGACCAGATTATCTAAAGCAATAAAAACGCTCTTAGTTGTGTGAAACCTTTTATCAAGGGGAACCCCATTCACCCTCCTTGAAAAGGAAAGGAAGGAAGCTCGCGTTGTTCATTCGGACAATGCCTTCAAATGCAAATTTGATTTAAATTCAATTTGGAACGGTCGGGTTGCATAAGGATAGGAAGGTCGAAAATTGAAAGGAATCAGCGATGCATACAAAGGCGGATTCCTTTACTGGCGATTCTTCGTTTGGAAGGACTAGAAGAAATGAGAAGAAATCGAGCTTACCTTGGTCGAGGATCCACCGGCGAGTTGATCGAATAGGCGTGGGCTGTCGAGAGGAGCCCACATCGTATCACAGTTTTCTTTTTTTTTTTTTTTGGCTTTTGTTATGTCACGAGACTATGTCTTATATTCTCGCCCCTACATAGGGGCTGTGTGGAAGCTGAAAGAGGTGTTGTCTGGCGTGTTTCGGGTATGTGGAGAGGCCTTTGGTGGGCTTGTGGGAAGTGCTCTCCCTGTGCTTGCACAGGAAGATGCTGCCTTCTTCTGACATCGAAGGGATCAGAAAAAACCAGCTTCAAGCGGATCTTCAACGAAGCCCACCCTAGCCCACCACTTCTAAGATTGCAAGGGTTCTGCCCCAAGCTGAGTTTGAATACTCTCAATCCGCGCTCCCGGCGTTGCTAATACAAACTTTGTCAAGACTCGGGCTTGGGCCCAGAGCACAGGTCGCGCAAGGAACAGAACCCTAACCCCGCAAGGGGGATCGGTGAGTCCGCGCTTCCCTCAGGCACATGCATATGCATGATGCTCCCAGGCAGAAGGATTAAGCTAACGCTAATCCTCTGCTCCCAACTAGCCACGTCATCAAACGACGAAGTGCCTCAGCAATACCAGCAAACTCAACCATCAACAAGGTAAGAGAATTGCGGTATCGTCACAGCTAGGTCAAGCAGTGCTGACAGGAACTCTTCTCTGTTACAGCACGCTTGCTACCAACGCCAACCCAGACCGCAAAGGTCCCAGCCTCAGCGACAGAATAACTGAACCCACCACAGGTGGTAAGTACTTCGCTGTAGAGCCTAACAGACTCAAGCAGAGATCTTACCGTGAGCTTAATGATGAAGCAGATACCATCAGCTCCGGAAGTCTCGCGAGTCGAATCGGCCCGTGTTGAGCGCTCTGCCGTTCGATCTTAACTGAATCAAACAGACGCTTCCGTCCGAATCACGAACACGTGATTCCAGCTGCATTGCCCATACCAGAGTCGGTCAAGATCCGCTCTTAGGTACCTTGTATTTCTTTCTCTAAGTCTCTGGATATGCCAGATAGACCTCTCTAATCAAGAAATACAATGCTCTTAGTTCTGTGAATTTCTACAGATTTACAGTCTCGATCGCGGAACCACACGATCTCATCCTCACAAATTAAGAGCGGATCTCGATGGCCGGAACTCGCCAGAACCCTGCTGCCTCCACGTCCACATCGGCCCCTGCAACTACAACCTCTAGCAACGACCGTGACATTTTGAAATGTCCAACGTTCAAAGGGGACAACTTTCCGATTTGGCAGCGAAAAGTCAAAACTTATCTGGCGGTTAAGAGTCTCCTGAAGTGTATTGAGCAACCTCTCCCCGCTAACGCCTCCGAAGAAGTCAAGCTAGAGTATGTTCAAGCCGCTGCTATTCTCAGCGGCCATATCGAAGATGATATCTACAATCATATCATTACCGATCAAAACATACACGATGCCTTCACCATTTGGAAGGAATTGAAAGGCGAATACGCCTCAACTTCTGTTCTGGCGATCTACCACGCCTGGCGCAAGTGGGAGGATATACAATACAAGGATGACATAAACCGGTACATTTCTCAGCTCGAGGCAATGTTGGCTGAATTTGCGGCTATGGGTCTCGATGTACCGGATACGATTCTCAGCTGTACTATTATTGCTCGAATTACTCACAAGCGGCCGTCCTTAATGGAAACTCTCATCAGTAATGCCGAGTTGCTCGCCCATCCAAAGCAGATTATCGCTAAGCTTCGTGACATTGCTCATCACGACGCTGTGTCAGCTACCATGCATCGCGATGATGTTGTGGAGGCCAGCTCATCAACGGCTCTCGCGACACAAGCGTCAAGATCCAATAATAACGGCAACAATCAGAAGAAGCGGCGATTTAATCCTCATCCCTGCACAAACCATCAGCATAATCCTCTTGCAACGTCGCACACAGAGGAGAACTGCTGGACTCTCCATCCTGGGTTGTATAAGAAAGCTCGCACTGCTCCTCCTGCTCCCACCGGCCTTATCACTACCACGGCCTCCGAACCTCCCTCTTCTGCGAGTATAGTTCGTCCGACATTTGGCTATCTCACGGGCGCCAAACAATCCGAAGGGAAGATGTCTATGGTCCTCGACTCAGGAGCAAGTCATCGCATGCTCAATTCTCTTGACATGTTCGATACCACAACTCCTGTACGAATGAGCATCGCAACCGGCAACAAGTGGGATCAGCACAAACTATTCGCTGTCGCCAAGGGCTCCGCAACTCTCAAATTCGACAACGGAGCCACAATAGTTCTGCGAGAGGCTCTTTATGTCCCAAATCTTACTAGATGTTTGATCTCCTTCGCGCTGTTGATGGAAAACTCAGCAACTATATTACCAGCTCCGTGCGGCTTCGAGGTAAAAATCGATGACCTTTCTGCTCTCCTGATCGACACCTCCAACTCCATCTTTGAGATCACTGGATTGCGTGATTTGCAAGAACAGCCGGTCGCCAATCTATCAGAACTATCACCTGCCTCAAAGCCAAGCGATTTTGACCTATGGCACCGGAGGATGGGCCACGCGAGCAAGAAGCGCATTGAGTCAATGCTTGCTAAGACATTCGCGCCCGAGGTAACTAAGGCCTGCGATGCGTGTATGAAGGGAAAAGTCAGAAGGATACCTTTCAACAGCAATTTCAAAGCGGCATTGGAACCGTTAGAAGCAGTTCACGCAGACCTGGTTGGTCCAATCACACCAGCCACCAACGGTGGCGCCAGATACTTCTTAACTATGGTCGATCAGTACTCCGGATATATACACACTGAGATCCTCAAACTAAAAAGCGAAGCTTCAACCGCCATTCTCGGCTACAAGGCATTCTTTGAAAAACAAACAGGAAAGACCATTAGGAAACTAGTCTCCGATGGCGGTGGCGAGTTCGTGAGCAAGGCGTTGAGCGAATTCCTTAAAGATGCCAGAATCCAACACATCGTCTCTCCGCCGTACACGCCTCAACATAACGGCTTCGCCGAGCGAGCAAATCGCACAATTATCGAAATGACCCGAACCTTTATGATGCAGGCCAACATGGCCCCGGAATGGTGGGGTGAGGCGGTGAAAACAGCCACAGCAACTACGAACTGCCTACCCTCGCTAGCCAAAAGTAGGGCTTCTCCAATGGAAATCATGTTTCGAATCAAGCCAAACATGCACCTCTTTCGGCCTTTTGGCTGCAGAGCCTGGATAGTCAAGCCGAAGGCGAATCGGGGACCCAAATTCTCTGCAATTACTTGGGACGGTATAATGATCGGATATGACAATGAATTTTCCACATACCGGATCTATCGCCCGGAAGACAAATCATTTGTCACTACCAAGCATGCCCATTTCGATGAGACCACTTTCCCGATCTGTCCAGCTATGAACAGGAGTCACAACGTCTACAGTCAGGATAAGCTGCCCACTTTCTCTGAGGCTGATCCTCTTCCGTTCACCGAGGAGGACGATCAAGAAGAACAACAACGAAGCGAAGAAGATGAGCTACTTGAAATGGAAGATATCTCAAGAATTCTGAACGAACCGGTGCCGGGACCCCGTCTTCCTGCCGATGATCAGGAGCAGGACGAAAATGCGGAACAACCTCAAGTTCAAGACAGTCAACAGCAACGATCAATCAGAGTTATCGGTCCTAGACATCCTACTCAGATAAGCAGTGTCATTGATACCGCTAACATTCGCAACTATAGCAGGCGACAAGCATTCAACACTACTGTGACCCTTGAGCCTCAAAACCATCGTCAGGCTATGCTATCGCCCGAGTCCCTCCACTGGAAGGAGGCAGAGCTCAAGGAAGTTGCAAATATGAAGCACCATGATGTCTGGCTACAACGGCAGCGCACGCCGGCCGATTCGCCTATTCCTGCCACCTGGGCATTTCGCAAGAAGCTGGGGCCCGACAACGAAGTAGTTGAATTTAAAGCACGAATATGTGCGCAAGGATTCCGTCAAACTCATGGAATCAACTTTGAGGCTCGATATGCTCCAACAGGCCGCCCCTGCTCACTGCGTTTGATACTCTCCTTCGCGGTCGATAACAATCTCAAAGTGCATCAACTTGATGTAAGGAGTGCTTTCTTGACGTGTCCCCTCGAAGACAAAGTCACTTTGCTCCCGCCGCCAGGACTGGAATTCCCGCCGAACACGGTTCTGGAGCTGAAGAAAGCTATCTACGGACTTCGTCAGGCACCTTTAGTCTGGTACAATCGTCTATCGACATACCTGAAACAGATTGGATTTGCGGTATCAATCGCAGACCCGTGTGTTTTCTATCGTTTTGGGGCGCCGGGAAAAGAAGATACACTAGTTTATGCACACGTGGACGACCTAGTTTTTGTAAGCAAGAAGCCGCTGAAGTTCAAAGAGGAAATGGAAGCCGAGTTCAAGATTAAGTACATGGGCGAGGCGAAGTTTCTGTTGGGGATGAACATCGAGCGCACGGACAAAGGACTGCACATCAATCAAGCCCAATTTATCGAGCGAAAATTGGTTGAGTTTGGATTCGACAAGCTGCATTCCGCGACCTGCCCTTTGAACCCGAAAGCCTATCTCAAGCGAGCCACACAGGAAGAAATTGCTGAGTTCCGAAGAACGGGGATCAACTATTGAGCGCTCATTGGTTCGCTAAATTATTTGAGTGTTCTAACGAGACCTGATATAGCGTACGCGGTCAGCTCACTCTTGCAATACCTTGAGAATCCCGGAATCCTCCATTATCATGCTGCAGTGCAAGTTTACCAATACCTCTCTGGCACCAAGACTCTCGGACTCACTTACCTAAAAAATTCCGATAACGCTCTTAAAGCATTCGTTGACGCGGACTGGGGAAACTGTCCTGATACCAGACGTTCTTCGACCGGCTTCGCCATCTTGGCCGGGACTCATCTTTTAGCTTGGAAATCCTCCAAACAGGCCACGGTTTCACTGTCGACTACAGAAGCTGAATACAAAGCGCTGTCGGATCTTGGCAGGGAGCTTGCGTGGCTGTCAAACTTAATCTCGGAAGTGAAGACTAGGGAAGATCCGCGAAACATTCAAGTTCTTGTCGACAACAGAGGCGCCATCGACCTTGCGAAAAGCGAAACTTCCCAAAATAGTTTCCGCACCAAGCACATGTCAATCCGGCTGCACTTTGTCCGCAAGCTGATCGTACGCAAGCTGATTCAACTCAGCTATATCCGAACTGATGCCAATGCCGCGGATTTTCTCACTAAACCGGTCGGACGATCCACCATTCGCCGAGCACTGGAAGTCATTGGGATAAAACCCTCCTCTCAGATTGCTTCAAACCTACCGGCTCGAAGCACGGTGGGCTGTCAAGACTCGGGCTTGGGCCCAGAGCACAGGTCGCGCAAGGAACAGAACCCTAACCCCGCAAGGGGGATTGGTGAGTCCGCGCTTCCCTCAGGCACATGCATATGCATGATGCTCCCAGTCAGAAGGATTAAGCTAACGCTAATCCTCTGCTCCCAACTAGCCACGTCATCAAACGACGAAGTGCCTCAGCAATACCAGCAAACTCAACCATCAACAAGGTAAGAGAATTGCGGTATCGTCACAGCTAGGTCAAGCAGTGCTGACAGGAACTCTTCTCTGTTACAGCACGCTTGCTACCAACGCCAACCCAGACCGCAAAGGTCCCAGCCTCAGCGACAGAATAACTGAACCCACCACAGGTGGTAAGTACTTCGCTGTAGAGCCTAACAAACTCAAGCAGAGATCTTACCGTGAGCTTAATGATGAAGCAGATACCATCAGCTCCGGAAGTCTCGCGAGTCGAATCGGCCCGTGTTGAGCGCTCTGCCGTTCGATCTTAACTGAATCAAACAGACGCTTCCGTCCGAATCACGAACACGTGATTCCAGCTGCATTGCCCATACCAGAGTCGGTCAAGATCCGCTCTTAGGTACCTTTTATTTCTCTCTTTGTATTTCTTTCTCTAAGTCTCTGGATATGCCAGATAGACCTCTCTAATCAAGAAATACAATGCTCTTAGTTCTGTGAATTTCTACAAACTTTGTCCCTTGATCATACACCAAATTAAATCCAACTAGATCCAATCCCCCACCAGGCTTTGCAGCCCGGATAAAAGCGCGGATTGTGTTTATCGCAGAGTTTTGAGGAGTGTGTGGAAGTGTTGGGCATCTGGGTCCCATGGCAAGAGATCGGAGGGGGTCAGGTCGGCTCCTCCGCCAAACCACCGCACCTTGGGGTTGGTGCGCTTGTCTTGGGAATGAGGGTCGAGGACCTCCAAGTAGCGGCAGTTGAGATGGACCGTCGGGGCCATTGGGTTGTAGGGACGGACGACGAGGCTGATCCCACAGGCGAAGAGCGGCAAGTCCTGATTGTCGTCCCGCCATCCGGTCCGGTCCCCGTCCAGCATCTGGGCTACCGCCGCCGGCAGAAGACTCTCGTGCAATCGACACATTCACTCCCGCTTTCTCGAACACCGATCCCTCCCCGACCCCCCAGATGCTCATTCCCAATGATCCCATCGGAACGTCGTGCTTGGATCGACACTCCGATGGCAGCAGCTCGATATACGCCGAGATTCGATCTCGCATCGGAAGCTTGTCGTTGTTCATAGTTATTTTCAGTTCTTGTCTTGATTTCCGACTCACTTTTTCATCATTCAGCGGTACTTCGAGATACGGTTGGGCTGGAAACAAAAGAGCAAGCGAGCTTATTGGTCAGCGCAATGTGGTCTTAGAGATTCAGAAGACCGATAAGGGCCAAAAAAAATAACCGAATTTGGATGAATATTATTGGAACCCAACGGCAACCAGAGTAATCGGAGAGAGCAGTCCGATGATCCATGGCTTCCGATGAGCCTTAGTCCAATGAGCGTTGGTTATCGTCGTCTGTCCGGTCAAAAGGTGCCGCGAAGATCGATACCACAAATGACCCTTGGTCGATCGCGGCTGATTGTGCTGATCGGAATGGTTGATGCCGCAAACTTTGTGAGAATAACAAGACTTTGAGGTTTATATTTCAACTTTGGTCAGCTCATGGTGATCTTCATGAGTTTGGAGAGAAGAAAAAGAAAACAAGTTGTAGATATGTACCTTTAAGGGCAGTGGTAGGCAACCGAGGAAAAAGGCTTAGATGATGTAGATGATAATGAGAAACAAAAGGAAAGAGATCGATCCGAGAAGAGCAAGAATGCGGTACGAGGTCGTCGCAGGCTGCCAATGATAAAAGGAAATGGGCAGTGACAAAAAGAAAAGAGGATGTGGTTTAAGGTGGTTGCGCTTTGTTGAGAGCGTTTGAGTTCGGTGAGCAAAGTGGAGAGAGTTTTGGTTGAGCCAATGTGTGCGATGCAGAAAGGAAGTGGGCTGAGGAAACAAGTTGAACGACTGGATGTCAGATATTTATATCTAAAGTTTTGCTGGTGTGGCTTCAAGGAGTACGCACGAGTTTCAGCCTGGTTAAGCCACAGGGTCCTGAGTCTGCCCTACGAGACGGATGAAGCGCTCGGTTGCTGGCTGGGCTGGTTAGAATGGGTTTGCAGGGATGCGTCGACCTGACCGTTCTGGTTGGTTTCTCGGTCCATGTTTGCGTCGCCTGAATAGAGCGGTATGTCAAGGGACTGGTTAGTTTATCATATCAACCGGTTTAATTTCTTCGGCTTATTGATACAAGGGTCTCTTGCTGTACTTACGATTGGTTGAGTGGCTGGAGGATACAGGCAGGAAAAGGTTCGGATTGTCAGCCTCCATGTTAGGGAGTTTAGGGGCTGTGTCCGGGCCGTTCGGGCCAGGGCCCGAATCCTGACAGGCTGCCGTGCTTCGTGCGTCGGAGCGCGAAGCAGAGATGCTGGAGGCGTCCCCGGTTAGGCGTCGAAGAGCTTGAGTGATTTTGCTGCGGCCAACTGGCTTGGTGAGAAAATCAGCAATGTTGTTTGCAGAGGGGACATAGCGGAGTTCGATGATCTTGGACTGGATCAATTCCCGAACGAAGTGAAGGCGCAGATCCATATGCTTGGTTCAAAAGCTGTTTTGGCTGGTCTCACTGTGAGCTAGATCAATAGCGCCACGATTGTCAATGCAGACAACGGAGGTCGGCCGAGAAGCTTCGCAGAAGGTTTCCTTCATGAGATTGGTAAGCCATGCCAGCTCCTTACAGGCGTCCGTGAGCGCTTTGTACTCAGCCTCCGAGGATGAGAGAGACACCGTGCATTGCTTGGTGGATTTCCACGAGATCAGGTGACCGTTCCACAGGACAACGTACCCCGTGTGTGACCGTCTGGAGTCTGGGCAATTACCCCAGTCAGCGTCCACTGAGCAGAGAAGAGGAGTCGTCTCAGATGGGCGAAAGACCAGACCGCGGTTGATGGTGCCTTTGAGGTACCGGAAGACCTGTACAGCCGCAGTGTAATGAGAAAGGCCGGGGTGTTCGAGGAACTGAGACAGCTTGCTGACAGCAAACGAGATGTCCGGGCGCGTAAGGATGCTGAGGTAATTGAGCGAGCCAATGAGGGCCCTGTAATTGATGTTGAGTGGAGCAAGTCGATCGATGTCGGCTTGAGTGGCTTTGGCAAGGTGAGTGCGTGGGTCAAGGGGACAGGACGCGCCGGGCAGAGAAGCAATATTGAACTCGACTAGTTTGCGTTTGATGTATTGGGACTGATGAAGCACGAATCCACTCATTGAACGCTCAAGTTTCATTCCAAGGAGGAAAGATGCATCCCCCATGTACTTAATGGAGAATTCCGCCGCCATCTGAACCCAAAAGGACTCGGGGTCCCTTCCAACAATGACGAGGTCATCGACATGAGCAAAAATCCAGAGAGGGCTTGGGAGCATACGCCAGAAGACGCAGGGGTCGGCGACGGAGATGGAGAAGCCGATAGAGGCAAGGAAGCGGCTCAATCGTTTGTACCACGCAAGAGAAGCCTGCTTAAGGCCGTAGATGGCTTTTTGGAGATGAAGAACGATGTTCTCCCCAGTCTTGTAGCCGGGAGGTGGTAACATGTAGACCGTCTCATCCAATCGACAGGTGAGAAAAGCACTTTTGACGTCAAGCTGGTGGATAAGAAGGGAGTTGGAGACCGCGTGAGAGAGAAGAAGGCGAAGCGATGACGGTTTCCCAGTGGGAGCATACTTGGTGTTGAAATTCAATCCATGAGTTTGGCGGAAGCCCTGAGCACAGATTCGTGCTTTGTACTCAGTGACTTGGTTGTTGGCGCCAAGTTTTTTCTTGTAGGCCCAGGTGGAAGGGATGGTTGAGTGAGAAGAGAGACGCGGAATTTCAATCCAGACGCTGTGGTCCCGCATATTCTGGATTTCTTTGAGTTCAGCGGACTTCCAATGCTCGTGCTCATCGCACCTCATGGCTTGGAAATGATTGCTAGGTTCCACGGTAAGTGTGCTGTACGTCGCCGCAGGTCGCCAAGGGTGATTCACGATGTTGGAGGAATCAACGTTGCTGGTGATCCGAGTAGGGTGAGGGCCCAAGCGCAGAATAAGACGTTGACGGGGAGGTTCAGGCTCCAGGTCTTCATCGACCTCCATACGATCCTCATCCTCATTGTCTGTGGTGACTGGATCGTTGGCGGATGGAGTGGGCGTCAGGAGATCTTCCTCATCGCTTTCATCTATCATGAGCGGAAGAGGGGCGAAGCCAGAGAAATCTGGGAGGCGTTCTTCAGGGTTCATGTTGGTGCTGGGGTTGAGCGCCGAGAGAGAAGGAAAGATAGACTCATCAAAGTAGGCATTTCTGGTTTCAATGATCTTTTTGTCGTCCAGTCAAACAACCCTGTAAGCAGAGTAATCGTTGGCATAGCCAAGAAGGATTCCCTCCCACGCAATGGGATCAAACTTCGCGGTCCGGAGTTGACTAGGCTTGATGACCCAAGTTTTGCAGCCAAACGGTCGGAAGAAGGCCATGTTGGGAGGTTTGCCGAAGAGGTTCTCGAGAGGACTGATCTTGCTCTTGCCTAATGGGGGAGACAGTTGGTGGTGGCCATTGCTGTGAGAACAGCCTCCCCCCACCATTCCTTCGCCAAACCGGATTGTACCAACATGCATCGAGACATGTTTATGATCGTCTTGTTTGCTTGCTCAGCAATTCCGTTGTGCTGAGGGGTGTACGGCGGAGAGACGTTGTGCTGTATACCGTCCTGGCGAAGGGTATCAGACAGTTCCCGATTGCAGAACTCACCTCCACCGTCGGTGACAAACTTTTTGATGGTGCGTCCGGTTTGTTGCTCGAAGAAGCATTTGAAATCGGCGATGGCTGATGTTGCATCCGACTTGCGCTTGAGGAGAGTCACGCTGATGTACCCTGTGTGTTGATTGACCAGGGTGAGGAAATACCTAGAGCCGGCATTGGTGGCAGGAGTGATAGGACCGACAAGGTCCCCATGAACAACCTCTAAGGGATGAGACGTTTTGTCGAAGTGACTTTTGAAGGGAGATCGGCAAGATTTTCCTTTCATGCAGGTGTCGCATGCCGAGTCGTTGACGAGGCTTTTGTCTGAGATGTCTTCCTTTATCCGAGCTATTCCCGCATGTCCAAGTCTTGCGTGCCAGGTCTTGAAGGCTGTGGTTTCCCCAGAGTGTGTCCTAGCGATTAGTGCAGATGTGGCGGGTGGCACAGGGCCTATGTTGTCCTTTAGTTCGAGAATGTCGTTGTGGAGAACACAGTCGAATGTGGCCGCGCCATCGATTTTGACCATGCAGAGATCCTTGCTCCTGGAGATGTTGACTGATGTGCGAAGAAATCGTCCCATGGAGAGGAGGTTACGAGTTAGACCGGGGACGTAGAGACATTCATCAAGGGTTACAACTTTTCCTCTTGAGTCGATAACACTGGCGGTGCCGATCTTGGTAGCTGTCAGGTCAATTGAGTTCTTGCCGGTGCTAATTGGAATGTTGCAGTCGGAGACTCTGGAGAAGAATGCAGAGTTGTTGAACATATGATGAGATGCCCCCGAGTCTAGAACTGCGGAGAGCACAAGAGGAGTTGCTGAGAACATGCTGGCGGTGGTGACGTTGGCGAACGCAGGACGTTCAAATTGTGACAATGAAGCTGGTGGTGGCGGCTGTTCTGCGGCTACGGTGGTGTGTTGAGCAGGTGCCACGCGAGGTTTCCGGACCGGTCGTTTCTCAGGGTGTAGCGCCCAGCATTGATCCTCAGTGTGAGCAGCTTCTGGGTTGTGCCGACCGTTTCTGCAGCCGGGAGGGGGTCTGGTTCTGACGCTGAGAGCGGTAGCTGTTTTCTCCAAAGGTGACTTGCGTTTGGAGGGTTCTTCCTCTTCTGCAATGTCTCTTAGTTTGCTGATGAGAAGCTCGTGATTTTGCATGAGGTCCGGTTGCATAAGAAAGGAATTGGTAAGGGCACGACGAGATGATCCGAGCTTGGCAACAATGTGTCCACATATGTCTCTGCTATTGCGCGCCTCGCCTATAGCGGCAAAATTGGTCAAGCAGCGTTCGAGGCCGTCCAGAAAGTCAAGCATGTGTCCGTTGAAGCGAATGTTGTCCCATGCCGTGGTGCATCTGGCGAACCGGTGTGCTGTATACCTCGAGTACTGAGAAGTAATTTTCCGCCAAAGGAGAAAGCCGTTGTCCTCATTTTCTTGGGTGACAAGGCTGGGATAGAGTCGATCACAAATCTTCATGCTGATAACTCCTGCGGCATCGTTAAGTTGTTTTTTCAGAGCACGAGCAGGGTTTGCTCCGGGTTCAGTGTTGATCGCACCCCAAAGGTCCTTGTTCTTCATGAAGGTCCGCATGCGAAGCAATCAGAGAGCGTAGTTGGTGTCCCCTTGCAAGGTGAGGAGGCAGGCAAGTTCTTCCTTGGTTGCGATGCTTGATGCCATATCTTCGCTGCCCTTTTAAGTCGTTTGATTTGAGGAGTTCGTTCGTTCGAAAGGAAGCCTCGAGACTGTGAATCTGTGAGAATAACAAGACTTTAAGGTTTATATTTCAACTTTGGTCAGCTCATGGTGATCTTCATGAGTTTGGAGAGAAGAAAAAGAAAACAAGTTGTAGATATGTACCTTTAAGGGCAGTGGTAGGCAACCAAGGAAAAAGGCTTAGATGATGTAGATGATAATGAGAAACAAAAGGAAAGAGATCGATCCGAGAAGAGCAAGAATGCGGTACGAGGTCGTCGCAGGCTGCCAATGATAAAAGGAAATGGGCAGTGACAAAAAGAAAAGAGGATGTGGTTTAAGGTGGTTGCGCTTTGTTGAGAGCGTTTGAGTTCGGTGAGCAAAGTGGAGAGAGTTTTGGTTGAGCCAATGTGTGCGATGCAGAAAGGAAGTGGGCTGAGGAAACAAGTTGAACGACTGGATGTCAGATATTTATATCTAAAGTTTTGCTGGTGTGGCTTCAAGGAGTACGCACGAGTTTCAGCCTGGTTAAGCCACAGGGTCCTGAGTCTGCCCTACGAGACGGATGAAGCGCTCGGTTGCTGGCTGGGCTGGTTAGAATGGGTTTGCAGGGATGCGTCGACCTGACCGTTCTGGTTGGTTTCTCGGTCCATGTTTGCGTCGCCTGAATAGAGCGGTATGTCAAGGGACTGGTTAGTTTATCATATCAACCGGTTTAATTTCTTCGGCTTATTGATACAAGGGTCTCTTGCTGTACTTACGATTGGTTGAGTGGCTGGAGGATACAGGCAGGAAAAGGTTTGGATTGTCAGCCTCCATGTTAGGGAGTTTAGGGGCTGTGTCCGGGCCGTTCGGGCCAGGGCCCAAATCCTGACAAACTTAACTAAGTCCGAAGGTGGGGGCGCGAAGCGCCTCCACCGGAGGGACTTATAAGAGCAACTCCACCGCGGGCCCTAAATTGGGTCTCTAGTTGGAATTTACCGACTCAACCCAACCCACCGCGGGCGTGTAAGGACTCGGAGAGAGTCCTTCACTTAATTGAGTGAGATGGGCACGAAGGGGAGCACAAGTGCCTGTTGAGGCGAAATCTAGTTCACGGGGCTGAATTGCAAGGGTTTTTGATCTAGCCGCGAGAGATGTGGGAGCAGGGATCTCTCAGTACATGATAGATGGGAAGGGAGGAAGGAGAAGGAAAAGGGAAACAATGAGGAGAAGTGAAAGGTGCTCGCTTACCTAGCCGGGAGAGATATGGGAGCAGGGATCTCTGCCGGCTAGGATGTGGAAGGAGGCACGGGTTGATATTGCCTGGATGTTGTGACATCTCATTGTGAAACCCCGCGATGCGCGGGGGCTTCACAGTCTCCCCCCCTATAAGAAACAAGGGGGGTCTTGGTCGAACTATGTTGTCGGAGTCAAAAGTGTGGGGATGAGTAGGTACAGCCAATCCAAAACAAGGGGGAAAGGGAAGGAGGAAAATTGGGGAAGGGGTGTGAAGTGGGGGGATGGGGTTCATTGCCAATGGGGGTGAGATCAGGTTTGAGAGTTTGAAACCAGGGTTTGGGGGACCTCGGAGGAGATGTTTGAGGTTCTTAAGCGCTGTTAATGGCGGGTTGCGTAAGCAGCGTCCAAGATGGAAGCGGTGAAGGGTGCGGTTACGGACAGGGACATACCTATCCCCGCCTGGGCCAGTCGACAGAAGATCTTGGAGGAGGGATCCACATTGGAAGGTGACTTGATCCTCCGGGACAAGTTCGTCATTGTGGAGTGGACTGGAGCCTTTGGTGTTGGTAACTGCATCGGGGTTGCCGGCCATGGCGGCGATTTCATGTTCAGTGGCAATCTCGTCAAGGGGGTTGTCGTATTCCAAGAGGGCGGCCTCTGCCTGCCCGTCAATCTGTGCCACGCAGGATGCCAAGAGTTCGTCCAAGTCCGGAGCTTCTCCTGATAAGGCAGCTACGCCCGCCGGGCGTCCAACCGGTTTTCCAGCACTGCCTCGGTTCGCCGCCTGTCCCCTTGTCCACGCGTTTGGGCCAATGTAGTTGGCAGGCTTGGGGGGGGTCACGTACGAGGGCGGGATTTCCACACGGGTACGGTTGATTGGTCCAGGACACGCCCCAACGGCACTGCTGCAGTGTTTTTTGCAAAAATGACATTTGCCAATGCTGTCAAGATAGGAGTTGATGCGCCACAAATGGTCCTCATTGATGCCACGATTGGCGGCCCTAGCGCTTGGAGGAATGTTTGCTGGACGTAGATGTAAGGCGGATTCCTTGATCAGGGTCATGTAGAAACCGCTTACTTGGCATTCGAACTCGCCGTATTTGAAGTCTTTCTCTCTGAGGGCTTGGTGATCGCTGACTTGAGCTTGAAGACAGTCCGGTAATCCAAACATTACCGCTTCTGCTAGCGCGAAATCACTGAAGGAGTCGTGGTCAAAATTGAGAAGGCTCTGCATCGTACGGGCTCGGGTGCTGAATTCGAGGAATGTTTTGCTCTCGAGCATCTTCATTTGGTTGAAGCTGTTGGAATTCTCTGTTTTTCGGTCTGCGATCACGGTACGCAGAACGATGCGGCGCGCAGTCACTCCAATGACGTCAAGAGAGCTTCGCAAGTGCAAATACTCCATTTTCAGAGCAGTTGACCGTCCTCTTCAGGATCCTGTTGACCATCCGCCGAATTCCTTTTTCCTCATCTCGACCACCTTTATTCAACCCGCGGTTTATCAACTTCAGTCATCATCATCTCCGCGGATTGCTCGTCGAGGTCCTTAGTCTAGGCTGGCTGTTCACAGGTTCTTTTTCCTTTTGCTTATCATATCTGTTGACTGTTGTTTTATTAAAGATCTAACCAAATTTATCTTTTCATTAGCTTTTAAAAGTCCTAGTGTTTTATTCTGGTCCTGGTCTCTATTGTTCTCTTCCTTAACCCTGTTCCTGTTTTTATTAGGTAAAATCATCATTATCTTTGTAATATTTCTTTCATCATTATTGTTGACTAAAATATAATGTTTTTATTAGCCAAATCTTCTCACATTATCAGTACGGTAGCTCCGAAGAACAGGAACAAACCACGAAAATGTCGGACGTTGACGTTGAAGACAAATCGAGCCGATCTTCAATCGGGAAACTCGATGACCTCAACTTTCCGTCGTGGTCAATAAGAATGAGAACGTATCTTAAAAGTAAGGACCTCTGGGAAGTCGTCACGGGCGAGGGAACCAACTCTCCGAGCAAGAAAAAGATTAAGACCACCGCGAATATCTTGATCAGTCACCTTAGCGAAGTCGCATTACAGGCTGTTGTGACGATCGAGAATGAAGAGAAACCAGAAGAAATCTGGAATGCTATCGTCGATCGTTACGCCTCTTCGTCGGTGAACAATAAAGCTCGTATTTGGTTGAAGTTCATGCGCTACGAGTACGGCGGAAATCTTAAGGACTATCTGCTCGATTGCCAGAAAATGATTCGAGATTTCGCCATAGTTCAACTCGGAATCCCAGACGATATTATTTCAATCTCGGTCCTTGCGAAATTATCCAGAGACTATTGGAATGTAGTTGACAATATTATCATGAATGAGTCGGTAATTTTCTTTCCTAGCCGTACTCTTCAAAAACTTCAAGAGCTCGTCTACATGAAGGAGACTCGAGCCGTCGCTACTACTTCCACTTCTAAAACCGAAACAAGCTCGAAGGTCGAAAAGGACACTGCTTCTGCTTACAAATTTGAAGCTAGTGATAAATCCAAGAAACCAAAACCGGCCCATCCTTGTTCCAATGGCAAACACAACCCGTTGGCCTATCACCCTGCCTGGCGCTGCTTCAAACTTTCGGCAGCCGAACGTGACGCTTTACGACCAGCAGACCCGGAAGCTCACCTAGCTTCAGCCGAAGACAATACCTCGGTTGATGAAGCCTCAGTCGAAGATGACTTCGACATCGTGGAAGCGGTCGCTTTTGTGATCAGTTCGACTAATGGCGGTGTTACTCCGGTTCTTGACTCAGGAGCGTCCCATCATATGGTGAACGATTTGTCGATGTTCACTAAAACCAAGGACGTCAACATAAAGATCTACACCGGAAACCAAAGTCAACGTGTGACTGCCGTTGCTATCGGAGAGATAACTATCTTGGACGACTCCGGATCCCGTGTCAAACTCAACAATGTTTTATACGCTCCTGGCCTTCATCGACCTCTAATCTCGATGAATCGATTATTCAGTAAGATAACCTCCCTTTCAAAAGATTCCAACAAGTTTAAGATACACTTCGACGAGAAGTTCAGCTTGTCCGGTAAAATCAATAATAATATCTTAGAATTATCGAATTCTTTTGAAGTAATCAAACCTATTGCCTCGTATTGCTCTGCGCCCAACATTGACTGGCACGCTAGACTCGGCCATCCGAGTTTTCCTTATCTCAAAAGAATCGTGCCTAACTGTGAAGAGGTCGATTGCGAGACTTGTAAAATGTGTAAAGGGGTGAAAAAGCCTTTCACTGGTGAATTTGCTCCGACTAGCAAAGTCCTAGAAGCCATTCATTTGGATCTAGTTGGCCCCTTTCAGACGAGATCAGTTGCCGGAGCCCAATATTTCTTAACTATTGTGGATCAACACTCAGGGCTCAAGTGTGTTAAACTTTTGAAGCACAAGACAGAAACTCTGAATAAATTCGAAGAATTTGTTCTTTGGGCGGAAAACCAAACCGGTGAGACGGTAAAAAGGGTCATCTCCGATAATGGTGGAGAGTTTAAGAGTATCTTTTTCGAAGATT
Source organism: Puccinia triticina (assembly GCF_026914185.1). Lineage (NCBI taxonomy): Eukaryota > Fungi > Basidiomycota > Pucciniomycetes > Pucciniales > Pucciniaceae > Puccinia > Puccinia triticina. The sequence goes on along the minus strand of NC_070574.1, from coordinate 679,739 downwards.
TTTGTCGAAATAGGGGTATCTCTCAGCAATTCGCACCAGCATACACTCCCGAAAATAATGGGATGGCTGAAAGATCAAATCGTGCCATTCTTGACAAAGCCAGGTGCATTTTTGCTCAAGCTAACCTTTCACCTCGTTATTGGGCGGAGGCTGTTGTTACGGCGACAGACCTTTGTAATCTCCTCCCCTCCAGTACTCGGAATTTCACTGTACCCTATGAAACCTTCTTCAATAAGAAGTTTGACGTGTCGAAATTACGTCCGTTTGGCTGTCTGGCGTATCTCCTGATCCCTGCGGCTGCTCGAGTAAATAAATTGTCTCCACGTTCCGAGAAGGCCATTTTTCTAGGCTATGTCAATGATTTCTCAACGTATCGCTTCATCAGAGTTGAATCAAAAACTGTCTGTACTAGCCGTAACGTGACTTTCGATGAGTCAGTGTTTCCGTCTCTAGCGAACGAGAGTTTGGACGAATCCAGCTACTTCTTTAATCCTTTTGAGGTCATAGCGGATACGGACGACATTGACGTTGATCATTTTCAACCCTTTCCTCACCAAGAAATTCCGCAAGATTTTGTTGCCGCTGAACCAACACCTGATCGCGCTGCAAATGAAATTATTGGTGACGTATCTGCTGAGAACATATTGTCTCATCGTCGGAGGGGGGTACCAGAATCTTTCAATGCTTCAGCTTCTTCCGACGATAATACACTCTCGTATGATCAAGTCATGATGCGCGCCGATAAAGAAAAATGGACGTTGGCTCTCTACAAAGAGAAAACTAACATGGAGAGCTACGATGTCTGGGACATCATCGATAAGAGTCGAGATGACAAGCCCCTGAACTGCACCTGGGTCTTCAAGATTAAACCTGAATCTTCTAATCAGGCTGAAGAATACAAGGCCCGATTATGCGTTCAAGGATTCAAGGAAATTTTCGGCAAAGACTACCGTTTCACGTTTGCGCCAACCGGCAAACTAGTTTCTCTTCGGCTACTCATCACGTTTGCGCTACAAAATAATCTTCAATTTCATCAGATCGATGTCAAATGTGCATTCTTAAACGCGCCGATAAGAGAACGTATCACCTTGAATCCTCCGCCTGGTTTTGATGTGCCATCGGGCAAAGTTCTTCTCCTCAAAAAGGCACTCTATGGTCTTAAACAAGCACCAAAGGAGTGGCATTTGACTCTCTCCTCCTGGTTGCTGTCGGTCGGGTTTAATCGTAGCTACGCCGAGCCGTGCGTTTTCTGGTCATCGAACACCTGGTTGTATGTTCATGTCGACGACATTGCTATCTTTAGCAAGGAACCAGAAGTGTTTAAAAACCTGATCCGAAAGCGGTTTAAGATTAAAGATCTAGGCAGCGCTATGCATCTTCTTGGGATGAAGGTTTCTCAATCCCCTGAGTCTGTACACCTAACACAGACCCACTACATCGAAGAAACCTTGATCAAATATAACTGTGATTCTCTAGTGCCGCTTGCTACTCCAATGAAGCCTAATTCACATCTTGTCAAAGCATCCCAACGCGAAATTGAAGAACTCAACAAGCTTAATGTTCGCTATCGAGGTCTAGTTGGAGCTCTTAACTACCTTAGCGTGACAACCAGACCCGACATTACATTCACCGTCGGATGTCTGTCCCAATTTCTAAAGAATCCAGGCATTCTTCACTGGAATGCTGCAGTACATTGTCTTCGATATCTTAAAGGATCAAAGGATTTCGGTATCACTCTCCGAAAAACCCCAGCGGATCAATCCGAATTCATCTCTTTCGTTGATGCTAGCTGGGCAAGCTGTTCGATCACGAGTAAATCTACTACTGGTTATCTAATTCTTTGGAACAATAATTTGATTTCCTGGCGGTCAAAGAAACAATCTACCATTTCGCTGTCATCGACAGAAGCGGAATACATAGCGATCACTGAAGTCACTAAAGAACTCCTTTGGCTTAAGATGGTATCGGACTCTGCTCTAAAAATTCGAATTGAACTTCCTTTCAAGATCTTCGAAGACAATCAAGGCGCCATCATGTTAGCAAATAATGAGTCAAATCACTCAGCGTTCAAGACGAAACACATGAATTTGCGTTATCATTTTGTGCGTGCGGAAATCATTGCAGACACCATTTCGCTTGTGTTCAAAAGAACACATCTTATGTTGGCGGATTTCCTCACCAAATCCATCGGAAGATCTTCAATCTTTAAAGTTCTTCGAGTCTTACGAGCCGGTATGCCCCCTCCCTAACGGGCTTGGTGCATGGGGGTGTGTTGGAATTCTCTGTTTTTCGGTCTGCGATCACGGTACGCAGAACGATGCGGCGCGCAGTCACTCCAATGACGTCAAGAGAGCTTCGCAAGTGCAAATACTCCATTTTCAGAGCAGTTGACCGTCCTCTTCAGGATCCTGTTGACCATCCGCCGAATTCCTTTTTCCTCATCTCGACCACCTTTATTCAACCCGCGGTTTATCAACTTCAGTCATCATCATCTCCGCGGATTGCTCGTCGAGGTCCTTAGTCTAGGCTGGCTGTTCACAGGTTCTTTTTCCTTTTGCTTATCATATCTGTTGACTGTTGTTTTATTAAAGATCTAACCAAATTTATCTTTTCATTAGCTTTTAAAAGTCCTAGTGTTTTATTCTGGTCCTGGTCTCTATTGTTCTCTTCCTTAACCCTGTTCCTGTTTTTATTAGGTAAAATCATCATTATCTTTGTAATATTTCTTTCATCATTATTGTTGACTAAAATATAATGTTTTTATTAGCCAAATCTTCTCAGAAGCTCCGCTTGAGCTCTGTGCGCCACTCGGTTGGTAAGGAAAATTCAAAGAGGCGGGATTTGAATTCATCCCAAGGTTTGTTGGCGAATTTTGGAGATTTGTTTGCGTAAAACGAAAGTAGATTGGTTTCGGCAATAAGTCCGCCAAGAATGAGACGTTTGTTGTCTGAGTGAGTGACATCCTTCATCGCATAGAAGACCTGTACACCTTGGATCCACTTGAGAAAAGGTTCCACTTCTTGGAAGGGGCCTCTGAACGAAGGCCCGTCTGAGACTTGGAATCTCTGAAGGTCGATGCGGCCTGAGGCCAGTCGGGGGGTTAAACCGGTTTCTGATTTGATGGGTTCGAGTGCAGCGAAACGGGCGGCGGTAGATTCTCTGTCTGCCCTAGCTTGGTCTTGGGCCGCTTTAACGTCTGCTCGGGCTTGTTCCTGGACCGAAAGCATATTCGCGGCAGCTTGGGCCTGGGCTTCTTGGGCGACTCTTTGGGCATCTTGGACTTGCTTTTGGGTTGCCAGAAGTTGCTTTGCCGTATTCTGCTGAATGATCATAATGGCCTTGATCAGATCGGAGTGTGACATGTCGGCCGGGTCTTCAGCGTTCCCAGAAGAGCCTTGTCCGCTCTGCATCTCTGAAGTTAAGAAAGGTGGTTCGTCCAGGGAAGGGAGGCTTTGGGGTAGCGGTCCGATGTCGTCGACTAGGGGAGATGGAGTAGGTACTGGGATTGTTTGGGCAACAGCTAGCGTGGCTGCTAAACGGGCTCGACGGCGGATATCGCGGGCAAGCTTTTCAGGGTCAGTGATTGGAATTAGGGGTTCGGTGTTGGATTTACGAGTGCTCATACAACCGTGTTATCGCAAGTCAGGTAATTGAAAAGGAGAAGTCAATGGTAAAGGAAGAAAGAAAAAAGGCTTGGAAGGGAAAAGGGGGGCTTTCAAGGGAGTCGTTCGGAAGGAGCTTTCAAGGGAGTTGTTTGGAAGGAGCTTTCAAGTAAAAAAATTTTCTGGACTTTGGTTGAATCGAATTTGTATTGATTCGGGGTGAACTAGAAAAAAAAAGTGTAAGGACTCGGAGAGAGTCCTTCACTTAATTGAGTGATATGGGCACGAAGGGGAGCACAAGTGCCTGTTGAGGCAAAATCTAGTTCACGGGGCTGAATTGCAAGGGTTTTTGATCTAGCCGCGAGAGATGTGGGAGCAGGGATCTCTCAGTACATGATAGATGGGAAGGGAGGAAGGAGAAGGAAAAGGGAAACAATGAGGAGAAGTGAAAGGTGCTCGCTTACCTAGCCGGGAGAGATGTGGGAGCAGGGATCTCTGCCGGCTAGGATGTGGAAGGAGGCACGGTTTGATATTGCCTGGATGTTGTGACATCTCATTGTGAAACCCCGCGATGCGCGGGGGCTTCACAGGGCGCTATTAGCGTCAAAATTTTACAGGTGTCCCCAAATTTCATGCCCAAGTCCGTACATGTAGGGACTCCTAGAGACTCTCTCCAACGACCCAAAAGACACTGTCACATAACAACAACATTGTGAAACTCCATTGGTCACCTCCTCGATGAACGGAACCAATTTTACAATATGTACTCATCTCAATGAACGGAACCAACCGGCCATCAAGGAGATGTATTGCTCCTCTCGGTGACCGGAAAGAACCGGCCATCAAGGAGAATTATTACTCATCTTGATGACCGGAACAAACCGGCCATCGAGGATATTTATTGCTCCTATTGATGACCGGAACAAACCAGCCGTTGAGGAGAGTTATTATCCTCTCAATGACTGCTCCGTTCCGGCCATCGAGGGGAGTTATTACTCCTCTCGATGTCCAGAACGAACCGGCCATTGCAGCAGCAACCGACCGGTTGTCAGCCACACACACACCAATCAATCCTCAATGACCGGTTTGTACCGGTCATTGAGGTGAGTCCACTTCATGATTTCTCGATGACCGCCATGGAAGGCCATCAAACGAGGCGGTCATCAAAAAACATGCAAATGTTCTGAATGACCGGTTAGTGACGGCCATCAAGGAGTGTTATTTATGTATCCACCTCGGATGGTCATCGCACAAAGTGCATTCCTTTTGGATGACCGGTTTGTGCCCGTCATGGAATACATGTACATCGGTGGTGTGTCAGTGATTTTTAGAGACTCCCTTTGGAGGCTTGCGGTGTATGCCGCAGCAGTTTGGGGCGGTAAAACCTGCTGCGCAGTCCCAAAGATTGAATTTTCGCGACCCCAAACTAGGGCCCGCGGTGGAGATGCTCTTATGCGGTATCGGTGATTTAGGACTGAGAGCAAAGGCCAAAAACGCTGATTTTGACAAATGTTCCCATAGCTCCTTCACCTCCGAGGATCCCAACAATGTTTTTGGATCAGATGAAATATCAACATCTTGTCTAATTTTTGATGCATCAATATCATCATGAGTCTTCCTGCCTCACTCACAATGATCTATCAAAGATGGTGGATGGCAAAAGCCAACCCGGAGACTGTTAAAACAGCATTTTTAGTGCAAATCCATACACTTGCCTCAAGGAAAAAAAATGACAGGTATCTGGGACTCACTGCTCTGACAGATCTGAGAATGTCACAAAGCTGCAGGATGCGTGTGGGAACATGCATTTTCGGCCATTCACTCCAAATCCCAAGGGAGCCAGTTCAAAAAACAGTGATCAATCATCTGTTCTAGCCAGGACAAGTTTTCTTGTGTTTACATCCCCTGTATCTCAAGTTTGGCAAGGAGAAAAATACACCAGAAGGTGGCTGGAGATAGCCATGCTTCTGATGAGTCTTAGTGAAAATGTACGGGGTGATCACAAAAACACACCACTGTACAGGGACCTTAGCACAAAAAGGCAAGGATTTGGGGCATAACTCTCAGGCCAAAATCACCTGTAAGGCATAAGTCCCTCCCAGAGGGAGGCTTCGGCCTCCCTCGGGAGGGACTTAGTTAAGTTAGTTGATGCCGTCAATAGTGATGGAATTCATGATTAGCTGGAACTTGGGCTCAAGAGGGTTCAAGCCGCCAGCTTAAGTCAAGCCCCCCTCTGATTGGGAGCAGGGGCCTGGGATGCCGTCCCGCAGGCCCGGTCGGCGCAAATTGGCAATATTGGGACCACTCCGCGCGGAAAGGGCTCGGCTTCATGTATGTACTAGCGCGCTCAGATCTTCAACATGGGAATTAGCCCATTGGCATGGGCCCAAAGTCAATAAATGTTAGACCTCCATTCATAAATTATTAATAACACACTTTTTTAATCTGGGGAGGCTGGGCCAAAAGTACCTACTTCACCTCCCAATGCCATTGCCTTCGTAGTATTGCAGGGTACTTGAGGCGGTTTCCCTGCGGCACTTTGGATGTGGCAAAGCTTTTATGAGATTTCCCTGTGCTCCATTCTGATCCAAAGCCACTGATTTCACTCTGATAAACTCAAACCGTGTCAATTTGAACGGTATCCGGTGGGAAGGCATAGTAGTTCCATGGGTTACCCAAATCCCTTGGACAGCACAGGAGACTTGCGGTTTTTTTTTTCAGTATAAGTATAGAGTTCTTCCCTGTTGCACACCCGGCACAGTAGCTTAGTTGGTTAACAAGACGTTTTAGGCAGCTTTCCTCCAGCTAGACATAAGCTCAAGAGTTCAAACCCTACCACAAAGAAAACACCTGAAATTCCCGAGTAGTTAGTTGTGCACAGTCATGCGTTTCGCCGTCTCGACATTTATATCGGTCCTCGGTCTGTCACTAGCTGCGGTTAGAGCTGTGATGGAGGACGTTCCACACACGGCACTTTGCACCCGTAATGCGCAGGTTCTCTTGAAAGTTGAACGTGGACATTGCGGCTGTGGCATGCCCATTGGTGCTCCTACGACCATGTATCACGAATGCCAGGGGCCGAGGTGCCGCGCCTCGACAAAACGCATACGCATACACTCAGGTGTTTGTTTGGACGAAGGCCCGGACTGTGCGCCCGTGGATGTAGTGCCTACCATGACGGAAAATGAAGTACCACTGACATTAGATGCGTGGCGAGCAGGGGAGTCGACGAAGCTCGTATCAGCGGCGCAAACGGTCGCAGATTGGCGACCGGGAACTCCCCCTCACGAACTGATCGGTAGCGAACTCGGTGATACCTCTGCAAGCTTCACGTCGCCAACCAAGTATGGAAAGTGGGAATCCGATCCTGAATACTGGCACTCCAAAAACTGTCGTGTCCGCTCACCTTTGCTCGAGGTAAAAGAAGGCCAGTGTCACCAAAGGCACTGTAGAGCGTCCGGCCGCCGCTACGCCAGGATCATATGCGTGAGTTGCCGCACGTCGCATCCGCTCTCATACACTGCATTCAAGTGCCAATTCTGCAGAGTGCCAGCTCCTGTACCGCCGCAACAGTATGATGATTGGCTTGACTGGGCCGAATGGCTGGAAAAGAAAAGCTTTCTCCTTCCAAAAAGCCCTCTGGACTCTCCTGCAAGTCCAGCCATCCTTCTATCTCCAGGCAGTGATTAACCTGCCCATCACCTCACAAAAAAGAAGGAAAGAAAACAAGAAAGAAAAGAAAGAAAAGAAGGAAAAAGGGCAAAATTGAATCCAGACCATACAGAACTGATTGAAAAAGAGGGAAACATAGATAAAAAAAAGTAAAAAGAGGCATATCCAAAACTGATAAAAAAACCAAAATTGACACAAGAAATGAAAAATGAGGGAAGTGCATAAAAATAGTAGGCCATAACAATAAAATATGGCAAAAACTAGAGGAAAATAAACTATCAGAATAAACACAGAAAAAACACAGAAAAAACACAGAAAAAACACAGAAAAAACACAGAAAAAAAACAGAAAAAAAACAGAAAAAAAACAGAAAAAAAACAGAAAAAAAACAGAAAAAAAACAGAAAAAAAAAACAGAAAAAAAACAGAAAAAAAAAACAGAAAAAAAAAACAGAAAAAAAAAACAGAAAAAAAAACAGGAAAAATAGGGGTCAAATAATGTACCCTGAAAATGTAGGAAACACCACATTTCTTTTGGGAGTTGAAAAATCGACTCCCACAAATTAATTTATCGACTCCCAAAATGTGTTTACGTTGCGGGGACCGTCTCACAACGTCCACCCCGGGTCTGCGGGACCAAATTTTGACGCGCGCGGATTTTGGGAGTCGGAGAATTAATTCCGCTACCCAGAATGGGAGTTGGAATTTTAATTTCACAAAAAATGCCCAAAAATAAAGAAAAATTTATACCTCCTCACTGGGGCGCCCAAAGCCCCCCAAAATTTTACCGCAGTCAGAAAGTGCTCTTAAGAGCACATGGTGAGCTTCACAGCAGTAGCACTCCCCAGTAAATGGGTGTGCTATTGTGGCTCTAATTTTGGTGATTTCCTACTAAGGAATTCCGCCAAAGCATTAGCTATGGTGCCCCAAAGCCCCCCAAAATTTTACAGCAGTCAGAAAGTGCTCTTAAGAGCACATGGTGAGCTGCATGGCAGTAGAAAACCCCAGGAAATGGGTGTGCTACTGTGGCTCTAATTTTGGGGATTTCCTACTAAGGAAATCCGCCAAAGCATTAGCTATGGTCCCCAAAAGCCCCCCAAAATTTTACAGTGGGCAGAAATACCGCTGGAAAGCACCTTGTGAGCTTCTTGGCAGTATCACACCCCAGGCAAGTCACATGCAACTGGGGGCCTAATTTGGCGGATTTCCTACTAAGGATATCTGCCAGAACCAGCTACTGTGCTGCAAAGTGCACCAAATTTTTGATCATCAAGTTAAATAATCTGTACTAAAACATTTAGCTGCAAGGCAGTAGCCCACCAACAGAAATAATTTTGAGTCAGCTGGGGCTTTTGGTCATATCTACAACTAATTGCCTCCGCCATAGTTATTGGTCCCTCCGCCACAGTTATTGGTCCCTCTGCCACAGTAATTTGTCCCTATGCCACAGTTAGTAGTCTCTCCACCAAATTTAATAGTCCCCCGCCGCAGTTATTAGTCCCTCCGCCACAGTTATTAGTCCCTCCGCCACAGTTATTAGTCCCTCAACCACAGTTAATAGTGTGTCTGCCACAGATATTAGTCCCTCTGCCACATTTAATAGGCAGAGGGACTAATAGCTGGTGGAGGGACCAATAAATGTGGCGGGGGGACTAATAACTGTGGCAGAGGGACTAATAACTGTGTCAGAGGCACTATTCAATTTGGCGGAGGGACTACTAACTGTGGCAGAGGGACAAATTACTGTGGCATAGGGACCAATAACTGTGGCGGAGGGACTAATAACTATGGCGGAGGCAATTAGTTGTAGATATGACCAAAAGCCCCAGCTGACTCAAAATTATTTCTGTTGGTGGGCTACTGCCTTGCAGCTAAATGTTTTAGTACAGATTATTTAACTTGATGATCAAAAATTTGGTGCACTTTGCAGCACAGTAGCTGGTTCTGGCAGATATCCTTAGTAGGAAATCCGCCAAATTAGGCCCCCAGTTGCATGTGACTTGCCTGGGGTGTGATACTGCCAAGAAGCTCACAAGGTGCTTTCCAGCGGTATTTCTGCCCACTGTAAAATTTTGGGGGGCTTTTGGGGACCATAGCTAATGCTTTGGCGGATTTCCTTAGTAGGAAATCCCCAAAATTAGAGCCACAGTAGCACACCCATTTCCTGGGGTTTTCTACTGCCATGCAGCTCACAATGTTCTGTTAAGATCACTTTCTGACTGCTGTAAAATTTTGGGGGGCTTTGGGCGCCCCAGTGAGGAGGTATAAATGTTTCTTTATTTTTGGGCATTTTTTGTGAAATTAAAATTCCGACTCCCATTCTGGGTAGCGGAATTAATTTTCCAACTCCCAAAATCCGCGCGCGTCAAAATTTGGCCCCGCGGACCCGGGGTGGACGTCGTGAGACGGTCCCCGCGATGTAAACACGTTTTGGGAGTCGATAAATTAATTTATGGGAGTCGATTTTTCAACTCCCTTTCTTTTTTGGACTAGAGATAAAAATTGAGCTCAGCTCCCTACCTGAGTGTGATTGCATGTACAGAAAAGCAGAAAAATACATTTTTAGATTTCCCAAAATTTGGTCATGAAAAATGCATTCCCTTCCAATGTGGAATCTCACAACCCAGGCCAAGTTCTTACCTTCTGCTTTCCTCCTGGATGTTCAAGCTTGTGATTATGTAATGTGGAGACAAACAAGCCAAACAAATTTTTATATCCACTGAGTGTTGAATTGACTCCAGATTGATAGCAGGGTCTATGTCGTTCCTCAGGAAATCAAGTCAGGATCTTGAAGAGATGTTATCCAACTCTTCCAGGTGGTGATTTCAATTGGATCTTTTAGCCCCAAACTGCACTTATGTAGAATCTTCCAGAGAGCACAGGATAAACACACATATTATAAATAGGAGTGGTATGAGAAATATAACACTAAATGATGTTGTAATTGATGTCATAACCGCAGTGTAGCCAAGAGCCAAGGCTAGCTTCTAAGTATCTTTCGCAGGTGGGTTGGGGGGCTGACCACATTTTTCAAAGGCAATTCACTATCCAAAGGACAGGCTTACTTCAAAGTTGGACCTGTGGTGTGAGGACATCAAAAGTTTGGCAGGGAAATGATAAAGAATAAACTCAACACAAGATTAAAATTAAAAATAAATCACAAATCCCTCCTAAGTGACCATTGACACATTTCTAGCTGCCTATATTGGGCATTGTCTGATTTCTATTTTGTAAAATTTGGCCAAAAATAGCCCATCCAGCAGCTTTATTTGGCCAAAAATAGCCCATCCAGTAGCTTTTTGTGCAAGGGCACTTACAGGTTTGGTAAAGTAGATTTTACTGACCCTCCAGGGTGTGCTTTTGTCACATTGGGGAGAGTATAATAGTTTTTGAAATATCAACTTACAATCTTGATGGAAAATCTACAATTGGTTATTTATTGTCTTTTGCAGAACTGTTGGATCTTTTGAAATTTTTCCAGTTTTGTTATCCACTTCACTTGAAATCAAACTTCTCACTAAACTTTAGGCAAAACTTGCATTCAAGTTTTTTCAAGCACATGCACACAAAAAACCACACCTAACTTTAAAGCCAAACCTTGAGATTGACCTCCGCCTGGGATGTCCTTCTGTAACAACCCAGTGCTGGATTGGCCCCTCCCTTCCCATGGGCAGAGGGCAGAGGTGTGGTGCTTTATGTAGGCGGAATTTCAACCTGTCAATAGAGCAGGCAGGAATACACATGCGACTGAGCTCACTGTGCATTTGGGAACATAAGCACTGAGGGTGATTTCAGAAAGCACAACCAAAAAATAAAACGGAAAGTTGCACGCACGGAGCAGGACAACTTGCAGATTGTGGACCGTGGGAGGTTGGAACAGAGAGGAGGGCAAGAGCTGGACTGTGGTGCATCAAAGGTGCGGAATGGATAACAGTTGAAGAGGGCTCCACCAGAGGGTGGATGTCAGCCTCAGAGTCAACTCAGCTGACCTAAAGTCTGCCTTTTTCTACTTTTTACATATGAATTACTTCATATCTTTTTCATCTTAAGAGATATCCTTGTTTTGACTTCATATTCTGTTTCCCATGCAATGTTAACCCTAGTTGCAACTTACCAATTCTTTGTAACTCTACTCCTTCCTTGAGTTCTTGAGTTGTAGCGCGCATGCGCAGTTGTGACGTTTCAGCGCTACCAGGCGCGCCAAACCACATGTACATATGTAAATTACATAAGCAAACTGTGAAAATTTTTGTATTCAGGATCCCCCTTGCCTGAGGCGGATCTACAGACTCCAGCACACCAGAACCACACCCCAGATAACCCTAGGATCACCACCAAAGAGATTACCACGCTCCCAGTATACCTACCGTCACAGGCGCCTAGGATATTGACAGTAAGTAACCTCTTTTGCTGAACCTTGTTTATCTCAGAGGTACAACTCTGTGTCTGTTTGATCTGCTCTTCTTTGCTGGCCTTTGCCTTATTATTTGATCCAAGGGCTGCCCCTGCTCAATATCATTCTTTTTCTGTGGTTTTTGAAAGAAACAAACCACATAGGTTTCCCTTTAAAGAAACTTGACTATCCAGAAGGAAGCTAAAGAATTGTGGCTGGATTACACTTGTCTAATCCAGAATCCCTCCACGTTTCTTTCGGTGAGAGGAGGCTGTAGCACTCTCTAGCACAGCTTGGCAGCACTCTTCTGAAGAGGTAGCATTGCCAGTGGATGTGCATTCCCACCAGAATAATCTTGAATATCAGCTTATCTTGAATCTGCTCAGTTTCTATCTCTCTTTCTCTCTCTATCTTAGAGATAGTCATTCGGTACCCGCGGTGGGTACCTAGTACAGCTTGGCGGGTACCCCCTTGCACCCGCCTCGCACCCGCGCAGCGGTGCCGGGTGCGGTACTAGGTACCGGCTTTTGGCCGGAGTGGTGCGGTACCCGGGTACCGCCTACAAGTACCTCCCACCCCCCGGGGGATTGAGGGCCTTGACTCGGTAGATCCAGCTCGGCGAAGGTCTCCCAGCAAGCTGGGAGGATTCCTCTCGGCATTTCCAGCTCGCCGAGGGGACTCCTCCCGGGGAGCTGGATACACATATTGTATCCAGCTCGCGGCCGCCGAGGAACCTCCTGATGAGCTGGAGAGGAGTCCCCTCGCCGAGCTGGATACATATGTATCCAGCTCGCCGAGAGGAATCTTCCAAGGGAGCTGGATGTGTCCAGCTCGCTGTGAGACCTCCTTAGCCGAGCTGGACATTGTGTATCCATCTCGGCGAGAGATGAGTCATCTCGGCGAGCTGGATACATATTATGTCGGCGAGGGATGGCCACCCGGCGAGCTGGACGCATATCCAGCTCGCTGGGTGGCCTTGCCTCTTTGACCGGAGCCATTCCTCCGGTCAAAGAGGTGTACATGCCTCCAATCGGATGGATCAATTCCTCCGGTCAAAGAGGAGAGCCAGTGCTTGCCGGGAGGAGTCCCTCCCGGCGAACAGTGGTCTTTTTGCCCTCCAGCTTGTCGCAAGGGCGGCAACAAACTGGATGGAGCAAGCAGGACAGCAAGACGCTGCCACACCAAAAAATATCACGGGTGGTACCCGCGGTACCCTCCAGCGGTACCCGTGCTACCTCCCAGGCGGTGCCGGGTGCGGTACTAGGTACCTGAAATTGGCCAAAAAGCGGTGGGGTACCCGGGTCCCAAATGACTATCTCTACTCTATCTTATATTTGTATTTTCTTTATCCAAAGAAATCCAAATATTGCCCCCCATTTTCTTGTGTCCTGCTGTCACTATAGAGACTCAGGTTCACAGTGGAGGCCCTGGTGAGTGAATGGATGACAGAGGATAGACAGAGGGTGTGGGAGGTCAAGCAGAGCCTGGGAGTGTAGCATACAGAAGTTAGGCAAAGATGGTTGACTTATGCGGAAAAGTGTCATAGTGCAGATTCATGTGTGAACAGAAGCAGACAAGTGTGGAGGTGAGGGGGGAGAAAGGGTTCACAGTTTCTCTTCTCTTTTCCTTTATTATTATTATCTATCTTACTACTAATTGTTGAACTTACAGTTCTGGATGGTACTTGTAGTATTAGAAGAGTTTTATGTGACCCTTATTTTTTACTTGCTATTGCATAGTTTGTGCTTGTGGATTGCGGAGCTTCACTACATGCAGAATATTACACTAAAGATCAGGCTCATTGTGGAATGCTGAAGATTAGTGTAACATAATGGTGTGGAGATGATGTAATTTATAATAACTTAAGGTCAGATAAAACATTCTTGAAGAAGGTGGACAAAGAAATTTCTTACGATGACCAACCTTTATTTCTAAAGCAGCCAATGATCATGGGCAGTGGTTGGTAGGGTCACAAACGCTCTCCAGCTCTGAATATGAAATTTGTTTGTCTCCAAACCAACTCCTAGACAATCTGTTGGAACATGTTGGCTTGAGGGGTGTATTTGGCCTTGGACCTCATCTGACATCTTTCAGGTGCACCATGCAGAAACAATATTAAAAATATGTGATTGCCCCCAGTCAATGAAACTGGAAATTTTGGGAAATAATCCAACAATTATGCAAAAATGAATTTTGATTTATACCTCATGCCATTTATCTCTGGAACCAATCTATTCAATAGTGTATCTGGGCATGCATTGGGATGATTGTTCCAAGATAAAATAATTCTCCAGGCCTATAGTTGCCAACTGTTATGTTGATGTAGAATTTTGAGGCCTGTACCACCAGGAAAAAAAAATAGTCACTTGATGACAAGTGACATCATGCCAGCTCCAGCGGGCTACCCACCATCTACCCACCATCTACCCATCATCTACCCACCATCTACCCATCATCTACCCACCATCTACCCACCATCTAACAACTTTAAGAATTTCCACAGGAGATCCTCAGTTTTTGCTGGCTCAGGGGATATTAATCTTTTGAATAGTCTCAAAAAATCTGATACTCAGCTTTGGAACAGCCTTGGCTCAGCCAATGCTCAGCTTTGTACCAGCATTGTCTCAGCCAATGCTCAGCTTTTGAAAAATTTTCGCCCAGCTGGTGTTAATCTTTGGAACAGTATTGTCCCAGCTGATCCTAAGCTCTGCACAAACCTTTTACAAGATGATGCTCAGCTTTGGACCATTGTTGGCTAAGCTGATGCTCAGATTTGGAATATTCTTGGTCAAGCTGACACTTGGATTTTTTTCAGGCTTGGAATATCCAATGCTCAGCTGTGGCCCAGGCTCAGCCAATGCTCAGCTTTGGCCCAGGCTCAGTCAATGCCTACTGCTCAGCTTATGATGAGCATCAGCTGTTCCTGGGAAAAAATTAGGATCAGCTGACTGTGCCACATTGAGTGCTCTGGTGCAGTCCTGCAAGCTCTACAAGTGCTGGTGGAGCAGACTTGGAGCAGCGCTGGAGTAGCTCTGGAGCAGAAACCAAAGCTGCATCATGTCACTTGCCATCAAGTGAATATTTTCTTTTCCTGGTGTACATGTGCCAAAACAAATTCTTGGTTTTTAATGGTCTAGGAGGTGTGAAAAGAATTTGAGTGCTTGTGGGGTATTTTGGGGTTGTAAGGACCTCCCCAGCCAAATGGCTGGTTGCACTCACACAATGTTTTGGACATTAGAGAATCTTTACTTGTGGCTATTTTAGCTTGCAGCTAGATAGTTTCCATCAAACTTCACTTCACTGGGTTGAGCAAAACCTCAGCTAAATTAGCAAGAAGCTACAATTTCAGCTAACCCTTGCTACATCTAGAAACAGTCAGCTCACAAGCTAGCTATCTACCCTCACATATCTCACAGCTGACACATCAATACAGACAAACCACTCCTTGCTACTTTAGTTAGCAATAGCTTCAAGTCAAACCTTGCATGAAATTCCAGTAATGATGCTCTTAAATTCAAGTTAGAGATGGAAATCAGTGCCTGGGTACCAACAACGGTGCAACAAATACAATACATGTATTTGTATATGGCATGTATTGTATTGTTTTTTATAGCATATACATTGTATTTGTATTGTATATTTTATCCAATACAATGCAATGTATTTTTTGCATAATGTATTGCCCTCCCCAAATTTAATATTTTGTGGATTGGCACAGTCAATACATTTTTTTTGAAATGTATTGTATTGTATTGGGTGACAAATGCAATACAAATACACCAATACATTTTGTATTCAGAAATAAATACAATACAATGTATATGCCTATAGTACAATACACATATTGCATTTGTTGCACCGTTGGTACTAAGGTTCCGATCCGCACCCCGCAGATCCGGAGAAATCCGGAAACCCCGCAGGCCGGATCAGGGTTCGGGATTGAGCTCGACAGATCCGGAATCCGGTTGGATAGTGAAAAGCGCTCCAAAAGCGAGATTTATGCGGGTAAACCTCAGAAAACACCCGAAAATAGGGTCTTTTCTCGGGGAATACCCGTCAAACCCGCATGAATGGGGAACTCTACCGGGGAATCCCCGGCATACCCAATCAAATTGGCACTTTTTTTGGGAAATGCCCCTTGCTTTCAGATCCGGGAAAATCCGGCTGGATTCCGGATAAGACCTATGTCAGGGTGCGGGATGGGTGATATCCGGCTCCGGGGCACTGGATTGGAACCTTAGTTGGTACCAATCACAAAATGAACACTTGGCAACGCCTGGGCAGGTACCGGCAGCAATTAGGTGGTGTACCAGGGTAATTAGGTGGTGTACCAATGTTAATTAGGTGATGCACCAGCAGTAACTAGGTGATGCACCAGCAGTAACTAGGTGATGCACCAGCAGTAACTAGGTGTTTTACCAGCAGTACCTGCCCCCATTGGGAGCACCAACACTCCTGAACCCCCTGGGTGGCTGGTACTGGCCATTGAGAGAGTTTCACCTTTCTTCCTAGCAAGTCCTCAGGAGATTCTATGTGCACTC
The DNA here is from genome assembly GCF_026914185.1 of Puccinia triticina. Classification (NCBI taxonomy): domain Eukaryota; kingdom Fungi; phylum Basidiomycota; class Pucciniomycetes; order Pucciniales; family Pucciniaceae; genus Puccinia; species Puccinia triticina. The sequence continues at coordinate 663,532 of NC_070574.1, read as the reverse complement.
TTGATCACCAGTACTGGTAGTCTGGCAATCAAGAGAGTGCTGACCCTCTTTTTGGCCAGTAGCAGCCCTCAGATGTGCTCTCTGGGGGCCCAACTCCCAGGCATGATCTTTCCCAGAAGTGAGTATTCAACCTGGCAGGGGAAGGACTTGGTAGGTCCAAAATGGTGTGTGTCAGGAGCCCTGCCCAAACCCCACACATGAGGAGCTGAGGTGGTACCTGTGTGGTTACCTGGGTACTGCACCGCTTTGCCAGCACCACCTGGCGGGTGCGTGGTGGGTGTAAAGGATACCTGCCAACAGGTACTGGGTACCCAAATGCTACCTTGCTTTGGAGGCGCTTTTAAATAACCTACAGCCATTCCAAAAAAGCTTGGATGCTTTGGAGGGAATTTTCACTGGAAATTCCTGTGGGAATTTTCACTGGAAATTCCTGTGGGAATTTTCACTGGAAATTCCTGTGGGAATTTTCACTGGAAATTCCTGTGGGAATTTTCACTGCAAATTCCTGTGGGATTTTCCAACCTTGTATGCAATAAAGTGACAAGGTTGGACATTTTGATACATGCAGGATGCCTATATCAAAATCAGGCAAGCTCAATCAGAGACTTCTGGTTGGTTTTCCTGGATTTTGATTCCAGAATCAGAATCCTTGACCAATTTTCACACTAGACTCCCATTCCTCATGGTGCCGGTCCCCCCAGCGGCCTGCATTTTTTTTTTGCTACCAAACAGCGCCGCCAATAGCAACTGCGCTTGCGGGGATGGATATCCATCTGTCAAACCTTATTGTTGGATACACACAGGTTGGCAAATGCAGAAAGAATTTCCGCTGGAAATTCCATCCAAATAAGCCAAGTTTTTTTGGATTGGCTGTAGCTAAGTTCCTCCCTGGGGAAGCAAAGCAGCCACTGTAGGAGGGACTTACACACCAAGGGGATTCAAAGCTGGCCATGCACAACTTGCATTTAATTTTGCAAGTTGGTTTTCAAGGCTTTTAATGAACAAAAAACTTTCAAACAGGCTGGGGGGTGTAGTGCAATGTGACTTGCATGCACTTTTGCAACTTGGTGTTCAAGAATGAACTTGAACACGGACTTGCAAAAGTGCATGCAAGTTGCACCTGGCCAACTTTGAAACCCCCTATTTTACATCAGCCCCACAGAAGTAGAGAATTAGATGTTTTGATGGGGAATTAAAATCAACCTTAAACTCAAGTGTCTGGACCATTTTTGATCTAGTTTTCATTTCTGAGATAGCCCAAGCTGTCCTAATCTTTCTGCCATTTTTTAAAATCCTCAACTTCTCTTGTTAAACTGGAATCAGAGTCGTAGCATCATTGCTTTTGGATTCCATACAATGCAAGATGTACAATGCAGGATGAAGCAGAACACATGTCAGTCACAAAAAAAGGAATTCAATAGCCACCCAAGTACCTGAAAAATAGCTGTAATATGGTCTTGTGCATCTTTTATTCCCCCAAAGTCTTGTTGCCAAGAAAGGATTGAAAAATGAAAATTTTCTAACTCTCTACCCCCACGGGGCCCCCATACGCATAAGTCTCTCCTTTGGATGGTTACTGCGGCACGGTGTTCCCCTACATTAGCTAATTCCCTCCTTGGGGGAGCAAAGTTGAAGGATCTTAGGTTATGTTGACCCTCAGTGTCCGATGTCTTTCACAGGGAGTGTCACGCATTGGACCACACCCAGCCGGAGCAAGTCAGCCAGTTGCCAGGAACCAGCAAACCCTCAAGACATCGACCCAAACAACCAAGATGACCCTACTCCAGACACTCCCAGCTCCAGCCCATCCAACCATAGAAGATGACGGAACCGAAGCTGAGCAGGAACCAGCCTCTTCGTCGAGCCATGAAGTGCTCATCCACGAAATCCCTCCGTATGGCGCCCGAAAGGACTGGAAACCCCGACTACCCGACCAGTTGAGTCCAGTCAAACCGAATCATTTTCTAAGCTACTCTCTCAAATCTGTGCTAACCCTCCTGAATTTGTTGTCTTAATAATCTCTCCACAAAAACAAGTTTTGGTGATGGTGGTGCCTATCCCGAGTGCCATATCGCCCAGTACCCCTTGGAAATGGGACGGAAGAAACATGTAGGTCCAGTCCAATCCACCCTCGTTGTCTCTTTTGTTTTCCATGATCAAGCTGACGATCTGCCGAGTCAACACCAGACCTCGATTGGAAATACGCTAGCGTTGACAGTCGATGGGGAAGGGAAGATTGATTACACGAAGATTGCCAAGCAAGGACATCGAGACGACCGACACGTCCAAGCACAATTCAAGGACCTAGTCCCACTTGCACATCGAGTCGATCTGGATGACTCTGCACGAGAGATGGAGCGGCCCTCGGCCGAGCAGGTTCAGGCCACCGCCGACCGCACTCGAATGGCCCTCGAAAAACAAACCAACATTCGCATCAAGGCTGCCCAGCCAAAACATGTACCCGAGACCGGGGGGAACGTCAGCTTTGTTCGATACACCCCCAACGGCGAGGAAGGCAAGCAACGGATCATCAAGATGGTCGAGTGCGTCGAAGACCCTCTCGAACCTCCGCGCTTCAAGCACAAGAAAATCCCACGTGGCCCCCCCAGTCCGCCTGCGCCCATCCTCAGAAGTCCGCCTCGGAAAATCACCAGTGAAGACCAGAAGGCTTGGATGATCCCCCCTTGTATTTCTAACTGGAAGAACAATAAAGGTTACACGATTCCCCTCGATAAGCGTTTAGCTGCTGACGGTAGAGGTCTCCAAGACGTTAGTGTTCTCCATCTGCACTACATCACACACATACTTTCACCTGTAGCCTCTCGAACAGCTGCTGACCATTTGCTATACATTTGTTCTGTAACACTCCAGACACACATCAACGACAGGTTTGCTCAACTATCAGAATCACTATACGTTGCGGATCGACTGGCAAGAGAAGAGGTCCGACAACGCTCGTTATTAGAACAGCGTTTGGCGCAGAAGGAGAAGGAGCAGAAGGAGGAGAACCTACGACAGCTTGCGCAACGGGCACGAGAAGAACGATCAGGGATTCCGCGCGTGGTAGCCGGAGCATCGAAGGGGAACAACATGTCGGCAGCGTTAGCGGGATATGGGAGTGATACGGACTCTGAAGGCGATGGTGGATCCGAGCGTGGTGGTCGTCGGTCGGAGAAAGCGGGCGGAGACGATAGCGAAGATGACGGAGGCAGCGAGGATCTGGACGAAGAGGCGGCGCGTGCACGAGACGAACTCAGGAAGGAGCGCCGCAAGGAGCGGGAGCGTGAGATGCGGATGAACAACATGGGCAACGAGAAACGCGCACAGCATTTCGCGCGGACCCAGAACCGGGACATCGGCGAGAAGATCGCCCTGGGGCTGGCCAAGCCGACGATCTCCAAGGAGTCCATGATCGACTCGCGGCTCTTCAACCAAGAGAAGCTGAACGGCTCGTTCGGCGACGAGGACTCCTACAACCTCTACGACCGCCCTCTCTTCTCAGGCGCGTCTGCCGCGGCGGCGATCTATAAGCGGGGCGGGGCGGCGGCTGACGATGAGCCCCCGGCGGCTACTGACGAACGATACGGTGGAGGGACCGAAGAAGGCATCAGCCATGCTATGCGCAACGACCGTTTCGGGCTCGGGGTGGCTGGCAAAGGCTTCGAAGGCGCCGAACTGCAAGAGTCTCGTGATGGGTACGCGTCCAGATGCCCATTTTTTTCTCTTCCCTTTGGCCGACGGTTTCCCCTTCTTCATCACAACTAAGCGTATACTCATACATTGCGATCTTTTCCTTTTTGTGTGTAGGCCTGTCCAATTTGAACGGGATACGACCTTGATAGCCTCCGATCCCTTCGCGATCGACGCGTTCTTGGACGAGGCGAAGAAGGGCGTCAAGCGCGGCTTGGAGCCTGCCCCGGGCAGCTCGTCCAAATCCCGAGGTGACGATCCCCACGATTCTAAGAAACGCCGCGGCTGATCCTGCCGGATTCTTCAAGCAAACTCAGACATAGCCACACCTGTATAATTATCGCTTGTTGCGCTGCTGGCCTGCATTGCACAGGAAGGGAAATAAAATTAATCTGTTAGCTGGTGGCTGTCTGCCTATTTCAGTCCTGCTGCGTGTTGAATAGCAATCCATCTTGAGCCGATTTCTGCGGCTCTGTACTGCTTTTACACCTTCACTTACGGCACCAAAAAAAGAAATAAAAGCGTGACTGCTGCTTTGCCATGAGTATCATCCTTGAAGATCAAATCCATGTCTTTTTATTGCCTTATCTCATTTGGTAGCCTGGGAGCACCAAGTGAAGAAACTTTCTAGGGCAACAACGGATTTATCATAATGTTAACTCACATCTTCTAATATTATGACTCTTAGTTACAATTATACATCTCTTCATATTCAATTTTAGCTACCAGAGTGTCCAAACTATCGCCTCTTGAAACTCTCCGAAATCTTGGTTTCTTACCTTGGCAAAAGCAATATGATGTAATAATAAATAGACTAGTGACAAGGACTGATTGTTGTCCATATTTGCAGCTACTCTGGAACCTTCACACAGGTGGACCTGCATTTTCCTTTTTTTTTTTTTGCCACAAAAATGATGTCACCAGCTGGCCCCGGCTCATTCCTTGGCCTGGTACTTTCAAATTTACAACCCAATCCTACTGTTTGAGTATTTCACGATATTTTCTCACTCTGTACCAGATGATAATTACCTTTCTGGCCAATGAAGAAATTTTGGGGAATCAAAAATTGGACTCAACCATCGCCTCTGATTCTCGACAGCCCTTGAAGCCGAAGGCTTAGCCAAAGCCAGCAGGTGTTTTGGATGTCAGACCTTCTGGCCTGTTTGGGCAACCTGAACGGGATCCCCAGAAAATATCCTCAACATAAGAAGTCTTTGTGGCTGGCGCTGGCTGGCGGCTGACCGGCCTCACTTCTTGAAGTTGTCCGCTTGTGAGGTTGACATCGATTGGTTCATCATTCAAAATGTGATGTTCAAACATGTATTTCTCAGAGTTGGGAAACCCGATTCAGCCTGGGAACGATGGAAGACGTTATCAATTGTGCTCGATGCACACGTCCTCGCCAGGTTCGATGAGCCTCCATCGACGCCATGGGAATGCGTCTCAGTCCGTCCAAAAAGCTCAGCAGCAACATCGGAGCAGTCCCCCTCTCCCTCTCATGGCTCACTC